>NW_005871167.1:3439638-3479288 GCF_000147115.1 Myotis lucifugus | reverse complement strand
GCGTTCTCTCTCTCTCTCTCTCTCTCTCTCTCTCTCTCTCTCTCTCTCTCTCTCTCTCTCTCACACACACACACACACACACACACACACACACCCTGGGCTGAGCTCTTGCTGGCTGCAGCCGTGGGCCCCTGCTCACCGTGCCGCCGCCGCCGCTGCCTGCGAAATGACGGCGGTTCCCCTCACTTCCAGGAATCCACGCTTCCTGGAAGGTGAGTGGCTGGGCTCACCCCTGCCTGCCACCGAGACGCAGACATGCACACACCACCCGCACCCCCTCGCCGTTTCCAAGGCGGCGGCCGCGCTCGCACCCCGGGGTCTCACCGGCCAGGGAAGGATAATGTAAGTTCAGGCAGAAGGCGGTCGGCGGCGGGGGGCGAGGGGGCGCCGGGGCGAGGGAGCCGGTGCCGCCACAACTCCCGAGACGGAGGAGAGGCAGGGGATGGGGGCTGCGCGCGTGTGGCGGGGGAGGGGGCGTTCCTCCTCGCGCCCGCCGAGGATGGGAGAGGGCGTTTGGTGTTGCTAAGCGAAGGCTGCGACTTGGACAGTGGGAGCTCGTGGTGACATCTTGATTAGGCCTTGGGGACCGCCGCGAGCCGTCCCGGGGAAATGCCGGGACAGAGACGGCCCGGGTGGGCATGGGTAGCGGAGGGTCGAGGTGAAGAGGCGCCTGGGCAGCAGACGCCTCCGCCTGGAACGGAGATGCGAGGGGCCGCGGCTGCCTCCCCACAATAGAGCGGGGATGGGCGGCTCTCTCTGCTCCCGGACCGCTGTTCGCTGCCGGCAGCTAGCATCCCGGCACCTTGGAGCTGCTGGGCAAGAAAGGGGAAGCGGTTAGGACGAGGTCCCTGGCAGAGGGGTGTGGAGGCTCTCCAGCCTCCTGGCCATCCCTAGAAGTAGCCACTCTGAGGGGTTGAGGAAGGGCAGCAGGAGCAGGCGGCGGACTCCCTCCTTAGCTTGGGGGATGTCTGTCTGCCTCCTGCCTTTCTGCCCCAGACTCACCTCCTCGCGCCTCTGAGGTGAGCCTCATGATTTGGCTTTGCCCTCCAGGGGTCCAGGCAATCGATGATGACTTTGACCAGGAAAATGTCTCTGAGACCTGAGAGCAGCCTGAATGCTTGGCTTGGACAGTCTGGGGTTTCTTGGGAGTCCCGGGCATTTGAAATTCCCTCACTGGGGTTTCTGAGGCTGAGAGGGGAACTGCTGAACTTCCCAAATCTGATTCTAGTCCCCTTCTCCCTTTCGCTGGAAATCACGATCCCCGGGGCCCCATAAAGATTGTCTACGCCCTGGAATGGTTCACTTGTATGCATTAGCCCCTTGAAGTGGACTTGAGCCTGCTTCCCCTCTGGCCTTGATCCTCGATCCTCGGGAGGACAGCGGCATCAGAGAGCCTCCCGAACTACTGACGTGATCCTGGAGGCACCTGCTCTTCCTCCTGTTCCCAGGCCGTAATAGGGAAAGCCACAAGGATGTTCCCCCTAATGTCTCTACCTATCCCTGTAAGGACATTTCTCCCCATAGATCAAGGCTCTGGCCCCAAGAGGCAGCTTCAATCCAGTAGGCTGGGACCAGCAATGGGCTTCCAGTGAGCGCCTACTCCTTTCAGGGTCAAGGACTCAGGGCCAGGGCCCAGAGAGAGCCCTGCTCTTCCCCATGGCTAACAGCGAAAGATTTAGGGCAAGTCAGCACTAAGGACTGAAAAGGAATGAGAAGATGCCCTTTCAACCCTTCTCACCTCAGTAAACCCTCCCCGTAGTTTAAATGACATATTTTACAACTGGGTCTGGGTCTACAAGTCTCCGCTCTCACTCTGAGATGCTCACACTGTGATATGGGTGTGGTTCTGATTTGGGCAACGTTTGTGGATAACCATGGCTCGTCTAAAGAGCCCCAGCTGGGGAAACTCGGTTTTCAGCCATGAGGCTTTTCCTATAGGTGGTAAACACTTTCCTTAGACTGTGATGGGAGAGCGTGCGGGAAGTGGGACTGTTAGGAGAGGAGATGAATGGGAAATGGTCCCCAAGTCCTGAGTGGTTGTTTTCTTCCCACTGACCAAAGCTGGACAGGGATCCCTCAGGAGGGTGTCTTCCGGATTTCTTGCCTCAGGCCCAAGACTCCAACCATTTTATAATGGAATCTTTATTTTGTGAAAGTAAGTATGTTCATAGCTGGGAAATTGGGTAAAGTACTAATAGGTGGATTTTAGGGATGAATTTTAGGGTTTCTCTCTCTCTCACTCTTTCTCTCTCTCTTCCATATTTAGGGCTGTCTGCACACATCCATGCATGTTCATGTTAGCAGATACTGTAGAGGCTATGAGTATGTTTACCCCAGTAGGTATGTTCCCTGTATGTGTATCTACATATGTGATCTTGTCTGTGTCTGTGTGTTTGTCTACATGTGCTTTATTTCACCTATGTATTTGTGTAAAATGATTGTGGGGAGGAGGGATTTTTTTTATATATCTTTAGGTGTGTTATCTGATTTTTTAAAAGATATATGAACTTCTCAAAAAGCATTTTTACAATGCAATTTGTCAACAAGTTAAAATGAATATAATGAAAATAAACTGATTATTTCACTGTCAAGGGAATACCAAGTTGTAAATATCTGATTGGAGTCATATCAGATAGGACGCTTTCTAGAGTAGTCAAATTTCGCTAATTTTAGAAAATCTAATGGGCCCAGCTCCCCGCTCCTGAAACAGTGAGTCCCAGTTGGCTGGGTAGGTGGTGGGTAAGGACACGGGCACTTCTTTTTGTGTGATCACCTTCCAGTTCTACCACTACTGGCTATATAACCTTGGGCAAGTAATGCAGCCTTTTTTGTGCCTCAGTTTCCTCACCTGCGAAATTAGGATAATATTGGTACCTACTTCATTGGGTTGTTGTAAATGAGATAGTTCAATTAAGGTGTATGAACATTGCCTGGCACATAGTAAGCACTCAGTTCACGTGAGCTGCCATCGTTATGATTGCTATTATTATCATTAGATTCAGGGACAATTCCAGCCGCCCCTCCTGCAGATCCCGTACCTGGTGTTGGGGGCTCCGGAGAGGAACAGTAGGGAAGAACCGGCTGTCCTGAACGCCTCCCTGCTGAGGCCCCCATTTTCCTCTCTGCCCCGGCCCGCCCAACCCCAGCCCTGCTTCCTGCGGACGTCAGGCAGTGATGCTCTTCCCCTCAGGCCTAGATAAAGGTAGGGTGGGCAAGACCCAGCCACGGAGCTCGCGGAAGTCAGCGCCGGGCACCCAGGCTGGCCAGGGCACAAGGTATGGTGCCCAGCGTCCAACACGGCCTTGTCCATGGCTACAAGATCCATGTAACTGAGTTTTGAAAAGATGAGGCAGGTTACTAATGGCGACAGCTTCACCTGCCCTCTTGCTCTCTCCTCTAAGGTAGCGGGGACTCATCTCTGGAGAAGGAGTTCCTTGGGGCCCCAGTGGGGCCCTCGGTGAGCACCCCCAACAGCCAGCACTCTTCTCCCAGCCGCTCACTCAGTGGTAAGTGCGCCCCCCTTCCCTCGCCTGGCACAAGGCGTCCCTGTTTGTGGTTGGCCCTCGATTCATCTTCCATTGGCAGCCATTTCCCCATCGCTGCCTCCCTCTGGTTTCCTGCTCAGAGTCTCTAAAATCACTAAGGAGCTCCGTGTCTGGGATTTCCCTCACTTCTGAAAGAAGAATGAACTCTCACTGCCAGGCAAGGGTGGAATTCACAGAGGCATGGGTGGGATTAAGGTAAAGGCCCCAAAGAGAAAGTCTGGAGTGAGAATAGCAGGTCGATAGCAATGGGCACGAGCTGGAGGTAGACAGGAAACAGACATGAGAAGGGTCTCCTCATCACCCCCCTGAGTCTCCTGCCCAGAGGGTCCCCAGGACCGCCTCTCCTCAGCTGGCCCCAGATCTGTGACATTCTCCAAATGGTTGGAATAGCCAGGAATGTAGGTCAGAGCTAGAGCCAAAGCTTTCTCCTCAATGGCTCCCCCTCCTCCATCCCCCTCCGGTTGTGATGGAGGGGAGGAGAGGGGCTCAGTCTTACGGGGTGGGAGGAAAATGTAGGCCGTGTCGGTCTCCCAGTTTTACTCTCTCTTTAGCCCTGTCTCTTCGGACTTCTAGGACTGTTTTCCTGACACTGTTACTTGCTGGCTTCCTGCCCAGGGCCAAGTCAGACATCTTTCTTAATGACAAGAGAGTGGAGAAATAGGCTCCCCTTAGCTTCCTCCTCTCCCCAGTGCTTTTCCCTCGAAGCCTATTTGCCTGATCGGTGGGGTAGGAGGACAAGGTTGCTTCGGGTCCCAGCAGGACCCTGGTGTCACCACTCTGGACACCTAGGGTATTGGCCTCCTCTGAAGCCTGAAGGCCTCAGGGCTCAGAGACTCCTCTGGACTCGGGAGTGCCATTCTGGCCTGGGGAAGGCTCTCCCCTTCGCCTGTCTCTGTCCTAAACACCATCCCACCCTCCAGCCAACTCCATCAAGGTGGAGATGTACAGCGATGAGGAGTCGAGTAGACTGCTGGGGCCAGATGAGCGGCTCCTGGAAAAGGACGATAGTGTGATCGTGGAAGACTCGTTGTCGGAGCCCCTGGGCTACTGTGATGGAAGTGGGCCAGAGCCTCACTCCCCTGGTGGCATCCGGCTGCCCAATGGCAAGCTCAAATGTGATGTCTGTGGCATGGTCTGCATTGGACCCAACGTGCTCATGGTGCATAAGCGCAGTCACACAGGTGAGTAAGCCAGGGGACCAGGGAGGAACTCCCAGGTGGGCCCGAGAGGCAGAGGCCGTGCTGGGAGGCCATGCCTGGGCGGGGTAGCCTCGGAAAGGGAAGGGTCTCTCCTGGCACATATTCTAGCTGAGGGAGGGGAAAAAAGGGTTGAAATTCAGCCTCCCTGAATGCCTATACTTTCCTGGCACTTTCTTCAGCTCTTATTATAAAGAAAGGCAATGCTCTTCTGAGGAAGTGAGGGAGGGGAAAGTCTTGTAGCCTCAAGAAGGATCCTAGCTCTGGCCATGTGGCTCAGTTGGTTGGAGTATCATCCCATACACCGAAAGGTTGCAGGTTCGATTCTGGTCAGGGCACATACCTAGGTTGTAGGTTCAATCCCCAGTCAGGGCACATATGGGAGGCAACCAGTAGATGTTTCTCTCTCTCTCTTCTTTCCTCTCTCTAAAATTAATTTTTAAAAAATATCCTTGCCCTAGCTGGTTTGGCTCAGTGAATAGAGCGTCGTCCTGTGGACTGAAGGGTCCCGGGTATGATTCCAGTCAAGGGCACATGCCCGGGTTGCGGGCTCGATCCCCAGTGTGGGGCATGCAGGAGGCAGCCAATCAATGATTCTCTCTCATCATTGATATTTCTATCTCTCTCTCCCTCTCCCTTCCTCTCTGAAATCAATAAAAATATATTTTTAAAAACCAACCAAACGAAAAAACATATCCTGAGAGCATCAGCCTGTGCACCAAAGGGTGGTGGGTTCGATTCCCGGTCAAGGGCATGTACCTGGGTTGCAGGTTCGATCCCTGGCCCGGTTGGGACACATGCGGGAGGCAACCAATTGATGTGTCTCTCTCACTTTGATGTCTCTCCCCCCCCCCCCCACTCCCTTCCACTTTCTCTAAAAATCAATGGGAAAAAATATTCTCAGATGAGGATAACAACCAGAAAACATATCCTCGGGTGAGGATTTAAAAAAAGAGAGAAGGATCCTATACCTAATGGGGATAGGACTCCTGGGTATTATTTGGGCCCTCCCATCGATGAATAAAGAAAAAATACGGAATATAGAAGCCTCTTCTCGGCTTCCTTGGGCCTTGGGCTCCTGCGGCAGTGAGAGCCCGATGGGGCTTGGTTTGTGACAAGGGTCTTTCGGCCCCATGTTCCAGGCCTAGTGCGCTTCTCCCTGCCTCCCCTCATCCACACCTTCCCGGGATCAGACTGCCCCCAGGGATCTGTATTAAGCAGGATCAGTATGAGTGGCACAGCCCTGCCTCTCAGAAATGTGTTCTGAGCCCGTCCCCTGAGCCAGTGTGGGGCAGGGGTGGGGTGGGGGGGCTGGGTTCAGCCTCCAGAGTCCCTCACAGCCAGTCCCCGGCACCTCTCTTTCCCTCGCAGGCGAAAGGCCCTTCCACTGCAACCAGTGCGGAGCCTCCTTCACCCAGAAGGGGAACCTGCTGCGCCACATCAAGCTGCACTCCGGGGAGAAGCCCTTCAAATGCCCCTTCTGCAACTACGCCTGCCGCCGGCGGGACGCGCTCACTGGCCACCTCCGAACACACTCGGGTCAGTGACCTTTCCAGTGGGAGAGGGGGAGGTGGGACCCCAAGACACCCCGCGACTTCTCTTGTCTCTGTGGGATGCAGTGTCTGTTCTCCAGGAGGGCAGAGCACCCCCGGAGTGGACAGGGCCCTGCCTCTGTAACCCTCCTCCGGCAGCAGCCCCGTGGGACATGTGGGGAACTCTGATGAGGCATTTTGCATCTGCCACACTCTGTAACGTGGAGAGCAAAAGGAGCACAGGCAATGTTCTTGGGTCTTAACAATCACCCTTCCCTGCCTGGCTATTTTTTATTTATATTTTTTAATATTTTTATTGATTTCAGAGAGGAAGGGAAAGGGAGAGAGAGATGGAGAATCACTGATCGGCTGCCTCCTGCATGCGCCACACTGGGGATCGAGCCCGCAACCCAGGCATGTGCCCTTGACCGAAATCGAACCCAGGACCCTTCTGTCCGCAGACGAAGCTCTATCCACTGAGCCAAACCAGCCAGGCCAGGCCTGATATTTTTAAAGGTCACGCTGATGCAGAACCATCTGTGCCCCATCACCCCCCACTTCTGAGCACCAGGGTGACCCCCCCTTCCCTCATATCTGCCCCAGGCCCCACACTTGTCACCATCTATGCCCCCTTCTGTCCTCTCCTTGACTTCCTCCTGGTTCCTGAAAACATCCACGGGCCTCCCAAACTGGAGGAAAGGAAGCCTACGAAGATGGTCCCATTTCTGTTCCCCATCCCAAGAGGTCACCACCTGACCAGGAGCAAGAGCCAGTGCCTGGAGCTCAGGGTTTGGAACGGTGCCCGGGAACTGGACTGACTCGATTTTCTAGCCCAGCCCAGACTGAATCAACATCTGCCTAATCAGCTGGACAGATAGCACTTTTGAAGCCTTTTACTAAGTTTTGAGCTTTGGGCTTGGACTTGGGAAAAGGTCAGGAGCTGAGCTGGCAGGAAGGAGGGAGCTCAAGACAGGGAAAAGGAGGAAGGAGGGCAGAGGGTAAAGAATTAGTAGGGTCTGTCCTTGGAAACGTTCTTTGCTATTTTTCTCTTTTCCTAAACTCTCATGGGCCAGGATTTAAAGGGACAAAGTAATCACCTCCCCACCCTCTACTCTTTCCAGCCACCTACCTTGCTCTCACCTGGGAGCTGGGACCTCTTTATCTCTGTGTATGTGGAGGAACAACAGAGAGAAAGAGCATCATTGATCCATGCTTTGTCACCTACAAAGCATTTCACTTGTCTCCTCATGTGATCCTCATAACAATTCCGAGGTAGATGTTACTATCTCCATTTTGCTGACAAGGAAACTGAAAAAGAAGAAAAGATTTGCCAGTCACGGAGCTATTCTTTCTGCATCCTCACTGGAACCCCATCAAGGTCCTGGGGAAAGGGGGCCCCCCTGCTGGTTTGGAACAAGGGTGGCTTGGCCCCTAGAAATCTTACCAACAGCAAGGCAGGGGTCGGGGTGGGTTTGGGAGGTTCTGTAGGAGATTATTGGGGCCAGAAGAAGACACGGATATACTATTGGGTCCCGTCTTTATAGATGCTTTCTCTTACAACCCACACTGTAAGAAAAAGAGGGCTCCTCTCAGATGTTAAAACATTTCCCTAACATCAGAGTCTTAGGTCAATGGGGGTCTGTGACTTTAATCTCATCCCACAAACACCGAGCAAGAGCAAGATGGTAGTAGATTGGTTGAGTCAAGGTCCAGGTCAGGCATGGGACGGGAGAGGGGTCCCTGGAGATACTTCTCCTAGCCCCTGCTCAGTAGTAGCAAGACACATAAATTAAAATATACAATACCTTGTTTCTCTCACTTTTTTCTCTCCTCTCACAAACATCGTCTCTCAAAAGTTGTCTTTCAAGGAAGTATCGATCTCAGTCTTCCCAATCTTTTCTCTTCACTAGAAACAAAATCTTTATTTCCTGTTCTTTAAAAAAAAAACACCTCCAAAGTTGTTCTCTTCTTTTTATATCTTCTCCATTGTTTTCTTCTCTGTTCTTTTATTCTTTTTCTCTTCTCAAAGTTCTCCATCAGATGATGGTTTTTCTTGGGCTCTCTTTGTATCTCAATGTAGAACGACAGAAAGAATAATAAGCAGCAAAACTGAGCTAGTAGTAGAGGTAAAAAAGGACAAGCAAAGGTCAGTGAAAACTGCCCCTCCCCACATCAGCAGATCTAAGGACTCTCATTTCTGTCACCCAGCCCACCAGTTTCCCCCAAACCAAATCAGATAGTTCGTAAGCAAAAAATCCCCTTGTCTGGTAAACAGCGCTGACACCGCCTGCCACATGGAAAGGTTAAACCACAGTGTGGGCCTCAGACTCTGAGATCCTGGGGTGGGGCCAGCCTGCCTGTCAGGGATGATCCCCTACCAAGTCCCCGGGCTCTTCTTTCCTCTGAGCAGCAATTTGGCCATCTTTTTTGTTGTTGTTGTTAATCCTCACCCAAGGATATTTTTTTCATTTATTTTTAGAGAGAGTGGAAGGGAGGGGGCGAGACAGAGAGAGAGAGGGAAACACCAATGTGAGAGAGACACATCGATTGGTTGCCTCCCACCCCCACCCGACCAGGGTTGGGGATCAAGCCTACAACCGGAATCAAACCTGGGACCCTTCAGTCCGAGGGCCGATGCTCTATCCACTGAGCCAAACCGGTTAGGGCCATTTGGCCATCTTGAGTCTCATCAGCAATCCAGTGCTACATGACCTGGTGTCCCCTTTCGCTTCCCATAGCTGCCATTGTGCCTCTTCTCTGAGGTTTGGTCATCTGCCCATGCTCACAGCTGCAGTTGGGGAAGGGAAGACAAGCAGAAGAATTCGATGGAGCAGGATCCCTTCCTCCTCAGTGTCCCTGTGCTCCTAGATGGCTGTGTAGAGCCAGGGCACTGGGAAAAGTAACCTTGATGCTACTTGCTTCCTCTCTCCTGCACAGTCTCCTCTCCCACGGTGGGTAAGCCCTACAAGTGTAACTACTGTGGCCGGAGCTACAAGCAGCAGAGTACCCTGGAGGAGCACAAGGAGCGGTGCCACAACTACCTGCAGAGTCTCAGCACTGAAGCCCAAGCTCTGGCCGGCCAACCAGGTGGGCTGTGGGCAGGACTATGGGGGAGTTGAGGGCAGAGCCAGAGGGAGGGAGTACAGGACAAGGGTGATTCCAGCACTTGCCTGCACAAGGGGAGAGGTCCATGGGGAAGGGACAATTACCTCAGTAATTAGGGTGCCGAGCACCACAGTTAGTGCAGAGCCCCTGGTAAATGCTGCAGGAGGACCCAGAGGTAGGGGAGGATTTGATCTATGTTCTTAGTCTAATGGGAGAGAGAGAAACTACAAGGAAGTATAAAATTGAGGGTCAGATGTATATAATTGTCCCCAAATTATCTAACCTGTTGCTGGGATGAGCTTTAAATAGGGTGAAGTAAGCTGACCTAATTTCCCAAGCATCAGGTATGACCTTCCGTGGCTCCTGACCTGCTGGTTTTCTCCAGGAGAAGGCTGCTGGGCCAGTGCTACTCCTCCTCAGCTGCTACTCCCTGTCCCCACCTCCCCCCACTAGGTGATGAGATACGTGACCTGGAGATGGTGCCAGACTCTATGCTGCACTCATCCTCTGAGAGGCCCACGTTCATTGATCGTCTGGCCAACAGCCTCACCAAACGCAAGCGTTCCACCCCCCAGAAGTTTGTAGGTAAGAGTCCAGTGGTAGAGGAGACATCAGCTTTAAGCCATAGCTCATCTGTATCTGAGCTCTGATGGCCATTAGACCAGTTGGGTCTGGAGATTTGATTGAAGGAAAGAAAGCAGTCTGGTCCTCAGAATCTATCCCCAAAATAGGAGCAGAATGAAGAGGGAGAAAGTACCTCGAGAGGGTGGAAGGGGTTAGTGTTGAGGGCTCATGTGGTGGTTTTAGAAGAGGGTGTCAGGGTTCTCCCAGTTTTTGAGAATAGCAAGGACTTAAGTCTGTGGGGACTGAGACCTGGGCCCTTTGAGTCAGAGGGAAGAGGCGAGTATGAGGACCTCACCTGGCCCAGCTCTCCAAGGACCTGGAGCTTTATAGAGAACTAGAGGCCCAGTGCACAAATAGGTGCACAGGTGGGGTCCCTAGGCCTGGCCGGCAATCAGGGCCAATCAGGGCTGGGCCAATTGGGGCCTGCTGGCCGAAGGGAGAAACGGGGCTCAGGAGGTTGGCTTCTGGTTTCGAGGAGGGAGCCGGCCCTCGGCCCCCCTGGGAAAGGGGCCATGTCCACTGCCACCCACCCCCGGTTCCCTGTTCCAGCTCAAGGCCCAAAGGCCCCAGCAGGGTCAGGAGAGGAGGCAATGGTTCGCCAGGCCGGGCGCAGAAGAAACAGAGGCCAGACACCCTCACTGCCGCTGCCGGCCGTGGGAGGTTGGCTGTAGGAGTGCACTAACGACCAGGGGGCAGCTTCTGCATTGAGCGTCTGCCCCCTGGTGGTCAGTGCGTGTCATAGCGACTGGTTGACCAGTCGTTCCGGTTGTTCTGGTCATTTGGTCATTACCATTGCTTAGGCTTTTATATATATAGATATAGATAATGCAAGAATGATAAAGATCAGTGGCCCGGGACTGAGACCTCTAAGATTATAACCTAGAGTTGGAGAGCAGCCCCACAAGGGACCTAACCTCCAGGGAAGTAAATGAAGAGTGGTAAATCATGTTATAGCCATCCTTATGGGTAAGAAAACAAAGGCATCATCCTGGGGAGCTCAGGAATCTTCCATGCCCAGCTCTGCTGAGAGCCTCTTCTCCACAGGTGAGAAGCAGATGCGCTTCAGCCTCTCGGACCTCCCCTACGATGTGAATTCGGGTGGCTATGAGAAGGATGTGGAGCTCGTGGCACATCACGGCCTGGAGCCTGGTTTTGGAGGTTCTCTGGCCTTTGTGGGGGCAGAGCACCTGCGTCCCCTCCGCCTTCCACCTACCAATTGCATCTCAGAACTCACTCCCGTCATCAGCTCTGTGTACACCCAGATGCAGCCCCTCCCCGGTCGACTGGAGCTTCCAGGATCCCGAGAAGCAGGTGAGGGACCCGAGGACCTGGCTGATGGTGGTCCCCTCCTCTACCGGGCCCGAGGCCCCCTTACTGACCCTGGAGCATCCCCCAGCAATGGGTGCCAAGACTCCACAGATACAGAGAGCAACCACGAAGATCGGGTTGGGGGGGTGGTATCCCTCCCTCAGGGTCCCCCACCCCAGCCACCTCCCACCATTGTGGTGGGCCGGCCCAGTCCTGCCTACGCCAAAGAGGACCCCAAGCCACAGGAGGGGTTACTGCGGGGCACCCCAGGCCCCTCGAAGGAAGTGCTCCGGGTGGTGGGCGAGAGCGGTGAGCCCGTGAAGGCCTTCAAGTGTGAGCACTGCCGCATCCTCTTCCTGGACCATGTCATGTTCACCATCCACATGGGCTGCCATGGCTTCAGAGACCCTTTCGAGTGCAACATCTGTGGTTACCACAGCCAGGACCGGTATGAATTCTCTTCCCACATTGTCCGGGGGGAGCACAAGGTGGGCTAGCAGCCCACTGCCCTCCCCTCAGTTCGCCACTCCCTTGCCCCACCTACAGGAGTCTAGCCCTGTCCCCACCACATCCCAAGAAGTTGTGCTGTGTAGCCCCACCACTGGCTACCTAACTTCACACTTGACCCTGAATCTTTCTCACCTATTCTTCCCCCTGACTGATTCAAGCATCGTGATGAAACAGGTTTTTGCTTATGTTTCTCCTTTTTCTCTTAACTTCTCATCCCAGCATACTCAGAGTTATTTATTAATATAATTAGCTGATTTTTTCTTTTGCATTTTTTAACTTCTGTCCGTCACTTGCCACTCCTCCATCCTCTTGCTCACAGTCCCCTCCCCCGTTAGGCCTAATTTTTCTCTCTCTGTTCTGGCTTTCTCCAACAGCCCCTGGGGTGGGAAGCTCCTCTTCGTACTAAGAGACCTTGAACTTCTTGCGTTCAGTCCTCACTTTTGCATTGTGTGATGCTTCCGTTTCGATGCTGATAGCTCCCTCTGGCCCTACCTTAGCTCTGTGGCATCCTATCTCCTCGCTGGGACCCTTCAGCCCGGGACTCCATACCTCTTGTGCCCTCTCACATTAGGCAGCTTGCACTTTTCTTAAACAAAGGAAGAATTCCCTCATTTGGAAGTAGGAGGGGCTGAAGACGTCCTCCCCAGTCACTGTGGGACTGAGGGTCTTGACCGCCCCCCGGTAACATGAGTTCCCCAAAGCCCACATTCAGGATTCCCTCTAGGATGTGATATATCTCTTCCCTCTTCTCGAACAACCCCCAACACTGCTCTACTTGCTTCAACCTGCCAGTCTACTCGGTGGTAGCTTTTATCTCCTTGGAGTGCCCCAATTTTATATTCTCAGGGGCCAAAAGGCTAGGTCTGCATCCTCTGTCTCTGACACGTTGGGAGCCACAGGTGCCTAATTGGGAACCAGGGCATGGGAAGGAGGTCGTTCAAAATTCTCCTTACTCTCCCACCTCTCAAACTTCTTCACTCTAGTGACCTCCCTAGGCTCTCAGGGACTCCTGCAGTCCCCGTCCTATGAGAAACCAGTGGGTTGCTGCCTGAAGACAAGGGGGTATCTCAGCCCCTCGGTCACACTGCCTTCTTCTCTCCCCACCCAGCAGGATTCACCCTCGGGAGGAAAGAGTGCCTCTTTTCTCTCTTCTGATTTTCAGTGTAACCAAAAATTATCCCAGGACGAGCAAGGGCATGTGCCCCTTACCCTGTCCCACTCTTGTCCCAGCAGGAATGGGATGGGCACAACTAAAAGGGGGCCACCTGTGACTGCCCCCCTTCTACACTCAGCTCCCAGATGTAGGGCAGGAGGGGCACCCTCCTCCTGGCTACTGCAGGGACCCTGGCTATTTGGGTAACTGGTTAGCGAGAAGGGGCAGGAGGAGACACAGCTCCACTGCAAGTGGAGGTCTCTCTACCAGAGTTCCCTGCCCAAGGCCACAGCCATCCATTCTCTGCTTCCTCGAGATTCAAACCAAAGGCTGTTTTTCTATATTTAAAGAAGAAAAAAAAAAGTAGAAAACCAAACACAACACCTCACAAGTTGTAACACTTGCTCCTTCTCTCTCCTTTTTCTTCCTTTCCATCTTTCTTTCCACATGTCCTTCCTTATTGGCTCTTTTGCCTCCTACTTCTCTCACTCCCTATCAGGGATGAACTGGGGGTTGCTAAAGGATTGGCTAAGGAACAGACCCTGGGATTGGGGCTCTGAGAAGAGTCCACCTTACCCTCTTGGGAGAAGGAAGACACTAAAAACATTTCTCCTCTTCTTCCTTCTTTTTCTCCCCCATCATGTGGTCTCTCCCAGAGAACCAGATTGTCAGGGAGGGGCACTGTGGGTTGATCTTTCCTCCTTGACAAGGTAGCAATGAACAGATGCTGCCAAGGGCAGAGGACGGGGGAGTTATCTGGGAGGAGAGTGGTCTCTAGAGAAGGGGAGAGTTTTCTCATCAGCAACATGGGAACTGGCTCCTTTCTTCAGGATGGCAGCAGAGATGAGATTAATATCCGGGTTCTCCTCAATTGTTCCGATTGTTGAACCCCTTCCTGTTAGACCTACCACCTCTTCTGTGTCTGCTGTATCTTTGGTAACACCTCATAAGGACTAGTCCCTTCTGGGGTATCAGAGCCTTAGGGTGCCACCATCTCCTCCCCCCGTCAGATTTGGCACCTATAACCTCCTGGAACATGAAGGCCTGTGCTCTGAGGCTGTGCTCTGAGCCCATGAGAGCAGAGACTGGAAGGCAAGACCAGGTGCTAAGGAGGGAGAGAAGGGCAGTCTGTCTCTCTCCAGACCATCACTGCACTTTAACCAGGGTCTTAGGTACAAAATCCTACTTTCTGGAGCCTTTCAGCTCTGGAAACTCAAACACTCTCATGCTCTCTCTCCCAGCTCCTTTTGCATAAAAAAAAAAAATGAAAAAAGAAAAAAATACATGGAAACCCACATGGAGAAAAGAGGTGTTTTCCTTTTATATTGATATTCAAATTAACACCACACACACAAAAGAGTTTCTAAATAGACACTTTTCCAGATCTTTGTTTTCTCGTGTCAGTGTCCAAGCTGCAGGTGGGATTTTGTAATACTTCTGGCAGCTTCTGTCCTTGTGTAAATAATATATATTATATATATTTTTAATTAGAAGTTATGAAGAACAAAAAAAAAACAAAAACACAGAAGCAAGTGCAATACCACCTCTCTTCTCTCTCTCTCTCTCCCAGGGTTTCATTTGTAGCCTATGCTTGGTGTCTCCTTGGACCTTATCCCTTCATCTCCTCTTCCTCTGATTCCCCCGCCCTGCCCCCTTTTTAAAGAGTTTTTCTCCTTTCTCAAGGGGAGTTAAACTAGCTTTTGAGACTTATTGCAAAGCATTTTGTATATGTAATATATTGTAAGTAAATATTTGTGTAATGGAGATATACTACTGTAAGTTTTGTACTGTACTGGCTGAAGGTCTGTTACAAATAAACATGAGTAATTTAACACCCTGGTTGTTTTTGCAGATTTCCTTTGCCTTGTTTTTCTACTTGGGGTGGGGAGGGCGGAGATATTTGTAGCATGTTGTACTAACTACTAAACATTTTGAAAGTAAATAAGTCTAAGATTGAGAGGAAACCAAACAAGAATACTCAAGCTGTTGCTACAGAAGAACAGAAGAATTTTCAACCTAGAATGGGAAGTAGAAGAGATTTTCCTACCAGAAGTGCCTGCAGGGTAGGAAAGAAAGCCCAACATGCCTATCTATCCAAAGCAGAAATTTATCAAACATTTGTTGTTGAGTACCTACTGTATGCAAAACACATTATATGCTCAAGGACAAGTTATAGTAACATGAACGATGATAATGACTTCTTGAGCACTCATAAATGCCAAGCACTGTGCCAAGTACCTGTTTAATTGTAGAAACAACCTACAAAGAAATGATCACCATTACCAGGGAAGAAATAAAAGCCCAAGAGAATAAATAACTCATCTAAGACTCATCAGCCAATGAGTGACAGAACCTGGATGTGAACCAGAGGTGTGTGACCAAAGTGTGTGCCCATCCCTTTTGCCAGGGAATGCAGCCAATGAAAAGTCCATAAAAATCCCAAGAAAAGCCAACATAGGCACATTAAGTTGGTTCTGACCTAAATACATATTAACTATTTTCTGTTCCCTTCACTCTGAATTTTTTTTCCTCCTATCTACCTCACTGCCATTTCATATGGTAGTGTTTGCCTTCCTATGTCCATGAGACTACTAAAGTAAAAATTGGAGACACTTCCATCTAGAGTCTATCATTTTCCATTCTCCATTGAAACTAACAAATTCAAAATAGAGACTATGAATAAAATTGTTTTGAAGCCAAATCAAAAGTTAGAAAACAAGCCCTAGCTGGTTTGGCTCAGTGGATAGAGCATCGGCCTGTGGACTGAAGGGTCCCAGGTTCGATTCCAGTCAAGGGCACATGCCTGGGTTGCGGGCTCCATCCCCAGTAGGGGGCGTGCAGGAGGCAGCCAATCAATGATCCTCTCTCATCATTGGTGTTACTATCTCTCTCTCCCTCTCCCTTCCTCTCTGAAGCCAATAAAAAATATATTTTAAAAAGTTATAAAATAAATTTCGACCCCACTAAAGTGGGTTAGAGATTAGGAGAAACCATGATGTGTTGTTGGAGGGAAAGTGAGTCTGGTGTATTCAGACTCCAGAATGATTCTTGAATAAATGAACAGTTGGTCTCCCTCTATATCATCTTGGGTCTGAATGCTGGTAGGTCCCATTGACATTCTAGTTTCTCCAATTTTGGAGACACCTAGGTGTTTGGCTGCCCATAGATAGCCACTCCTGCTGAAAGCTAAGGATTTTCTGAAGGCTCTTAAGAGGTAAATGGAGCATATACATACCAGCTAGAGTCGCTCAGTGATTGAGTGTCGACCTATGAACTAGGAGGTCACCTTTTGATTGCCAGTCAGGGCATATGCCAAGGTTGCAGGCTCAATCCCTAGTGTGGGATGTGCAGGAGGCAGCCTATCAATGATTCTCTCTCATCATTGATGATTCTGTCTCCCTCTCTGAAATATATAAATATAATTTTTTAAGTGTGTTTCAGTCAGGGGTCAGACTCATCAATGAGGCAAAATCACTTTAGTGGAGCTTGGTCAGCATTTCTTTTTTAAAAATTGAATATACCAGAGCACCTTTATGTCAAAAGGGTATTTCATAAAGTTTGTTTCAGTTGTGGGTGTGTGTGTGTGTATTTGTGTAAGTATTGAGTACCATATATTTCTACTATGTATTTCTACTCTGAGTCTGAGTCAACATTATTTAAGGCGCTGGTCCAGGCTGTCCATCCACTGTTGGTTGGGTGAGAAGCAGTGCGGTATAGTGGAGCCAGGACACCTCTTACTAGCTCTGTGTGACTTTGGGCAACCTCAGTTTTAACCGCTCTACAGTACTCCTCGGTTCTATCTGTAAAGTGAGGATAATAATAGTACCTGCTTTATAGAGTTGTTGAGGATTAAATGAGTTAATATTTATAAAGCACTTACTACAGTGTCTGGCACTGTGCTAAGAGGATCCGAGAATAAAAAGGTGAATGAGAAACAATGCACTTGTCCCTGGCCCCTCATTGTGGGTTTTTCTCCATATTGGAAAGAGGAGTAGTTAACAAAATGTTTTGTTCCCCCCGCGCCCAGGTCCTCCGTTTCTCAATCCTACACCAAGGAGTAGGATTGTCAGAGAAGTGAGCCGAGAGCGTCCCCCGGAGGCGTAGAGCCGTCCAGGGTCTAAGTGCTTGGGGCAAAAGGCCTGTCAGCTTCGCACTACAACTCCCATTATGCATCTCTTCCCATCTGGCCTCTAATTGGCAGCGCGATTTGTGATCTTGCGCCAGGCAACTTCCGCTTTTAGCGTCGCAAAACCAGATTAATTGTACCGCCCAAAATTACTTCCGGGGTAGGGCGTCGCAGTGCCTGCTGGGAGACGTATAACTTTAATTTTCTTCCGCCATCAGGAAAAATAGTCCCATGGTCACCTTGTGCCACCGATAAATAAACTTGAGAAATGCCTTTCTGCCCTAGATTTCAGCATAAACCCTCAATAATAAAGAAAATTTGAGTAAGGTGGGTTGCCGTTCTTGCCGTTCGTCAACTAAGGATTCTTCCGGTGTGAGTGGAGGGATCTCGCGCTATATAAGGGAGGCGGGCCGGGCGCCGGATCCTCTCTCGGATCCTCGTTTCCAAGATGGTGAGTGCGGGCGCGTGGGGAGCTGGCGGTCTGGGTGAGGTTGACGGGAGCAGATCCCGACTGTGGGGGATTTGGGAGCCGGGTCCAAGGAGGAGCGGGCGGAGTGTGTGTTTACCCCGGGCTTGGAGAGAGATTTGCGGAGGAACTGGGGATGTGACTGGCGTCTTCCTTGGGCGGCTGGTGTGGAATGTAGCCGGTAGGGGCCGAGGCTGGGTAGGTTGCACCTCCTTCCTAACAAGGTTTTTATCCTCGTGCAGACCAAGAAAAGAAGGAATAACGGTCGTGCCAAAAAAGGCCGAGGCCATGTGCAGCCTATTCGTTGCACCAACTGCGCCCGGTGCGTGCCCAAGGACAAGGCCATTAAGAAGTTTGTCATCCGAAACATAGTGGAGGCCGCAGCCGTTCGGGACATCTCCGAAGCGAGTGTCTTCGACGGTAAGCCCCCGGCGTGATCTGCAGGCTCCCTGACGCCTACCCTGTACCCCGGGGCCGAGTTCACGGGAGCATCCCCTGCGGGTTATACACCTTTAAGACTGTTGCCAGTAGAAGAAAACGGGGCGTTTTTTTAAGGGAATGGGAGTCCAAAAGCACTTCCAGAACTTGTTCTGTAGCAGTGTTTGGGGAGCAATAACTACAAGCATAGTACAGTGGGGCCTTGACTTACGAGTGTCCCGACTAACGAGTTTTTTGAGATACCAGCTGTCTCTCGGCCGATTTTTTGCATTGAGTTGACAGAGTAATTTGAGTTAACGAGCTCGGTCTCAGAACAAATTAAACTCGTAAGTCAAGGCCGCACTGTACACTGAACAGTCCCTTTGCACTGGTTTTGTTTGAGTGCCTGTTGTGGAAACGTACAGACTAAGTCTGGGAGAATGTTTCAAGTAGGAGGCCGTCTGGATTGGTCACCAAAGGTGTTTCTGGGGCAATATGATAAATTGTCTTTTTTTTTTTTCTTTTTTTTTTTTTCTTAAGACAAATTGGATTTTTCTTGTTAATCCTCTCCCGGGGACATTATTTTTATTGATTTCAGAGAGGGAGGGAGAGAGAAACATCAATGATGAGAGAATCATTGATCGCTTGCCTCCTGCACGCCCCACACTGGGATCCAGCCCACAACCCGGGCATATGCCTGGACCAGGAATCAAACTGTGGCCTCCTAGTTCATAGGTCAACACTGAACCACGCCGGCCGGGCTTTCCATAGGTTTTTAGGGAGAGACAGAAAGAGAAGCATCGATGTGAGAGAGACTCATCCATTGGATGCCTCCCGCCCAGACCAGAGCTGGGGAATCTAGGCTGCAACCGTGATACATCCCCTTGACCAGAATCGAACCCAGGACCTTCAGTCCTCCGGCTGACGCTCTATCCACTGAGCCAAACTGGCTGGGCCAAGTTGGCTTTTTTTTTAGGGCCTAAAATTTAGGCAACCAGAAAGTGCCCAGGAGTAGGTGTTGGGGCTGGTGCAGCTGCTGAAGGAGCGGGGTGTTTGGTTTACCTAGGATGTGGGCGTGGTTCCCGTGGCGATAGGAAGAATTAGAGTGTTACTCGTTTGTGAAATTGCATGTGTTTAGTTAGGCATCAGAAACTGAACTTGGGAGTGAAATGGTGTAGGTATGCTGACAGGCATTTACGTGCATTTAATATTCTGTTCCTTTTCCATCTTAGCCTATGTGCTTCCCAAGCTGTATGTGAAGCTGCATTACTGTGTGAGCTGTGCCATTCACAGCAAGGTAGTCAGGAATCGTTCTCGTGAAGCCCGGAAGGACCGAACACCCCCACCCCGATTTAGACCTGCGGTAAGTACCAAAAAGGAGATGTGGACACCAGAGGGGTGGTGTACAAACCAAGGGTTGTCAAATTAAAGTCCGCCTGTGGTGAGGTCAGCTAAGTCTGAAGAGGTAGGTGGGACCCACACCTAAAACATTTCTTAGAAGAGAGTTAGAATTTTTTTGGAATGAGTAGTGTGGTCTACTTTCACATCTATCAGTTTTCCATGCACTTATGGCCCAAATACATTGTTCGTGATGGGAGAGTGATGGTCAGGTTCTTTGAGGGGACAGTCTTTAATTACTCTTTCATTCCTTTGTCTTTCAGGGTGCTGCCCCACGACCTCCACCAAAGCCCATGTAAGGAGCTGAGTCTTCAAAGAGTGAAGAAAAGTTCTCTGGGGGGGAAATAAATGGAAATTGTATTTCATATAGCGTGTTGGGTGTGGTTTTTGCCTGATAGAATGGGGATTGTATATGTCTTGGATTATAATTGCTTTGACCGAGTATTCAAGTGTGGAATGCCTCATAGTCTTTCATGAGGGAGGTTATTCCTGTACCTTAACTCGGGGTTCTTTTGTATTTGTATCCTCAGCCTCCCCGGTTTGCATAGCTTTTGTGGGGAAAAGGGATTAAAGTTTTTATAAGTGTTCCATTAATTTAACCTGGCTAGTCAGTGCTTTTTAAATGGGAAGGAGCCAGGAGGGTAAGGAAGTGTTGAGTGATGAGCAAATCAGGAAGAGACTTAGAAGTGTGCCTACCCCTGGTGGGAGAGAGAGAGACTTTAATTAGAAAGTTATCAATTGGGGACATATATATATAAGAAAGTGATAGCAAAACAATCCGATGGAAACTGCTGCGTGATTTACTTATGGTCAGTACTAATGCATGTGCTGGGACAGCTGTGGCAAATTCTGAACTTCATCAGAACGTTATAGGCAAGAGTATCCTTTGGGGAGGCTCATAAGACCCATTTGTCCCCTTTACACCAGGTGCAAACATTGGATGGAAGAAAATCAGGTCCAAGGTTAAAGTGCTGACCCTGGGAGTCCCATAGCCCAGCTTGCTCAGTAAAGGCAGGTTCAAGCAGGGAAATCCGGGCCGTGGTTGCTCCAAGATTTCTTTTGAATTAATTGTGTGCACAGCTTATCTTTTCCTCAGGGTAGGTCTTAACTGGCTCTCCCAGGAGTTTAAGGATTGATTGATGCAATCTACATGCAAAGTAAGATCCTGGCTCTAGAAGTCATACATTCAGGAGCCTAACACTGCTTAGAATTAGTTTAGCGATTTTTTTAAGCTAATTGATTTTTGGAGTACCGGAAATAACTTTCTCAAAAGGGCTTTCCTCCCAGCTGGTGTGGCTCAGTGGTTGAGTGTCCACCTATGAACCAGGAGATCAACAATTCCCAGTCAGAGCACATGCCTGGATTTCAGGCTCAATCCCCAGTGTGGGGCATGCAGGAGGCAGCTGATCAATGATACCATTAATGTTTCTCCCTCTCTGAAATCAGTAATACATATTTTCTTAACCAACACAGCTTTTACATTTTAAAAAAGTTTACCAAAATGACATTTAAATATATTTTTATTGATTTGAGAAAGAGAAACATCAATGATGAGGGAATCATTGGTTGCCCTCTGCATGTGATGGCAACCCAGGCACATGCCCTTGACTGGCATCAAATCTGGGACCCTTCAGTCCTCAGGCTGAGGCTCTATCCACCACACCAAACTGGCTAGGGTACCAAAATGATTTTTAATAAAAATTTTATTACTAGCCGAAACCGGTTTGGCTCAGTGGATAGAGCGTCGGCCTGCGGACTGAAAGGTCCCAGGTTCGATTCCGGTCAAGGGCATGTACCTGGGTTGCGGGCACATCCCCAGTGGGGGATGTGCAGGAGGCGGCTGATCGATGTTTCTCTCTCATCGATGTTTCTGACTCTATATCTCTCTCCCTTCCTCTCTGTAAAAAATCAATAAAACATATTTAAAAAAAAAATTTTATTACTGAATATCTATGCTTAAGCACCTATATAAACCAAAATGGTTTATTTTTCATAAGAAATATTTTTTTCATTGTTGACAGTATTACAGATAACCCTTTTTCCCCCCATCACCATTTATCCCACTCTATGCCTTCTTCCACCTACCCCTCCTCCTCCCCACTAAACCAAAATGATTTTTTTTTAAATATATTTTATTGATTTTTTACAGAGAGGAAGGGAGAGGGATAGAGAGTTAGAAACATCGATGAGAGAGAAACATCGATCAGCTGCCTCCTGCACACTCCCCACTGGGGATGTGCCCACAACCAAGGTACATGCCCTTGACCTGAATCGAACCCGGGACCCTTGAGTCCGAAGGCCGACGCTCTATCCACTGAGCCAAACCGGTTAGGGCACCAAAATGATTTTTATCACAAAAAATGGTACCACCCAAAATCCTCACAAATGTCCCTGGGAAATGTCTCCTGAGCTGTAAACTCATGAGGTCAGGAACAGTGTCTAGATCAGCGGTTCTCAACCTTGGCTGCACATTAGAATCACCTGGGAATCTTTAAAATCCTGATTTCTGGGCCTCGCCCTCCGGAAATTCTGTTTCTTTGTTATGGGGTGAGGCCACAACATTAGTAACAAAGAAACAATTTCTGGAGGATGAGGCCCAGAAATCAGGATTTTAAAAAGGTTCCCAGGTGATTCTAATGTGCAGCCAAGGTTGAGAACCGCTGCTTTAGAGAATAGGAACCACTTCTACCATTTGAGTAAAATTGAGTCCTTAAGCCACACCTCCAAAAAGCATGGTTCAAAGTGTTTGAGGTGGGTCTGGGAATTTTAATAGTACTGTGGGTGTCCTAGAATTCCAGGGCGAGCAGGTGATAACTGTGCCAACGCTGCTAATAGGTCAAACAAGATAAGGATTAAAAATGACTACTGGCTTTTTTTTTTTTTAATATATTTTATTGATTTTTTACAGAGAAGAAGGGAGAGGGATAGAGAGCCAGAAACATCGATGAGAGCGATCCATCAGCTGCCTCCTGCACGCCCCCCAGTGGGGATGTGCCCGCAACCAGGTACATGCCCTTGACCGGAATCGAACCTGGGACCCCTAAGTCCGCAGGCCGACGCTCTATCCACTGAGCCAAACCGGTTCGGCAATGACTACTGGCTTTAAAAGCACCATGGAGTTATTAGCAACCTTGTAGAGAGGTTTCAGTGAAGTGGTGGCGGCAAAAGCATGATCAGAGTGGGTTCAAAAGAGAATGGGACGATGTCTTTTTTTTTTTTTTTTTAATAATTTTTATTTCTTGAAGTATTACAGAGAGTATTACATATGTCTCCTTCCCCCCCCCCTTGACATTCCCCCGGCTCCTACCCCCTAGTGTCTTGTGTCCATTGGTTATTCTTATATGCATGCATATAAGTCCTTCGGTTGATCTCGTAACCACCCCCCCCAAACCCTCCCCAGGCTTCCCACTGTAGTTTGACAGTCTGTTCGATGCTGCTCTGCCTCTGCATCTACCCTTGTTCATCAGTCTATACTGGTCCCCATTATCTGTCCCAACCTCACTGGAGCCGTCCCAACCTCACCGGGCCCGTCTCGGCCTCACCGGGGCTGTTTCAACCTCACTGGGGCCGTCCCGACCTCACCGGGGCAGGACGATGTCTTTAACATGTTTTTAAACAAAAATAACAGGCAAGGGTCCCGGGTTCAAGTCCAGTCAAGGGCACATGACCAGGTTGCTGGCTCGATCCCCCCAGTAGGGAGCATGCAGGAGGTAGCCCATCACTGATTCTCATCATTGATGTTTCTATCTCTCCCTTCCTCTCTGATGTTAATAAAAATATATATTTTTTTAAATGAGGGGGGTTTTATAAAATGGTAGATATATCAGCATATTTGCTTGAGGATGGGGAAATTGAGAGAAATAGAAACAGATGGTGTAGGAGACAGAGAAAGCCATGTCTTTGAACAGACAAAAAGGGTGGAGTCCAGGGCACAAGTGCAGAGGTTGTCCTTGGATAGGAGCACAGACAGTTTATCTACAATAACAGGAGAGGAGATGGAATATATCTTTCAAAAGCAAATAGGTTGTTTGCTACTTCTATTTCTCAGGGAAGTAGGAGGCAAGGTCATCAGCTGAGAATAAAGGTACAGGGAGAGAGAACTGGAGGTGTTTGAGGAGAGAAAAGAATGGAACAGCCCTAGCTGACTTAGCTCAGTGGATAGAGCATCGGCCTGAGGACCAAAGGGTCAGGTTGATTCCAGTCAAGGGTATGGATCTCAGTTGCAGGCTCCTCCCCGGCCTGGGCCCAGGTCGGGGCTCGTGCAGGAGGCAAGTATTTCTCTTACATCGATGTTTCTGTCTTTCCCTCTCTTTTAAAAAAAGGAATGTGCCCTAGCTGGTTTGGCTCAGCGTCGGCCTGGGGACTGAAGGGTCCCAGGTTCGATTCCAGTCAAGGGCATGTATCTTGGTTGCAGGCTCATCCCCAGTAAGGGGTGTGCAGGAGGCAGCTGATCGATGCTTCTCTCTCATCGACTTTTCTAACTCTCTACCCCTCTCCTTTCCTCTCTATAAAAAACCAATAAATATATTTTTTTAAAAAAAGGAATGAAACACATCTGGGAGAGTGGACAGGAATGTGGTCTGGTGCAGTGTGATTGCCTACCAGCACTGGAGGTTAGAGGGCAGGAATGAAACGGGCTGTGGGCTCGATCCCCAGTAGGGGGCGTGCAGGAGGCAGCCGATCAATGTTTCTCATCATTGATGTTTCTATGTCTCCCTCTCCCTTCCTCTCTGAAATAAAAGTGTATTTTAAAATAATAATAAATTGAGACCAGTGTGGCCCAGTGGTTGAACATTGACCTATGAAGCAGGAGGTCACAGTTTGATTTCCAGTCAGGGCACATGCCCAGGTTTCTGGGGCTTGGTACCCACTAGGGGGCATGCAGGAGGCAGCCAAACAATGATTCTCATGTTGATGTTTCTATCCCTCTCCCTCTTTGAAATAAAAAAATATATATTATATAAAATAAAGTGAAACCAGTTAGCATAACTACTATTTAATCATGTAGATACAAACCCAAAGTGGATAGAATTGAATTTAGCCAGAGTTGTAGGTTCATCAAATGAGTACGTTGAAGTTAGAGGGGCAAAAAAATTGAGAGTGTACTCAAGGGAGAGTGACTATAATGACTGACTGTGGAAGCTAAGGATAAGGAGGAAAGCTATGACACGGGAGGGTCAGGCCCAATGGTAAGGGGATATGATCAGTAAGTTCAAGTTCTGGTTGGGGTTAGGACAGTAGAGCTGGTAAAAAAAAGAAATGAGGAGAGAGACCAAGATGGCGGCGTAGGTAAACACCGGAGACCGCTGCCGCAAACAACCATTTCAAAAATACAACTAAAAGACGGAACGGACATCACCCAGAACCACAGGAAGGCTGGCTGAGGAGAGATTCTTCAACTAGAAGGAAAGAGAACAGCAAACTGAGGCTCAGAGGAGGCGCAGTGTGGAAAATACAAAGGTACCGAGGTGCGCGCGAAAGCGGGCTGGTGGCTGAGGGCGCGGTTGTCGTTTTCGGTCGGGAGTGAGTCTCAGACTCTGGGCTCCAGATCCGGGCGAGTCTCTAGGGATTCAGACTCAGACGGGAGAAGCGGGATTATCCGGCATCAGTTGGAACCTGAGGGCAGCTTTCTCTCCGAGGTTTGCAGCGGCTGCTGGGGTTCTGAGAAGCAGAGCCTCTGGGAACAGGACTGAGAGCGGCCATATCTGCTCCCTCCGCCCGCCCACCCGCCCTGTTGATCCCGCCCCTCCCAAGCCCTGAGCACAGCCATTTGCCCATCGCCTCAGGCAAAGGCTGGATTAGCGCCTCCCCAGAAGACAGACGTTTTCCACACAGCTGATTCCTACAGCCAGTCGGCCTGGTGGTCAAATCCCTCTAGTGTTAACTACAACAATTAAGGCTTGGCTAGAACAAGACTGCGCACAAAGACCACAAGGGGGTGCACCAAGAAAGCATAAAAGATGCGGAGACAAAAAAACATGACAGAAATGGAGGATATGGAGCTAAGAATCGCAATTTTGAGGGCTTGCTATAAACTTGAGCAGAGCCTCACGAAAACTAATGAGACCCTCGATGCTACGATAAAGAAATTAGAAAGTAAGCATACACGGACTGAAATAAAGAATATTATACCCAATAGCAGACCAGAGGAGCACAAGAATCAAACCAAAGATTCGACAAAAAACACCCAACTGGAAAAGCAAAATGAAAAAAGAATCCGAAAGTGTGAAGATAGTGTAAGGAGCCTCTGGGACAGCTTCAAGCATACCAACATCCGAATTATCGGGGTGCCAGAAGATGAGAGACAGCAAGATATTGAAAACCTATTTGAAGAAATAATGGCAGAAAACTTCCCCCACCTGGTGAAAGAAATGGACTTACAGGTCCAAGAAGCGAAGAGAACCCCAAACAAAAGGAATCCAAAGAGGACCACACCAAGACACATCATCATTAAAATGCCAAGAGCAAAAGACAAAGAGAGAATCTTAAAAGCAGCAAGAGAAAAACAGTCAGTTACCTACAAGGGAATACCCATACGACTGTCAGCTGATTTCTCAACAGAAACTTTGCAGGCCAGAAGGGAATGGCAAGAAATATTTAAAGTGCTGAATACCAAGAACCTACAACCAAGATTACTTTATCCAGCAAAGCTATCATTCAGAATTGAAGGTCAGATAAAGAGCTTCACAGATAAGAAAAAGCTAAAGGACTTCATCACCACTAAACCAGTATTATACGAAATACTGAAAGGTTTCCTTTAAGAAGAGGAAGAAGAAAAAGGTAAAGATACAAATTGTGAACAACAAACATGCATCTATCAACAAGTGAATCTAAGAATCAAGTGAATAAATAATCTGATGTACAGAATGAACTGGTGATTACAATGAATCAGGGACATAGAAGGGGAATGGACTGACTATTCTTGGGGGGGGGGAGGGGAATGGGAGATGCGGGAAGAGAATGGACAAAAATCGTGCACCTATGGATGAGGACAGTGGGTGGGGAGTGACGGCGGAGGGTGGGGCGGGAACTGGGAGAAGGGGAGTTATGGGAAAAAAAGAGGAACAAATGTAATCAGAACAATAAAGATTTAATTAAAAAAAAAAAAAAGAAATGAGGCCAGAGAATGGGATGTTTAAAATTGAAAATATGGAGGGGTTTCAGTTACTGGTCAAGAGTCCTTTGGGGATAGCCAGGTGTTTTTTTTTTAAATATATATTCTTATTGATTTCAGAGAGGAAGGGAGAGGGGGAGAGAAACAGAAACATCAATGATGAGAATCACTGGGCGCCACCTCCTACCCGCCCCCTACTGGGGATCGAGCCTGCAACCCAGGCATGTGCCCTTGATTGGAATCAAACCCTGGACCTTCCAGTTCTCAGGCCAACACTCTATCCACTGAGCCAAACCGGCTAGGGTAAGAGCCAGAGTTTCTTTAGAGCAGATGGGGAGGTTGAAGTTGGGGGATTTTACTGATGATCAACCCTGCACTCCAGAGGGCCATGAAAGTGTTTCAGGACACGAGGAAGAGTGCAAAATGGGGTCAGAAAGGACTGTGTGAGAATCAGAACTGGGGGGTGAAGGGTGACCAGGAGTCCTGGGCGTCTGTGGTCACTGCACTGCACATGAGCAGGGAGAGGGCCACAGTGCGGTGCTACTGGCAGACCCCACTCCTCAGGAGCCAAGTGTGCAGTCAGACCTGCAGTCCCCGCTGACTGTCTGCTTCACAGCTCCTCCTCAGGGCTGCTTTCCTGACTTTTCTCTGCCCTCTTGCCGGAGGTCAGCGTTGCACTCATCATTTCTGAAATATGGGCTCTTCATCTTCATGTCCTTGACCAGGCGGCCCAGCCTGGTGATGGGATCCATCCACTCCTTATCCTCTGCCTTGCCTCCACCAGCTCCGGGGGCCTTGGCAGGGACACATGACCCCAGCCACAACCTCAGCCCTGGATGCCCCTAACAAATCCTCCACAGAGGCCGCCGTGGGCTCCCCTTTCGGGGTCCCCCAGGCCTCTGGGTCCTCCTGCACCACCAGCCTCATCCACCACTGGGTATTTCCACAGAAAAGAAAGAACATATTTAACTTTCAAAGAAACTTGACAAATTGTTTTCCAAAGTGACAGTACTATTTTACATTCCTTCCTGCAGTGTGTGCTTCAGTTTCTTCACAGCCTCTCCAACATTTTTTTATTTTATCCCAGCCATTCTAACAGGTATGCAGTGCTCTCATGGTTTTGTTTTTCCATAATAATTAGTGGAGTATCTTCTCAATGTGCTTATCTGCCAAATGTATATCTTTTGTGAAATGTCTGTTCAAATCTTTTACTCAGGGTTTTAAAATTAGGCTGCTTGTTTTTGAAGTTCTTTATTCTGAATGCAAGTCATTTATCAAATATGGGATTTGAGTATTTTTTCTTCCAGTTTGTGATTTATCCTTGCATTCTCTTTTTTTTTTTTTTGAAGTATATTTTTATTGATTTCAGAGAGGAAGGGAAAGGGAAAGAGAGATAGAAACAACAGTGATGAGAGAGAATCATTGATTGGCTGCCTCCTGCACGCCCCCTACTGGAGATCAAGCCCAAAACCCAGGCATGTGCCCTTGACTGGAATCGACCTGGGACCCTTCAATCCGCAGGCTTAAGCTCTAGCCACTGAGCCAAACCAGCTAGGGCTATCCTTGCATTCTCTTAATAGTGTCTTCGGAAAGCAGAAGTTATTAATTTTATTGGAATCAAATTTATTTTATTATATGGATTGTACATTTGAATCTAAGATATTTTCCTTTCTCAACATCACAAAGTTTTTCTCCTGGAAGTTTTATAGTTGTGTGTGTGTGTGTGTGTTTTAATATATTTTATTGATTTTTTTATAGCGAGGAAGGGAGAGGGATAGAGAGTTAGAAACATCAATGAGAGAGAAACATCGATCAGCTGCCTCCTACACACCTCCTACTGGGGATGTGCCTGCAACCAAGGTACATGCCCTTGACCGGAATCGAACCTGGGACCCTTCAGTCCACAGGCTGACGCTCTATCCACTGAGCCAAACCAGTTAGGGCAAGTTTTATAGTTTTAGTTTTTATATTTATTTAGGTCTGTAATGCATTTTAATTAATTTTTGTATCCGATATGAGGTATGGATCGAAATTCTTTTTATTTTTTGCATATGAATATCCAATTGTACCAACACCATTTGCTAAAAAAAACTACTCTTTCTCTATTTGAATTATCTTTGCACTTTTGTCAAAAATCAGTTGACTAGGGAACATTTGAGATCTTGCTCCCCGGCAAAAGTCATCAGTTTGGCTCAAATAAACTTATAAAAATTGAAAAAAATTACTTGATTACATATTTATGGGACTATGTCTGGACTGTATTCTGTTCCGTTGAGCTACTTGTCTATCATCATACCAATACCACATTATCTTGATCAATGTAGCTTTACAGTAAGTCTTGAAGTCAATTACAATAAGCTTCCAACTTTATTCCTGTCACTTTCTACAAAAAAAAAAAAGTCTGCCAAGATTTTGAGATTGCATTGAATGTACAAATCAATTTAGAGAGAATTTGACATCTTAACAATATTAAATCTTTTCATCCATAAATAAACATGGTATATCTCTCCATTTATTGAGGTCTTCTTTAATGTCTCTCAGTAATGTTTTGTAGAAAAACTCAATTTCTGACAGCTCACTCTGAGTCAAACTAGCCACACATTCTGGGTCAGAAAACTAGCCAAATCACTGAAGTGATTTCAGTCAAGACTTCCTGGATTGGAGTCCTAAAATATACTGTCTGTATTATACTGTTTAACCTTTTCCTGACTTACTGCCTGAACCTGCACAGAGTGAGTAATAGCAGTAAACTCCTCACGGTGCTGTGAAGAGTGCCTGGGGGAATATTGTTACCAAACTCAAGAGGTCACCCTTAGGGTGTCCCCTTGGACATGGTGGTCCTCAGGTAGTTTTATTTCCTTGCAGCAGCTAAAGGAGACAGGGAATTCACATCCAAAGCTCTGTCTCCCCAAAGGGAAGCTTAGGCTTCCTTTATATTCACTACTTGGTTAGTTACATGTTGATTTCTTCTTGGCAATTGACTACAGTTGGATTCCTGTCAAGCTCATCCTGTTTACAGCTGCATACTGTGCCCCCCACCCCCCATTTCAAGATCTTTAATCACAATTGCTAAGACCCTTTTTCATTGTAGGGTAACACTTCAGGTCCAGGGCTTACAATGTATATGTCCTTGGGGGTGATTTGTCAGCTACTACAATCCACATTTCACAGACGGAAAACTGAACCCCAAAGAGGAGAAGGCGTTGTCAGCGCCCCACAGCCGCTGTGAGTCCAGCCCAGTCCTGAGCTCAGTGGGTGCCCCTGTTGGCAGCAAAAACAGCACCAGGTGTTAGACCAATGGAGTCAGACCAGACCTTCAGCAACCTCCGTACTTGTGTGCTAGGGGGAGGGACGGAGGCATGGAAAGGTTACCTATTGTATTAGGGTCCCGGATTGTGACAGAGAAAAATTGCTAGATTGTCTCAGAAAACAATGTATTATATGATTCAACCCAGCCAGGTGTGACTCCGTTTACCTCCCCATTCGTACTTGTAAACTTTGTGTGAACCCTGCCGGTGCCAGGAAATGCTTTGTAGTGTTGCAGATAAAAGGCTTTGCTGTACCCTCGGTGGGCACTACAAGCTGCGAGGCTCCCAGAGGGGGAGGGACGCGGCTATAGTCAGCTGGCCAGCTTAATACAGGCTCCTAAATTTAAATTCTGAGTCGGTGGTCTATCTCGCTGAGTGAACCCATAACACTTGAGTTCTGGCTAAGAAAGAATTTACAGCCCAGACTCAAACTATAAGAACACATTTGGCAGACAGTCACAGAAGGAGAAGGGAGCCGTAGAGGAAATGGGCTTAGGAAACAAGTTGCAGCGGCAAAAGAAGGTCCCTTCCAGCTTAAAAGAAAGACAGAGGCGAGGAAAACGTGCCTGGGGGAGGAGTGGGGACAGGCACAGTGTGCTCCATAGAGAGGGCCTCTGCGCGGTGTAACATTTAGCGAGAACAGCGCTTAGCCCTGGCCGGTGTGTGGTCCGGCGCACCCAGAGGTTGCTGATTCAGTTCCCCGTCACCTGCTCTGGTTGTGGGCTTGATCCCCAGTAGGGGGAGTGCAGGCGGCAGCCGATTCCTGCTACTCTCTAACCAATGTTTTCCTTTCTCTCTCTCTCCCTTCCAATCTCTCTAAAATCAATGAAAACATATTTTTTAAAAAGAATAGCCTTTAGTAAGAACTTCCCAGACCTTGAGACCCTGGTCCTATCTAAGAATTCCCTCCTGAGATTTTTTTCACTCCTCATTTTTGAGGGAACGGGGACGAGGGTCATGCTTCTGTAACTGCTCCTGAATATGGATGGAGTATGTTTTTGAATTAGAGGAATGCAATTCTCTGGCTGCCTGGCTTATGAAAGTCTTGAGGCTTCTAGGTTCTGGGATTCCTGGGAACAGGAGTGCACAACCAGACTTTGTGAATATCACTTATCCTGCCTTTAGAAGAGCAGCGTGAGTTCAGACAGGATTTACGATATGGACCTGGTCCCTCGTTCTGACTGAGAACCACTGCTCTAGACCAAACTCAGCAGCGGTTCTCAACCTGTGGTTCGCGACCCCTTTGGCGGTCAAACGACCCTTTCACAGGGGTCACCTAAGACCATCCTGCATATCAGATATTTACATTACGATTCATAACAGTAGCAACATTACAATTATGAAGTAGCAACGAAAATAATTTTATGGTTGGGTCACAACATGAGGAACTGTATTTAAAGGGCCAGAAGGTTGAGAACCACTGCTAGAGCGATGTATCCAGGAAGCTCTATCTTGTAGTTTAAGAGAAGCAGGAGTTGTTAATAACACCGAATGAGGACCTATCCACACTGGAGTTAGTTGATCTTGCAGGGATCCTGATTTCCAGGCTTGTAAATATACCCAGTTTCCTGGATCATATGGGCGTAGCTTAGTATCTGTTGGCATGGGTAAAATCAGATTAGATTTTAAGTTTTTAGTTACCTTTCCTAATTGGATAAAATGTTTAGCAGCTGCCCGGCTGGTGTGGCTCAGTGGTTGAGCGTCAACCTATGAACCAGGAGGTCGTGGTTCGATTCCTGGACAGGGCATATGCCTGGGTTGATCCCCAGTGTGGGGCATGCAGGAGATACTGATCAGTGATTCTCTCTCATCATTGATGTTTCTATCTCTCTCTCCCTATCCCTTCCTCTCTGAAAAAACAAAACAAAGAACCCTAGGGCAGGGGTGGGCAACCCCTGGCACACGTGCCAAACATGGCACGCCAGTAACTTTTGCTGGCACGCGAAACCCTCTCTTAAAATCTTCCATTTACAATTTTTTCTTAATATCGAATTTTTTATTTTTCAGATAAATTCAGTGTAGGTGCATCTTAGATAAATAAATAATTTTACATAACATGTATACATTAAAAAATAAATGTATTTTTCATCATCATATACTGTGTTTTTGTCGCTCGAATGAATTTTATTATTTCTTCAAGGTTCTCCACATACGTACACCTTAAGAGATATCAAGTAGGTGTAACATGTTCTCAAAAAATTAGGGTTGGCACTCAGAAGAATTTTGAGTCAGAGATTTTGCTGGTTTTGGCACGCACTCACAAAAAGGTTGCCCACCCCTGCCCTAGGGCAATTCCTTGAGTCTCCTGCACATACAATCCAAAGCTTTTCCAAGCCTTGGCCAGGTGGCCCAGTTGGTTAGAGTGTCTTCCAGATACACCAAGGTTGTAGGTTTGATCCCTGGTCAGGGCACACACAAGAATCAACCAACGAATGTATAAAGAAATGGAACAATAAATTGATGTTTCTTTCTCTCCTTCCCCTCACTCTAAAATCAAAAGTTTAAAAAATAATCTATAAAAAAAAAAGGCTTTTCCAAATCAGATAAGCCCAGGGCAGTAACTTTGTATAGTTTTACCTTTAGTTCTTTTTTTAAAGTATATTTTTATTGATTTCAGAGAGGAAGAGAGAGGGAGAGAAAGATAGAAACATCAATAATGAGAGAATCATTCATCGGCTGCCTCCTGCACGCCCCTCACCGGGGATCCAGCCCGCAACCTGGGCAGGTGCCATTGACCGGAATTGAACCTGGGATCCTTCAGTCCGAAGGCCAAGCCTCCATTCACTGAACCAAACCGGCTAGGGCTATCTTTACTTCTTAAAAAGTGTTCTGCGGTATTCTCTTCTTCCTTCAATTTATTACATAAGGGCTTGCCTATAAGACCAAAATTAGGGATCCAGATCCTCCAGAATCCCATCATTCCAAAAACACCCTCTCAATTGCCTCAGGTTCCAGAGAGGAACTAGACTGACTATTCCCGCCGTTTGATCTGTCTGCAGGCTTCTTTGTCCTTGGGAAATGAGAAAACCCAGGTACTTATCTGGGCCTTTTTCTGGCATACTTTGTATCCCTTTGCTGCTACATAATTTAAGGGAATGCAAAAGAAAGCATCCTTTAAAGCTAGAACTGTGTAGTGTTTGCTACATCCTGGGAGATTGGCCAGCAGGTTATAGAGGTTAGGAACTGGACCAGGGGTGGGCAAACTTTTTGACTCGAGGGCCACAATGGGTTCTTAAACTGGACCGGAGGGCCAGAACAAAAGCATGGATGGAGTGTTTGTGTGAACTAATATAAATTCAAAGTAAACATCATTACATGAAAGGGTACGGTCTTTTTTTTTTTTTTAGTTTTATTCATTTCAAACGGGCCGGATCCGGCCCGCGGGCCGTAGTTTGCCCACAGCTGAACTGGACGGTATACATCCTATACTACTTCATGCATGGCCCTTAGGTTTTGTGCAAATCTATTCTCTGATCTCCAGTTTCTTCTTTTTTTTCTTAACATATTTTTTTTATTGATTTTAGAGAGGAAGGGAGAGGGAGAGAGAGATAGAAACATTAATGATGAGAGAGAATCATTGGTTGGCTGCCTCTTGCACACCCTCCATTGGGGATCGGGCCCACATTGGGGATCGAACTCGAAACCTGGGCATGTGCCCTTGACCAGAATCGAACCCGGGACCTTGCAGGCCAATGCTCTATCCACTGAGCCAAACCAGCTAGGGCCCATCTCCAGTTTCTTTTTCTTTCTTTTTTTAAATATATTTTTACTGATTTCAGAGAGGAATGAGAGGGAGAGAGATAGAAACATCAATGATGAAAGAGAATCATGGATTGGCCGCCTCCTGTATGCCCCCCATTGGGGATCAGGCCCACAACCCGGGCAGTGCCCTTGACTGGAATTGAACCTGGGACCTTTCAGTCTGCAGGCTGATGCTCTATCCACCGAGCCAAGCCAGCCAGGGCCATCTCCGGTGTCTTAATGGAAAGGATGGGAGTGTTGCCGGCAGTGAGTCCCAGTTGGAGAAGTGCTTTTAGGGCAGGGCAGTCCCCATTTTTGCCTCGGGTTTCAAGCGGTGTTGTTAACCCGGAGCCAGGGGTCTGTTGTTTGAGCCCTCCTTTAACAGGTAGGGCATACTTTGCCCTTCCGACTGTTCCTTGTGCCCAAACAGCTGGATTAACCTGGTCAAGAATGTCTGGTCTTTTGGGACCTGTCGGAGTAGGGCCGTAAGAGCGATTCCTTTATTTAATGAGTGGCAGTGCTGCGTCACATGCTACACAGTTCAGGGTGAGGATTTCCAATAAACCTTTCTGATACAAAACAGTTTTTTGAATTCTATTCCTTTATAGTAGCCCTTCAATAGTTAGTAGGTCCCTTCCTAAGGGGGAGCTGGACACGCAGGTGTAGAGAGGGGAGAGTGTGACAGCGGCTCTGATCCTGTTCCACATCAGAGGCTGGCACAGTTCCTCGCGCCTGGCTTTCTCCCGCCCCTTACTGTTACACTCCCTCTCGAAGAGGGACGCTTCCAGGTAGTAAGAGCAGAGTAAGTGGCTCCATAGCTAATGAAAATTCAATGTTCTCCCCTTCGATATTCAGAGTGACCTGGGGCTCTGCATGGGAGATCAAAGCATTACCTCTTGGAGCCAAATGGGAGTCCCCTGGGCCCCATCACTCCTCACTTTCCATCGGGGTAACTGCAGAAAGTTAGAAGCCTCCCTCTGTTGGGGTCCAGCCCCAGCAGGTCCAGGGGTTCCCAAAGGTGTGGACGGAGTCGGCGAAGAAGGAAGGACACGGAGACAGCGTTCAGTTGATCATCATAGCGAGGTTCTCTCTCTCTTTTTTTTTTTTAAAATATATTTTATTGATTTTTTACAGAGAGGAAGAGAGAGGGATAGAGAGTTAGAAACATTGATGAGAGAGAAACATCGATCAGCTGCCTCCTACACACCACCTACTGGGGATGTGCCCGCAACCAAGGTACATGCCCTTGACCAAAATCGAACATGGGAGCCTTCAGTCCGCAGGCCGACGCTCTATCCACTGAGCCAAACCGGTTAGGGCACGAGGTTCTCTCTTTATTGTCCTATTACATCTATATTTATACTATTTGACCCCATAAGCATGCCTCTATAATTACATCATGGTATGTTTTGGGTCACGTTCTACAATTGCTTTTTTCTTATCTGACCTTAGCCAAAAATCCTGTCTCTATCTAGTTCTGTTGATTTTAATCTTGTCTAGGTTAATCTCTGTGTTCCGTTACAAGGGCTATTCCAAGGTCACTGCTCTACTGATAAGCTACAAGGAAGTGACTGAAGGAGATTATCCTACCCAGTAAAGGTTATGTCCTCCCAGCCCTGCTGCTTGCCTTCCCTGGGACTGCCCTGTGTTGGTGGGGCTCCAGGGGTATGGGCTTTGGTGCTTTCCCTGGTGGGCAGACCCCTGGGGGTGTGGGCCCAACAAGTCCCAAATTTATTGCCAACAGTCTTAGTCCAAGTTCTTCATAAGTCGTGCATGGTATTTCTGTAACACTAGGGGGTTGCACTGATTTATTCTCTTCCTTAGTCCTGTTAACCCCTAACCTGGGGAAACAACCTTTTTCGGGGAGGTGGTCCTGGTTAAAACACATAGCGCTTAAGAGGGGGAGCGAACATATGTCATATACGCCAGGTCCCTTGAAACATAAGCTGTGCAGATGTTTCTTCCCTGCAGCGACTGTGTCAAGCAGCAAGGATGGACCGGCTTCCGGCAATCATTGATGTTTTTCTCTCTTCCTTCCTCTCTGAAATCAATAAAAATATATTAAAAAAAAAATAACCCCAGTGCTGCTACTCGCCCACGGAAGTCATTCAATGGCCTCCTTCTGGAACGACAATAAAATCCCAGCTCCCTGATGGGGATCCAAGCCTCTGGCTGACCTGGCTGCTCCTTTTCCCTGTGGCCTCCTACCCATTCTTCTCTCCGCTCCCGCCCCATGGGCCTCCTTTCCGTGTAGACACTCCACGTCCGTCCTTCCTCAGGGCTGGTCCTTGCTGGTTGCTGTGCCATGAATGCTCTTCCCTCAGTCAGCACACACTGTCTGCTTGCCATCGTGGTGCCACGTCACCTCCAAGGACCCCTCTGCCCGTCCTGCCCGAAGACCCTCCCATCACATCAGCGACCCTTTCCAGCACCGTGTTTGCTTTCCATCGGCCACTCACTAGGGGAGTTATTTCCTGAGCTGTCTGATGACTGTCTGCCCTCCTTACAGTGTTAGCTCCTTGAGGGTCGGGTCTGTCTCTTGCTTTGCGGCTGTGTCCTCGGTGCTTGGCACTGAGTGAGGGGGTGCTTACCAGGGCGCGTAGGGAGGCCTGAGGTGGTGGGCTGCTGTATTAGTTTCCTGTGGTTGCTGTAGCGAATTACCATGAACTCTCGGCTTAAAACAACACCAAGTTATTATCTCACAGTCCCAGAGGCTGGAAGTCTGAAATGGGTCCCATGTCAGCAGAGCTGGGCTCCTTCTGGAGGCTCTAGTCCAGTGATGGCAAACCTATAACTCATTTTTTTGGTTGATTTTTCTTTGTTAAATGGCATTTAAATATATAAAATAAATATCAAAAATGTAAATCTTTGTTTTACTATGGTTGCAAATATCAAAAAATTTCTATATGTGACACGGCACCAGAGTTAAGTTAGGGTTTTTCAAAATGCTGACACGCCGAGCTCAAAAGGTTCGCCATCACTGCTCTAGTCCTCTCTTTTCCAGTTTCTAGGGGCCTCCAGCACCCCTGGGCGCATGGCCTCTTCCCCCGACTTCAAGGGCAGCAGTGCAGCATCTTCAGGTGCCCCTGCCTGACAGCTGTAGCCGGTCAAGCGGAATGAAGTTAACTAGAAGAGGACGTTCTGCCAAGAAAAGGCGGGGGCCTGCAAGCGGGCCACGACAGAACAAAGCCTTGCACGCAAGATTTACTGTTCTGAGGCAGAGTTTCCTTGGGTCCGTGAGGGCATGGAAAGCCAGGGAGGGTGCATTGCTGCAGGTTGAAAGGGTCTTTGTATAACATAGGAAATTAATAGTTTAATGTATAACTTAGCTCAGATGATCTCATAGGCATGCCTGTTTACCATTGTCACTTGCTGTCCTCCATTGTTACTTGCTGTACTCCCCAAATAAAAGCCATGAGAGCCTTGGAGGTTTTGCTACACGCCTGAGCGAGCGGTAGCCCTCTGCTTCTCTTAGCTCAATCCTGCTTGCCGAACTCATCTCAGCATCACCGTTCACCTGCAGAACACCTGCCACAGCCGTGCTGCGCTCCTACCGACTCCTGTGGTGTCGTTGGGCCAATCCCGATGTTCCCAGCTCGAGACTCTTTTTTTTTTTTTTTTTAACATTTTGTCCCAATCTCTTTATTTACGTGTGTAGTGCATTTGTGTGTACACATACATACTAATATATGTATTATATATATATACACACACACACACATATATATATGGTATCCCCCAATTTTTTTTACACATTTTGAATAATTATTAATCCCAATGGGTTAAATCGTTCTCCAGGCGTTCTCTGCCCTTCCCGGCTGCCAATTGTCTCTCCAGCTGTGTCCACGTCCCCAGTTCGGGGGGGATGTTACTGGATTTAGTTGCTCCTTCTGTCTGCTGTGGGACAAGGCTCAGGACAGGTCTGCCTATTCCGCCGCCATTTGTCTCTCTCGAGATTCTGAACTTAATCAATCTGCAACGTCCCTTATGCCATGTAAGGTAGCATTCACGGGTTCAGTGACTGGGATTTGGACATCTTCAGGGGCCATTCGTCTGCCTGTGATCGCGGTAAACCTCTGTCCAGGAACCCATCCTGGTCAGCCTAACGCAAGCCCACATCCTCCCTGGAACTTTCCAGACCCGTCGCCTGCAGAAGCAGAGAGCAGTTTTCCTTTTGTGTCTGTGTGGTGCTGTGACAGCACTTACTGCACTTCATACAAATGAATGAAATCTCTTTACCAGCCTCCGTTCGACTCGAGCCTTTTCGAGCAGGATCCAATGTTTCTTCCTCTTTGTATCATCAACACTTAAATGCTGATTGATCTTTTTTTTCTTTAAATATATTTTATTGATTTTTTACAGAGAGGAGGGGAGAGGGATAGAGAGTTAGAAACATTGATCAGCTGCCTCCTGCACGCCTCCCACTGGGGATGTGCCCGCAACCAAGGTACATGCCCTTGACCGGAATCGAACTTGGGACCCTTGAGTCCGCAGGGCGACGCTCCATCCGCTGAGCCAAACCGGTCAGGGCAATGCTGATTGATCTTAAGTGTTTCTTCATCTTTGTATCTTCAACACTTAAATGCTGATTGATTTTCACCCATTAAAAAAATACAGGGTGTCCCAAAAAATGTATGCACACTTTGACTAATTATTAATTCCAATTAGAATTAATTGTTCAAAGTGTGTATGCATTTTGGGGGGACACCCTATACTTATTAAAGGCCTGCTATGCTCTAGGTATGGCGGATACAGTGCTAAACAAACATAGACACGTAGACACGGTCTCTGCCCTCAAAGAGCTTACCGTCCATCTGGAAAGCGAGAGAGACCGTTAAACCAGCAGCAGCCATGAGAGGAAACCAGTCACAGAGGAGGAGCGACAGGAGAGCGAAGCGAGCAGGAGCTCCTGTTTGGAGGAGCCAGAGAAAACCTCTGAGAATCACGTCGTCCTGGCTGCAGGCCCTAGGACAAGGAGGAATTAGCCCTGCAGGTGCGACCTGAGGGAGCGGCCGAGGTTCCACGCCAGAAAACCAAACACAGAAGCCAGTGTCATCACTTCCGCTTAATCTGTAGATTCTTTTTTACAAAGAGATTGTAAGCACTTTGAGGTCAGAAGCCTCAGAAATGTTTGTTTAGCATGGTGTCCCCTGTACCTTAAACACAGTGAGCTGTCAAATATTTTGTTTTGCTTTATTTTTTGTCAAATAGTTTTTGAATAAATTTTAAATTCAAATTTTTTGCAAGTGCTATCCTCATGCTCCTCCCATTTTTATGCTGTAATATCTACATGTCAGATCATATGGCCATGCATAGTGTACGCTCTCCTTTAACCTTCATTTACCCTCAGTTCTACCGGTAACTGAGACAGAGTGCTCACTCACAGCCCCTGTGTTGATGTCTCCCCAGGCAGTTTGGTTATCTGAAGTGCATTTCCTAGGAAGGGCTCATGGGAACAATAGTTCCTGAGATCCTGCCTATTGATAACAATTTGTCTGTGTCTATTATAGTTGAAGGTTAATTTGCTTTGGCTCACATGTTCTCTTCCTGATTACTTAAAATATGTCAATTTCATTTTCTTCTTGCAGAAAGCATTGCTGTCCAAAAATCTGACAATTACTTAATTTGTCCTGTATGAGTCACATATTCTTTTTGTCTCAACAAAGGATTTTTTTTCTTTAAAGTCTAATGATTTTATTAGAATACTAGGGGCCCAGTGCATGAATTCATGTACCTTGGAAGGAACTGTGGGCCATGAGGCTGTGGTGGGTACAGGGGCAGGTCTTGGCCCATCCACCATGCCCCCAGTCCCCAGTCTGCCGGCAGCCCCGCTCCTACCACCGCCGCTCCCACGTGCTGATGGTGCTGGCCCCACTCGCACCCGCTGACAGCACGGAGCAATTGTTGCCCGTGCCAGCAGCAGGTGTGAGCTGCGGCTGCTGCCCTGATCGCCCCTCAGGAGCAGGGGGAGGTGGAGAAGCCCTCAGGTGCAATCAGAGCCAGCAGCCACTGCTCGCACCTGCTGGCAGCACCGAGTGATTGGGACTGGCGCTGTGCGCTGACAGCAGGTGCGAGCGGCGGCTCCGGCACTGGCAGTGGGTGCAAGA
>NW_005871167.1:3396225-3438640 GCF_000147115.1 Myotis lucifugus | reverse complement strand
CCCCTGTCACGAACAGAGCAGGGCAGATAGGGAGGTTGTGGCCCCGCCCCCTGTCACACACAGAGCCACAGGGTGATCAGGGGGTTTGGGCGCTGCCCCCTGTCACGCTGATCCCGGTGCTGGGAGGCATATTACCCTTTTACTATATAGGATAGAGGCCTGGTGCATGGGTGGGGGCCGGCTGGTTTTCCCTGAAGGGTGTCCTGGATCAGGGTGGGGGTCCCCACTGGGGGTGCCTGGCCAGTCTGGCTGAGGGGCTGAGGGCTGTTTTCAGGCTGGTGGGTTGACTGAAGCTCCCAACCGCTCCTTTTTTTCTTTTCTTTTTTTTATTCTGGGCCAGCTTTAGCTCTGAGGCCTCGGCTGCTGAAAGCCGGTTTCTGGCCTTTGTTTTTCCTTCTGTATTTGATACAATGTTGCGGTCCGGCTGGCTGAAGCCTGGCTGACTAACGAAGGTTTCTGGGGTTTTGTTTAGCTTCTATATTTGCAACATAGTTGCTTAGAATTGCAGCTGAGAGGCCGACAAGTGAGGCGGGGAACGTTGGAGTCTGCCGTCACTGGAGCAAGCAAGCCTCCCTGTTCACTTCAGTGCATGGCTGCCGGCCGCCATCTTGGCTGACAGTTAATTTGCATAAGGATATGCTGATTAGCCAATGGGAAGGGTAGCGGTCGTACGCTAATTACCATGTTTCTCTTTTATTAGTGTAGATTAGAAGCCCGTTGCACAAAGATTTGTGCAATTGGCCTTCCTTCCCCTGGCTGCCAGCACCGGTTTTACGCCAGCACCGGTTTTCCTCCGGCACCCGGGACCTAGGCCTTTGGTCCGGCCGCAGTGGAGAAGCCAAGCCTCTTCAGTCTTCAGTCTTTAGTCTTCAGTCTTCACTCTGGCCGGAGCCTTCAGTCTTCGCTCTGTGCCTGCTTATGCAAATTAGCCGTCATCTTTGTTGGGTTAATTTGCATAGTCACGCTGATTGGCTGGTGGTGTAGTGGAGTGACACCAATTTGCATGTTTCTCTTTTATTTGTGTAGATGCGATGGTATTAACCATTATAGGTCAATATTTTTAGTACTTCCTTTATTCTCCTAATATATAGTTCAACATTTTTTTCAGGAATGTTTTCTTGAGTAGTTTTGGGGTATTTTTTTCTGTTCCTTTGCTTTGGTTTCCTTTTTCAGGGATTTCTATTTACCTATTAGTGGAGTCCCTGAAGACACTCAGAAAAGTTACCTAAAAAAATGGGAGCCAAGGATTTTATATCTTCCTTGTCTTTTTTTTTTTTAATATATTTTATTGATTTTTTTAAAGAGAGGAAGGGAGAGGGATAGAGAGTTAGAAACATCAATGAGAGAGAAACATCGATCAGCCGCCTCCTGCACACTCCCCACTGGGGATGCGCCCGCAACCCAGGCACATGCCCCTGACCAGAATCGAACCTGGGACCCTTGAGTCCGCAGGCCGACGCTCCATCCACTGAGCCAAACTGGCCAGGGCCCTTGTTTGTCTTTAATGTTTGTCACTTTCTCTTGAATCCTCTTACTTTATTTCTTTATACTTTAAAAATTTTCCTTTTTCATCTTTAATTTCTTTTAAGGCATCATTTGTTGTATTTATTTGCTCTTGTGTTCCTTTCCTTCAGCTCTATCACTTCAAATATTTTTATTTTTTCTTTGTTTGTTTTTTGTTTTGTTAATCTTCATTCAAGGATATTTTGCCATTGATTTTTAGAGAGAGTGGAAGGGAGAGGGAGAGGGACAGACAGAGAGAGAGAAACATCAGTGTGAGAGAGACACATCTATTGGTTGCCTCCCCTTAGGCCAGGGCCAGGATGGAGCCTGCAACCTAGGTACCTGCTCTTAACTGGAATCAAATATGGGACCCTTCAGTCCTTGGGCCAATGCTCTATCCACTGAGCCAAACCAGCTAGGGCCATTTTTTAGTTTTTTAAAATTATGATTTGTGTTATTCTTGCATGGTGAAGTGGTTGAGCGTGGACATATGAACCAGGAGGTCACGGTTGGATTCCCAGTCAGGGCACATGCCCTGGTTACTGGCTCTATCTCCATTAGAGGGCATGCAGGAGACAGCCAATCAATGATTCTCTCTCATCATTGATGTTTCTATCTCTCTCTCCCTCTCACTTCCTCTCAGAAATTAATAAAAAATATATATTTTTAAAAGTGATATTAAAAAAATAAAATTCTGATTTGTGTTATTCTGTTATTTCTCAAATCTTCTCCGCTTCTCCTTTCTCTCCTTCGCTGGCTGCTTCCCCTGCTCTCTCCCCCCAGACGCCCATGACCAGCAAGTCCTCTGGCCCTCAGTGGAGTGTGTGGTGATTCCTGGTCACCTAGCGCTGTGGCTGTAAACGGGGCCCATGATCCTCAGTGTTGCCCACCGGCTTCTCTGTTTTGTGTTGGACCCAGCTGTGCTTTATGCCTTTCTCACATTGTCACGATGTGTGCAGGTCCATCATCCGTGTTTCCTGGACTGGCAGAGCCTGAGAGCTCAGGGACAGCGCCTGGCAGCAGAGCAGGGGTTCAATAAATGTTTGTTGAAGGAAAATGTCCCAGAAAAGGCGGCATGTTTGTGGCTGGGAGAAAAAATATCCGTTTGTGGCAGATGCATAAAGTGAGATAAAGAATGGTAAGAGGTAAAGCGGGAGGGTGGGGTCAGGTCAGTGTAGTGGCTTGTAAACCAGTTAAAGAATTTGAATATCCTGAGGGCAATAGAAATCCTTTAAAATATTTTTTGATGTGATCTGATTTCTTTTCTTTTTTTTCTTTAAAAGATTTTAAGCAAGGGAGTGGTCTGATGAGATTTCTGTTTTGTTTTGTTTTTAACCACAAACCACAGTATAGAAAAATGGATTGTAGATGGCAAAACTGTAGACAAAATTAGAATGCATGGAAATAATACAGCATGGAGAATAAATGATGAATTAAAAAATTGAATTACAGTGTTCTGATTTTCAGAAAGCTTGTACAGTGGAAAACATAATCAGCCCTGGCCAGCGTGGCTACCTGGGCTGCAGGTTTGAGCCCTGGCCTGGCTGGGGAGAGTGTGGGAGGCAACCAGTCCATGTGTCTCTCTCACATCAATGTTTCTCTCTCTCTCTCTCTCTCTCTCTCTCTCTCTCTCTCTCTCTCTCTCTCCCCCTCCCCTCCTTTCCACTTTCTAAAAATCAATGGAAAAAATATCCTTGGGTGAGGATTAACAACAACAAAACCATAATCAGAAAGGCAATAGAATGGCCAGAAAAAGGATGAATCTTAAATCAATGATAATTTAGCTGAGATAAATGAAAGCTCATTAATTTAGGGCCCCAATTCATAATTGATGAATAAGTATAGGCTGCTTTAATAGCTTGTGTAAGACATGACGTGACACTATGATGAAATTGATCAAAAATATTAATTTATTCTTTTCAAAACCCAAAACATTTTGTTTTTTAAATTCACATCGAAGCCCTGGCTGGATAGCTCGTTGGTTAGAGCATTGTCCTGATACGCTAGGTTGTTGGTTCTATCCCTGGTCAGGGCACATAAAAGAAGCAACCAATGAATGCATAAATAACAAATTGATGCTTCTCTCTCTCTCCCTTACTTTCTCTCTATAAAATCAATAAAAAAATTTTAAGTGTATAGTTCCTATCAACAATAAAAAAATACATTTTTAAAAGTATATTTTAAAATATACTTTTAAATAGTTCAACGGCTTTTAATATATTTGCAGATATGTGCAGTCATCACCATGGTCAATTTTAGAATATTTCCATCATCTCAAGAAGAAATCCCATACCCATTAGCTATCAGCCTCCTACCCTCCCATCACTCTTCTCCCCAGCCCTAAGCAACCACTAGTCTACTTTCTTATGTGTTAATCCTCACCCAAGGATTATTTTAATCTTCACCGAGGATATTTTTTCCCCATTGATTTTTAGGGAGAGTGGAAGAGAGAGGGAAAGACAGAGAGAAACATCGCTATGAGAGAAACACATTGATTGGTAGCCTCCTGCATGAGTCCCTACCAGGGCCTGGGTCGGGGAGGAGCCCACAACCAAGGTACGTGCCCTTGTCTGGAATCAAACTCAGGACCCTTTGGTCGCAGGCCAATGCTCTATCCGCTGAGCCAAACTGACTAGTGCTTTCCCATTGATTTTTAGAGAAAGTGGAAGGGAGGGAAGGAGGTAGAGAGAGAGAAACATGGATGTTAGAGACAAATCCATTGGTTGCCTCCCAAATGCACCTTCACTGGCCCAGAATGAACCTGCAACCCAGGTATGTGCCCTTAACTGGGAATCAAACCTTTGACCTTTTGGTGTGCAGGCCACTGCTCTAACCATTGAGCCACGGGGGTCAGGGTGACCACTAATCTACTTTCTATCTCTATAGATTACCCCTTTCTGGACTTTCATAATAATGGAATTATATAGTATACAGACTTTTCTGACTGGCTTCTTTCATTTAGCAAAATGTTTTCAAGATTCATCCAAGTTACAGCATTTTATCAATACTCCATTCTTTTCATAGGTAGATACCGTTCCGTTGTATGAATAGACCCCATTTTGTTTATCTATTTTTCTGTCGATGGACATTTGGGTTTTTTCCATCATAGGGGAAGCAAAACTTTATCTCCACTTCTTTTAGATTCTCAGCTGGGGCTCTTTTTTGTCATTGTTAATCCTCATCTAAGGATAGTTTCTTCCATTGATTTTTAGAGAGAGTGGAAGGAAGGGAGGGAGCGGGGAGAGAGAGAGAGAAAACAAATTGATGTAAGAGACACATCAACTGGCCCCCTCCCGCACACCTCCCGACTGGGGCCAGGGATCGAACCTGCAACTCAAGTACATGCCCTTGACTGGGAATCAAACACAACCTTTCGGTGCGCGGGCCAACACTCTAATCACTGAGCAACACCAGCCAGGGCTCAGCTGGAGCTCTTTAACAAAAAGATAGATTAATAAGAGAAAAACAAACAAGTTCATTAACACATGCAGGGCACATCACATGGGAGAATGTTGCTACTCAACAAAGAATAACTCAAAGTAGTTGCTTAGTGCTCTGGCTAATATAACATCTTTAACAAAGAAAATAAATTGGTGGAGAAATGACAAGACAAAGTTTGCTTCTAAGGAGGCAAACTGTGGGAAGGTAATTATATGGGACAAAATAAATGGCGTAAGGCTTATTTGCAGATTTCTCTAGTGCTATGTCTGGAAAGATGAGCCCAGACTGTCTCCAGTAAAGGAGAATTGATAGCCAGCCTTTAAGCCAAAAAGGAAGCAGGTAGGGAGTGCTTCTCTCAACTGGAATCTCCATTCTATAGTAATACGCCAGAAGGACCAACACAAAGGGAAAGACGAGAGGCACATGCCACATACATGTGAAGCTACAAGAAATGTGATATTATTGTAGACATCAAGGGAATGAGCACTAGGTCCTTGGTTCTCTCTCTCTCTCTCTCTCTCACTCTCTCTCTCTCTCTCTCTCTCCCCCTTCCTTTCTCTCTCTAAAATCAATTTTAAAAGTGGTTGAGCGTCAACCTATGAACGGTTCGATGCCCCATCAGGGCACACATGCCTGGGTTGTGTTCGATGCCCCATCAGGGCACACATGCCTGGGTTGTGGGCTCCATCCCCAGTGCGAGGTGTGCCGGTGGGGGGGGGGGGCAGGGGGGCAATCAGTGATTCTCTCTCATCATTGATGTTTCTGTCTCTCTCTCCCTCTCCCTTCTCTTTTATAAAAAAAAAAATTCTTAAAATATTTGTTAGTTCCTTTAAAAAATAAAGTGTATAAGTACTGTGAACAATAAAAAATATTTTGCCCTAGCTGGCTTGGCTCAGTGGATAGAGCTTTGGCCTGTGGACTGAAGGGTCAGGGGTTTGATGCCGGTCAGGGGCATATGCCTGGGTTGCGGGCTCGCGTGCAGGAGGCAGCCCAATCAATGATCCTCTCTCATCGTTGATGTTTCTATCTCTCCTTCTCCCTTCCTCTCTGAAATCAATAAAAATATTTTTTAAATATTTTTTTAAAGTATAGTTCAATGGCTTTTAATATATTTGCAGATATGTGCAACCACGGTTCATTTTAGAACATTTCCATCATCTCAAAAAGAAAACTCATACCCATTAGCTCTCACCTTCTTATCCTCCCATCACCCGTTTGTGGAATGCCCCACAAACATTACCATGGCAAAACTAGGAGAGCCTACGGTGTTACCCAGCATGCCGTTGGCAAAATTCCTGCCAAGAGAATTAATATTGGTATAGAGCATACTAAGCACTCTTTTTTTAAAAGATATATTTTATTGATTCTTTACAGAGAGGAAGGGAGAGGGATAGAGAGTTAGAAACATCGATGAGAGAGAAACATCGATCAGCTGCCTCCTGCACACTCCCCACTGGGTATATGCCCGCAACCAAGTTACATGCCCTTGACTGGAATCGAACCTGGGACCCCTGAGTCCGCAGACCAACACTCTATCCACTGAGCCAAACCGGTTAGGGCACTAAGCACTCTTTTTTTTTTTTTTAATTAAATCTTTATTGTTCAGATTATTACATTAGTTACTCTTTTTTCCCACCATAACTCCCCTCCACCCAGTTCCCACCCCACCCACCGCCCTCACTCCCCACCCACTGTCCTCATCCATAGGTGCACGATTATTGTCCAGTCTCTTCCCTCACCCCCCACATCCCTTCCCCCCCCCAGAATAGTAGAATAGTCAGTCCATTCCCATTCTATGTCCCTGATTCTATTACAATCACCAGTTCATACTGTTCATCAGATTATTTATTCATTTGATTTTTAGATTCACTTGTTGATAGATATGTATTTGTTGTTCAACTAAGCACTCTTAAGAGCTGAGATAGCTTCCTGAAACATGTAAAGTAAAATGGTTAGAAAAAGAAGGGAACCGAAGGTAAAGGTACTTGGGTTCAACTGAGGAGCCAGAGAAGCACACTTTATGAGAACCAAAGGGAAGGAGGCTGGGCTGCTGGAATCCATTCCCTGTGAATTCATGGCATGCTAGGTATAAAAAGTCATTTCAGACCTGTGGACTGTATAATAATAATAATAATAATAATAATTTCAAAGAATGTGCTCTGGCCGAGTAGCTCAGTTGGTTAGAGCATCATCCTGATATGCTAAGGTTTTGGGTTCGATCCCCAGTCAGGGCACATACAGGAATCAACCAAGAAATGCATGAATAAGTAGAACAACAAATCAATCAATATATAAAAATTTAAAAAATAAGTAAAAATAAAAAGAATGCAAAGGCAGGAGTCCCCATCATAACTTTATTTAATTCACCAATCTGGTTCCTGCAGAACCCGACCGATCCTGGCAATGACAGTAAATGACTTCATACTCAACGAAGTTCTCCCAATCGCAGCTGCTTGGCCACATGTGGTACCATCAGCAGATTAGCAGATACAGGGTGTGCAACTTTGGTTTTGGCAAGTGCATTCTTTTCCACCCTTATCAGAGCGGGGAACAGAAACAGTCACATTCACTTGGAAAAGACAACCAGGTCCAGCCTTGCCCAGGGCTATGTGAACTCTCTTGACCTCTGTCATAAAATAGTTTGGAAATACCTGAGTAGCTGGACTTCTCTCAAAACATCATTCTAAAAAAAAAAAAAAATCATTCTACATTGACCTGCTATATTATAACATTATGCAAATTGGACTGGTTGAGCAGGAAGTATAAGTACGTCAGACACCTTGGTAAAATACTCGCTCACCAAAGAGTGGGATTTTTTTTAAAAATATATTTTATTGATTTTTACAGAGAGGAAGGGAGAGAGATAGAGAGTTAGAAACATCCACTGAGCCAAACCGGTCAGGGCAAAACAGATTTTTAAAAATATGTTTTTATTGACTTTAGAGAGAGAGAGAGGGAGGGAGAGGGAGAGAGAGAGAGAAAAACATTGATGTGAGAAACATTGATTGGTTGCTTCCCATACACACCCCAACCAGGGGCTGTGCCTGCAACATGGGAATGTGCCTGATGGGGAATTGAACCGGCAAACTTTTGGTGCACAGGATGACACTCAACAAACTGAACCACACCAGTCAGGGCCACAACAGATTTTTTAAAAAAATAGCAGTAGCCCTAGCCAGTTTGGTTCAGTGGATAGAGCATCAGCCTGGGGACTGAAGGGTCCCAGATTTGATTCAGGTCAAGGGCACATGCCCGGGTTGCTGGCTTGATCCCCAGTGGGGAGCATGCAGGAGGCAGCCAAACAATGATTCTCTCTCATCATTGATGTTTCTATCTCTCTCTCTCTCTCCCTTTCTCTCTGAAATCAATAAAAATATATTTTTAAAAATTAAATAAATAAAATAACAGTATTTATTAATAACCATGCACTAATGAATTTATAAACCTAGATGAAATAGATTTCTGGGAAAATATAGACAGCAAAATGGCTCAAGAAAAAATTTGCCCTGGCCGGGTAGCTCAGTTGGTTAGAGCACCATCCCCATATGCCAATGTTGCTGGTTTGATCCTCAATCAGGGCACATACAAGAACCTACCAATCGTCCTAGCCGGTTTGGCTCAGTGGACAGGCCTGCAGACTGAAGGGTCTCAGGTTCGATTCTGGTGAAGGGCACACGCCCAGGTTGTGGGCTCAATCCCCAGTGTGGGGGGCATGCAGGAGGCAACCAATCAATGATTCTCTCTCATCATTGATGTTTCTATCTGTCTCTCCCTTTCCCTTCCTCTCTGAAATCAATAAAAAATATATTAAAAAAAGAACTTACCAATGAATGCATAATTAAGTGGAACAACTTATCTATCGATGTTTCTCTCTCTCTCTCTCTCTCTCTCTCTCTCAAAAATTCTGTAGTTTCATGTGATTAGTTTCCAGATAATAACTTTAAAAAAAAGGAATGGAAAAGGGAATGCATTGAAATATTTTTAATTCATGGCAAATGAAAAAAAAAAGGAAACTTGAATAATGTCAAGTATTGGTGAGGAAGTTGGGATACAGAAACCCCACGGCTGATGGTGTGATATTCCAGAGTGTGCAGCTCAATATGCACAAGAAGTTATCACAGAACCAAAGGAGACAAGTACAAAGGCATTTTATTGCTCTTGCGACATCGATGTGGTAGCCAGAAACTAGAGGCAATCAGAGTAGGAATCCACAAGACAGAATATCTTGCCGCAGTTAGGAGCACAGGACTAGAAGCCCAAGGGGTCAAAGAAAGTTTACTTGTTTTATTGTATTTTTTAATGGCAGATATTACAGCTCATTTGTATGCTAATGGGAACGATCCAGTACAGAGAAAATTGGATAATATAGGAACAGGGGAATAATATAGGAGAACAGTACAGGAGAAAGGCTAGGGATGGGCTGAGGTGTAGAACTGGAGGGTGGGGTGAGAGGTGGGAAGGGAGTGAGAGTTGGTCTAATAGCAGCAAGGACAATTCATTGTAACAAGATGGAAGTCAGGATGGAGGAAAATTGGCCAGATTGGTGGTAGAAAGATAGGATGTTTTCTTCTGGTTACTTTTAATTTTCACAGTAAAATTAGAACCAAAGTCATCAATTAAGAGTAATGCCCGATTGGCGTGGCTCAGTGGTTGAGTGACGACCTATGAACCAGGAGTTCACAGTTCGATTCCCAATCATATGCCCCTGTTGTGGGCTAGATTCCCCATTGTGGGCGTGCAGGAGGCAACTAATCAATGGTACTTTCTCATCATTGATGTTTCCTTCTCTTCTGCTCTGAAATCAATTAGGAAAAAAAAAGAGTAAGGAAAAGTAGCCTGGCTGGCATGGCTTAGTGGTTGAGCATCAATCAATCTATGAACAGGAGGTCATGGTTGGATTCCTGGTCAGGGCACATGCCTGGTTGCTGGCTCGATCCCCAGTGTGGGGCGTGCCGGAGGCAGCAGATCGATGATTCTCTCACATCATTGATGTTTCCATCTCTCTCCCTCTCCCTTCCTCTCTGAAATCAATGAAAATATATTTAAAAAGAAAGTAAGGAAAAGTAAAGGGTGCTGGATAAGTACAGAGAGCTTTTGTGAACAAAGCCTTCCTTTAGTTATGTAGTCAGGGTAGCACCCTTACTGGTCAGCTTTATCCGGGTTATATCCCTGGTGCTCTTAGCTGGATGCTTCTCTATGTATTGAAGAATGGATACCAGTGTGAGTTTATTTGAGCCAAACTGTCGACATATGCAGGGAAGCAGAACCTCAACGAATTGAGATAATGCTCCGGAGAATGGTGGGGTTACATCTGCATTTATACATTGCAATCAAAGGAGGAACATAGGTGGGTTACATGAAATTCATTGGTGATAGATTAAGGAGGAGGGATAAGCAAAGCAGGGAAACCCCTGGGATTGGATAAAAAGTAAAATGATGGACACATACTTAGGTGGGTGCAGGAACAATTAACATGATGATGAAGGAATTTGTGGTATCTGTCCTGGGGCCCAGCACATTTGGTTGTGCCCCAGGGGCTCCAGATACGGGTAAGTCACAAGTTACCCAAACATTTCAAGGGTGTGTTATCATAGATGCAAAAAGACAGATAGGCTCAGTTAAGGTAAAGGTTGACCTTGTCAATGAAGATATCGGCTTAGGACATGACTACCCACTATAACCTGTTTGTAGTTAAATATTTAATTTTCAGACCATCCTTTGTGGTTACTTTAGGTCTCTGAGTTTGCAAGACTGCCACGCAGGCCTCCCCTGAGCTTGTCAGGTTAGCATGTGGCTCCTTTCGTCCACACCAGCAAACGCATCAGTGGGATCTAGTTGGGGAGGGGAGAAGGGAGAGGTTGGTGATAGTAGGACTAAATACAGCAAGCATTCATTGAATGCTTCTAAAGATCCAGCATAGCACAGTAATTAAGAGCTCTACCTGCCTTTTCTCATTAAATCTAAACAACAACCTTAATAGATAGATACAACTGTTTTATAAACAACAAACTAAAAGGGGTTTCCTCCTTCGGAATCAGGGCCTTGAACACTAGGTTGAGGTGGGTGAGTAATAAAATGAAAGGCTCCTTAACCTGGCACTTAGTTCAGTTATCTGATGGGGGTTTGATTCTGAGCAGACGAAGCTCCGGTCTCAGTGTGACACAAAGAAATCCTGGGCAAAAACCCACCCCTCCTCCTCATCCACCCTGTCACCAGGTGGGTGACCTTGGGGAGTCACACCTTTGCAGCTCCATAAACTGTGGACAGATGTCTGGCTAGCACACATTTTTATGTTAAGTGGAGCATTCTCTAAGTTGTAGGAAACGCTTGCAAATGCAGTGGTTGTACATGCATATGTTAATGTTTCACTGATGTTGTTATTGCCGTATTAGGATTGTTATGCAGGTAGTCAGGAACAGGCCAACGCCCTAGAGCAAAGGTAAGCCTTCAGCAGAGAGCAGGCCCTGGTAATACACAGTAAGTTTCAAGAATCTTAGCTACCGGCAAAATTTTTCTTCACTAAAGCTCAACTGTTATTTTTTATTTTTAATATATTTTTATTGATTTCAGAGAGGAAGGGAGAGGGAGAGAGAGAAACATCAATGATGAGAGACAATCACTAATCGACTGCCTCCTGCACGCCCCCCATTGGGGACTGAGCCAGCAACCCGGGCATGTGCCCTTGACCGGAATCCAACCTGGGAGCCCTCAGTCCACAGGCCGTCGCTCTATCCACTGAGCCAAACCGGCTAGAGCTCAACTGTTCTTGACGTCTTCAGGCTTGAAACTCTGGAGAGAATAATTAGGTCCCCTGGGGGAGCCCCGGAATACCAATTGTGGGGCTTCACTGCAGCGGGTTGGCACCAGGGGGCGACCCGCGGACCCCTGCAGGGGCTGGCCGCACTTTGGGCAGCCGCTCGCCGGGCACCCGACCGCCTCCGGCCAGGATGCAGGGTGGTGCTGGAGGTGCTGGAGTTGCCGGGGACCCCGGCCATCCGGGGCCGCAGTGTCCAGTGCCCTCTCCACGCCCCCCTTCCCCGCCCCTCCTCTCCCTTTCCCGCGCCAGCCCCGGCCTGGAAGGCGCCCGCGGAGGTGCGCGCACCTGGTGGGGACAGTGTGCCCACCTCCGTCCCCGCAGAGCAGCAGAGCTCCAGGCGCCCCGACGGCGCGCTCCGGCTCGTGTGGAAGGGGAAGCAGCTGTTCTCCCAGGCGGCCGTGGGGGGCAGCAGAGGGGACGGCGACAGGTGCGGGAGCCCCCCCGGGGTGGAAGTGGGAAGGCGGACTTCGGGGCTGTTCCCAGGCTGGAAACCACCCCCGCCCCCCAGCCAAATCCCCGGGAGAGGCCCGGCCGGCGCCGGGTCTGGAGGAGGAAGCGGCCGGAGACAGTGCAATTTCACGCGGCCTTGGGGCTCGGGTTCCTCAGCAGGGTGGATGAATGATGGGGTTTCGAGGGGTCTCCGAGGAAACGGAGGCGACCTGAGCACGAGGAAACACCCCCCCAAATACAGAGAGGAACATTCACATTTCCGAGAGAAACATCCCCAAGTGACCCAACCGGCTAGGGGAGTTGAGTGATTTGGTTAATGGGCGCGGCCAACTTTCAGGGGCCGGGCTTTGGCGCACTCTCTCCACCCCATTACCTTACCCTCAGCAGGCATTTGGGGGTGTTGGGAATCTTGACCCCTCTTGAGTCCTACTCCCGAAGGACCATTCGGGACGAGACCCTCCTCGACCCGTTTGGCCCAGCCGCGAGGCAGGGGGCGCGGGGCGCAGGCGGCGGGCGAGGCTCCCGCAGCCCTCGCTCCAGCCTCGCGCCCGCGGGGGCGCGGCCGTGACTCACCCCCTCCCCCTGCGCTCCCTCCTTCCCTCGCAGACACACACCCCTCCCCTGCCATCCCGCCCCGGACTCTGGCTCCGGCTCCGGTTGCACTTTGCAACTCCTCTGCCGCCGCTGCCAGCCCGCCGGGAACTCAGGTGGCTGGTTTCGATGTCTTAGTCCCGGGGCGCCCGGGCCGACTCGGCTGCGCTGCGCGCCCCCTGCGCGCGGAGTCATGAGGGCGCAGCGGGCTCTGCAGGTGCTGGGCTTCCTCCTCAGCCTGGCCCGGGGCTCCGAGGTGGGCAACTCGCAGTCAGGTAAGCGGCGCGGGAGCATCCGAAGGCTCGGACCCTGGGGCCCCCGACCCAGTGCGCCGAGTCCTAGGGCAGCGAGGCCGGGGGGGTGGGGGGGGGCTGGCCCTGGGGGCCCCTGGGGCCACTGGGAAGGGGATCGACCAAGCTCGGTTACCGGATGGTCTTGCGGGGGCGCGTTCCTGCACCACCCGCGCGGCCACCACCTCCCCAGCGCGTCGCCGACTCCTTAATCTGTTCCTTAGCACAGGGCTGATGCCGAAACAGTGCACCCTTCTGGGGGGCCCTGCGGGGAGGGGCGCCGAGACCCTCGTTCTTGTAAACGTGAGGTGGTTGGAGGTGGTGATTTTGGAGAAAGGTGGGGTCTGTTTGCTCCCCGACCTCCTGCCCCCACCCCCAGGTTTTCATCAACCTCCAGTTTTGTTGTTTTGCCGACAGGGCGGAGCTGTGGAGGGGTTGTGGGGGGGTTGTTGTTCTCCAGTGTTGGGAAAACAAGAGCGGCACCTCCTCTTCCGTGAGGGAGCCCGCCCTGGGATGGGATGAACCAGGGAGCTAAGTCCAGGTGACCTCACGGGAGAGGCCCTGCACAGGTTGACCGTCTTCTTTCCCTAGAAATTATAAAGCTGGCTGGTCCCCAACTTCACCCACCAGCCTCTCTTTGTCAAGACCCAGATCAAATCAATTAAAATTTATTGAGCATCTATTATGTACAAGGCCCAGAGCCAGGAGCTGTAGGGTCAGGGACGTCTGGCCTGTATTTATCACTGCTTGTCTTTTCTCCCCGCAGCCGGAGGGCTAACAGGGCGTCGCTCCCACCTTCAGAGCCTCATGTCCCGGGGAGTCCTTCCTAGACTCAGCTTCTCCCTCACCCCCATTCTGTTTACTGTCTCTGTCTCCAGGAGTCAGATTGCTCCTCTGTTCCTCCTCCCACTCCCATGCCATCTGAGCCCACCCCTTTGGGTATCCCTGGGACCTCGGACACCTGAGGGGTGCTGGTGCTGCTGGCCTTGGAGGAATCCTGTTGATCTCCCCTCCCCCTAGATCCCAGCTTGGGGTCTGACCCACCCAGGGCCCCTACCCCAGAGTGGGAGTGGGAGGAAACACCTGTGCTTCTCCCACAGTTGCTGGGCCTAAATTTAGACCCTGGGATCTTGAGATGCAGAACACTCCCAGCTGGTGGTGGAGGGCGGGGGACCTGGGGACTAGGGTAGGAGGGACAGAGTACAGTGACTGTCCCTGTCCCCTCCAGGTCCTCGGCATCTTCAACCAGGAACCCGGGAGTCTAAGACCCTGGCCACCTTCCCCGAGGGAGCCAGGGGGCAGGCACGGTTGGGTGTTTTTACCCCTTATCTGGGTCCCTGCCGTCTCTGGGCATCCGGCCCCGTCTCAGTCCTTCTATAGCCCCTTTGTCCTGGCTGTGATGGGGGTGGGGGACGCTGGAGAGGAGGCGTCTGATTGAGGAGGGGCTGGAGACTCCTGCTGTGACCCACCCCAGGGCTCTCCACCAAAGGACGGCCTGTGACAGTGCCCTTTCTGAGCCCCTGGTCCCTGAGCACTGAATGGATTTTTATCATTCCTCTCCCCCTGCCCCTCCCCCAAGCTCCCTGGTTCCTCCTCAGAGGTGTTCACGCTCTTCCCGCCCTGGCCCTCTGCTCCCTGTTTATGGACTTTATCCTCTGGGCGGCAGGAACTGGGCCTTCAACACTGCAGCCTTCCAAGCACACAGACTCCAAGACTGCACCACGGGCAGTGGGATGGATGGAGCCACCTGAAATACCTCCTAATAAAGAAACCCAGGACAGAACCAGTAGATTCCTGGCCCAGAGGGGAGCTATGTACATGTCCCTCTGTATGTGTGTCGTGCGAGTGCGTGCACGTACACACACACACACACACACACACACACACACACACACACACCTGTGCAGTAATCTTGGCTCCTCCCTTATCTAGAGAGAAGGGTTGGCGCCTTGACTTGGAAGAGGGGGTGTCCTGCCAGGAAGGGGGTTGGGGTGGGGCTGTTCCAGAAGTGACTAACCTTCCTAGTCTATTTCTTCTCAGCCCAAGGACCCTGGAGTTCCCAGGCTCTTCTGGGAGCTGCCAGTCTGTCCCCTTCCCTTTGTGGAGAGTTAGAGGGAATGGGTGCCCTCAAAGGTCAAGTGGTCAGAGTAAGGGTGTCTCTAGGAGGAGGAGTTGGGGCCTCACCAACTCCCCACCCTCCCTCCTTTCCTGCTCCTGCTTCCCACTAAAGCTGCCACCGCCTCAGGGAAGGGTGGTTAGAACAGGTGGTATCTCTTCACCCCCACTCCACCCCTCCCCCTCTTTCAGGAACCAGAGGAAAGAGATAGGAATAGGGATTCAGGGTCAAGATTTCCTGTAGCTTCTAGGTCCTGCAAGGCCAACAGGCCTCATGGACCTCGAGTCTAGGCTCTACCTCGTGTCAGTGCGGTTGCCATGTTGGAAGGCTTTTGAATGGATCTTTTGACAATAAAACTGGCTTAGTGTGGCGGGAGTCCGCTGCTGTTTCCCTCCAGGCCTCTGCATTTTCTGGAAAACACTCTAGGCTGGACAGTGATGCTGAGGGGGCTGGAGTGTGTTGGGACAGGAGAAGGAAGTGCGAAGGAAGCCAGAGTTTAGGAAGGGGGTTGCAGGGTAGGCAACCAGCTCCTTATCTTGCAGCTTTAAAGACAAAGCTCACATTGACCCCACCACCAGCCCCAGAGCTCCCCCCTCTAGTGAGATCACTTGTCTGAGCCCAAGACTTGAGGGTGGAGGGGGTGCTGCCGAGGACAGGGTGTCTGGGGACAGGGTGGGGCAGCCCCCTCCTCCTATATAGAATCGCCTCATTGTGGGCTGGACTGTGGCCCCAGGCACTGCCCCCATCCCACCCTCGGTAGACACAATAGGGGCTGTGTGCTAGCCCCAAAGAGATATTTATTCCAGGACTTAGAGGCAGGACGGGGGTAGAGGATGGAGGGGGAGGGGAAGAGGAGGAGGGTGACCAAGTTGTGTCCTTTTCTAACTTCTGTCCAGGGAGGGGGGAAAGCCCTACATCCTCCTTGATTAACCCCCTAGGAACCGAAAGAGGCACCGAGGAGGTCTGGTGGAAAACGGAAACCTTTTCACCTTCCTGTTCAGGGGAATGGTGAGGGGGGTTCTGAGAAAAGAAAGTTCAGGCTCTCAGACTAACAACAAAGGCCTTCGTGTCTATCTGAAGGGGTGAGGGGTGGAGGCAGCCCCCTGATCCTGTTGAATATCACCGGGAAAGGGCGACCCAGAGGGTGGGCTCGGGGGACGGGGCTGAAAACTTGTGTCCAGCCCTCTGCCACTCCTGCTGCTCCACTTTGAACAGTGTGTCCCGGGACTTTGAATGGTCTGAGTGTGACCGGCGATGCTGAGAACCAATACCAGACGCTGCACAAGCAGTACGAGAGGTGTGAGGTGGTGATGGGGAACCTGGAGATTGTGCTCACAGGACACAACGCTGACCTCTCCTTCCTGCAGGTTAGAGTGCCCGACTCCCTCCACCTGTCCCCCTTCTCCCCACAGACACCGTCCCTTCCTCAGGGCCACCCTCTGCTGGAGGTGAGCCTTTCTAAGACCCGAAAGTCCCTAAGATCCAAATTTGTGTGTCTATGGGGACAGTGACTGGACTCTGGGACCTCTGGTTTGGCCTCTGTAACCAGGGATACACCAGGGCTGCCCGAGAGAGGGGCAGGGGCAGGGGCGGGGTGGCGTTCTACGCTGGGACTGATGTAGAGAAACACCTGAGGACCGAGAGGCACCAGGGGAAGTGGGTAAGGAACCAAGCAAGGACCCTCCTGGCGTGAGGAGCTCTGAGAAGGAAAGGGAGGGAGACCAGAATCCCTCCATCATTTCTGTTGCCTCTTCTCACTGGCAGAAGGGATTGGAGGAGTGAGGGGTCCCTGAAGGCCTCATGGAGGGAGAGGGGATTGAGACGTTTCGTATGTCTCATGTCTCCCTGACACCATCGGCTCCATCACAGTGGATTCGAGAAGTGACCGGCTATGTCCTTGTGGCCATGAACGAGTTCTCCACGCTGCCCCTGCCCAACCTCCGCGTGGTGCGGGGCACCCAGGTGTACGACGGGAAGTTTGCCATCTTCGTCATGTTGAACTACAACACCAACTCCAGCCACGCTCTGCGCCAGCTCGGCTTCACCCAGCTCACAGGTCAGTTCTTGGTGATTCCTGGTCTTGCCCCTCAGCCTGCCGCTGGCAGCTGCCTCCTTGGGGACAGTCCAGGACTGCTCACTCTCAAGTGCCCCTCCCAAGGTGCCGCCCACTCTGACCACTCATCTGAAAGGCCACCAGTCCTTTAGGGCTCCAATCGGTAGCTGGTGGCCTCTGCCCAGGGGGAGGCTCCTTATGTCCTGGTGGGGCTGCAACTGGAGCTGGATCTGTGAGCCACATTCCTCTAACTTCAAAGTACAGTGTACCCTGAGATGCCTCCTTCCCCAGGAATTAGAATCCTACCTCCCCCCTCACAGTTCCCCACACGCTGGAGGAATATAGGGGTTAAGTACCACCTGGCAGCCTTCTACTTCTCCCTGTCCCAGTCAGTTGAAAAACACACAGGTAGGGCAGGGGAAGGGGGTGGGGTGTTGAGTCAGGAATCTTCACTCCTTTTCCTTCCCCTCCCCCACTGGCTAAACCGGATCTGGACAGGTGTCTGAGGAGGCGGGGGTTTCTTTCAGCCTGGCTCCTCCTCTGCCTCCCCAGGCCAGCCTTCTCTGCATTTTGGATTTAGTTGGATATGTCTGTCTGCCCCATTTCCCCTGCTCCTGAGATTAGGGGGGACGGCGGGGGGGGCATTTGGAAGTGGGGAGGTTAAGGGGAGGAGGCCTGCTGCAGCCCTTAACCCTGTCGCTTCTCTGTCTCAGAGATTCTGTCAGGGGGCGTGTATATTGAGAAGAATGATAAGCTCTGTCACATGGACACCATTGACTGGAGGGACATCGTGAGGGACCGAGACGCCGAGATCGTGGTGAAGGACAATGGCAGGAGCTGTGAGTGGCCCTGATCAAGATTGCTCTCCTGTCCCCCCCAAACCAGAGTGACTCCTTTCCCGTCATCGTCAACCCTAATCTGAACCCTCCTCTCCACTGAGCAAACACCCCAGGCCCTAGACCCGAGGAGCCTGCCAGGAGGGAGCAGGGCAGTCCCCGGGAATCCAAACCGCAGAAGCAGTATGTCAAGAAAAGGGGCCAAAGACTCTGCACTAAGTGGGGAAGCCAGATCTTTGGACTCCATCCATTTCGCTTTCCACAACAACCACCTCCCCTTTCCTCAGAACCTACCTACCCCTGACCGCAGTCTGCTCCTGCCTGTCCACTCACACGCGTGCAATCCTACTGGGCTCAGTTTGCCAAGAAGGAACCAAGTGCCGGGGTTGGGCCTGGGGCTGAGCTTGGCATGTGCCCCAGACCCTCCCCTTTAGCTGCCCTGTGGGCGAGGTGGAGGCGTGGCTCCACCCCTTGTTGACAGGTTTGCTTGAGCCCCACCCTGCTCTGCATGGGCAAGGAGGGGCGCTGCCTGGCTCTTTGCTTCCTGGGGCTCAGGTGCCTGTGTGCTGACGTCATTCCCTGTTGATTCAGGCAAGTCTTTCTCTCACCCTTGATGGCCTCTTGTGTTGCTTTCCCTCCCGACTAGGTGAGCCGTGTCATGAGGTCTGCAAGGGGCGATGCTGGGGTCCCGGACCAAAAGACTGCCAGACATGTGCGTTTACTTCCCTCTCAAATCCTTACATTCATTCCCGTTCGTATCCCTGCCCTCCCCAGCCTGGGCCACCGTGGTGGGTAGGGATGAGCCTGGAGGGCAAGAGGGTGAGCAGGGGCCTCAGAACGCAGGGCTGAGAACCCTGACAGCCAAGCTTCCTCTCCTTCCCTAGTGACCAAGACCATCTGTGCGCCTCAGTGTAATGGTCACTGCTTCGGGCCCGACCCCAACCAGTGCTGCCATGATGAGTGTGCAGGGGGCTGCTCAGGCCCTCAGGACACCGACTGCTTTGTACGTACTGTTAGCACCATTTGCCTGGGTTCTGGGGTGGCCATGTGGGCTCTGTTGGGGGGAGGAGGGGGACCTAATGCAGCACGAGTTTTCTGAGTCTCCTGTGTGCCTAGGCCTGCCGGCTCTTCAATGACAGTGGAGCCTGTGTACGCCAGTGTCCACAGCCTCTTGTCTACAACAAGCTGACTTTCCAGCTGGAACCCAATCCTCACACCAAGTATCAGTATGGAGGAGTTTGTGTAGCCAGCTGTCCCCGTGAGTATCTGAAAGGAAGAAACAGTGATAATGGAACCCGTAGTTTAGACTAAATTGTAGGAGGCAAAAGGGATCGAGTTGGGTGGTGAGTAGGGGCCTTCGAGGGCAAACGGTTGTGATCATCCACCAGCCCCAGGGAATGACCCCTATGTCCCAGCCTCTCGTGACCTTCCCTGTGTCTCCCAGCAATTGCACCGAGCTCTGCTCCTTGGAACAACCCAGAGCAAAGGGCCTTCCTGATCCATAGGACGGCACTAAGGAGCCTCGGGCGGTGGGTTGGGGCAGATCCAGCGCAGAGCAGGAGGGAGCAAGGTTCAGGCGGGAGCGGCCGTGCTCCTCCCTCACCTCCGTGGGTGCCCTCCTTTTCCCTAGACAACTTCGTGGTGGATCAGACGTCGTGTGTCAGGGCCTGTCCTCCTGACAAGATGGAAGTGGATAAAAACGGACTCAAGATATGTGAACCTTGTGGGGGGCTGTGCCCCAAAGGTAAGGAAGTTGGTGAAAAGACATCCTTTGCCCTGAGACTACTCGACCCTCTCCCTCAACCCTCGCTGAGCCTCTTTTTTTGTTTGCAGCTTGTGAGGGGACCGGCTCGGGGAGCCGATACCAGACTGTGGACTCGAGCAACATTGATGGATTTGTGAACTGCACCAAGATCCTGGGCAACCTGGACTTTCTCATCACTGGCCTCAATGGGTTAGAGATTCTGCCTTCTCTTCCTGTACCCCCACCCCATACATCCCCTCACAGTTCATTGCATCGGCTTCACGCTTCATATGTGAAGCTGATTAGGAAACTAAATCATAAAATCTTAGAAATCACAAAGGAACTGACAGTGCTTAACTCAACCTCCACTAGGGCGTGAGCCCCCTCAGACATATCCCTAAGCAGTCTGACATCACCCAGCTGAATGGCAAGGGACAGGAACATTGTGTCCTCCTTAAAGTTTTCTTAAGTTTAGATAAAAATCTGCCAGCTATTTCCCCTAGTTCTGCTCCTTAGAGAAGAGCCACAGAGAGCAAAGGGACTTTCTGATCCGTTTAAAGTGTGTGTGTATATGTGTGTGTGTAACATTACAGCCACCTGTTTTCTTATTTTGTTTTGACAGAATTTTAGATCTACACTAAAGTTGCAAAAATGGTATTAGGATTTCCTATACACTCTTTGTTCAGATCCCCCTATTCAGATCCCCCAAATGTTAACATTATACCGTACTAGAGGCCTGGGGTCCCTAGGCCTGGCTGGTGATTAGGTCTTATCAGGGTTGTCTCGCCCAGTCCCAATCGGGGCCAAGCCACCTGGGGCCTGCTGGCTGCTGGCCAGGGACCTGGGGGCCTGCTGGTTGCTGGATGGGGCTGGAGGGATGGGGGTGGGGGGTGGCGGGGGCCAAGGTAGGTTGGCTGGCCATGGGAGGTTGGCTGTGGGAGTGCACTGATCACCAGGGGGCAGCTCCTGCATTGAGTGTCTGTCCCCTGGTGGTCAGTGCATGTCATAGCTACTGGTCGACCGGTAGTTATGGTTGCTTAGGCTTTTATATATATAGATGCTTTATTATTTCTCTTTCTTTCTACACACACACATTTCACTCTGTCTCACAATGTCCTGGATCACACATTGTATTCAGTTGTTATATCTCTTCAGTCTTCTTTAATCTATAACAGTTCATGACATTGACATTATTGATGAGTACAGGTCAGGTAACAGGTCGAACCTTCCTCGGTTTGGATTTTGTGATGGTTCCTCATACTTAGAGTCTCTAAGTTATGCTTTAAAAAAAAAAAAAAAGTTTATCGCCTGTCCGGCGCAGCTCAGTGGTTGAGCGTCAACCTATGAACCAGGACGTCATGGCTCGATCCCCAGTGTGGGGCATGCAGGAGGCAGCCGATCCGTGATTCTTTCCCATCATGGATGTTTCTATCTCTCCCTCTCTCTTCCTCTCTGAAACCAATATAAATATATTTTAAAAAAAATTTTTTTTAAGTTTATTATTTAAAATTTTCAATTACAGTTTACTCTCAGTATTATTTTGCATTGGTTTCAGGTGTGCAGCATAGTGGCTAGACAATCATACACTTTACATAGTGTCCCCTGATATTTTCAGTGCCCACCTGGCACCATACATATTGCAGTATTATGACTATATTGCAAAATTTTGCTGTACTTTACATTCCTGTTCAAGTTATGCTTTTTTTAAAAAGTATTTTTTTACTGATTTCAGAGAGAGAAAGGGAGAGGGAGGGAGAGATTGAAACATCAATGATGAGAGAGAATCATTGATTAGCTGCCTCCTGTACACCCCCTACTGGGGATCAAGCCCGCAACCTGGGCATGTGCCCTTGACTGGAATCAAACCCGGGACCCTTCAGTCCACAGACTGACGGTCTATCCATTGAGTCAAATCGGATAGGGCCAAGTTATGCTTTTTATATATATATATATATATATATATATATATATATGGCCTGACGTTTCCGGGGCCGGCTCCGGCCAGAACTTGGCCAGAGCGAAGGCCTGGGCCCCAGGTGCTGGAGGAAAACCAGTGCCAGCAGCAGCCAGGGAAAAGGAAGGCCTATTGCACGGATCTCTTCGTGCAACAGGCCTCTAGTGTGTATATATATATCTATATCTATATATCTATATCTATCTATCTATATCTATCTATCTATATATATATATATATATAGATAGATAGATAGATAGATATAGATATATATATATATAATTTCAGAGAGGAAGGGAGAGAGAGGGTGGGAGAGATAGAAACATCAATGATGAGAGAGAATCGTCATTGATACCTCCTGCACAATCAGGGGGATCGAGTCCGAAACCCAGACTTGTGCCCTGACTGGGAATTGATCTGTGACCCCCTTGTTCATAGGTCGATGCCTAACCACTGGGCCACTGCTGCCAGGCATGTTTGTTGTTGTTGTTGTTAATCCTTACACGACAATATTTTCTCCATTGATTTTTTAGGAGGGGGAGAGAGAGAGACATTGATGTGAGAGAAACACATTGATTGGTTGCCTTCCACACGCCCCCAAAGTGGGCCGGGAATCGAACCTGAGACCCTTCGGTTCGTAGGCTGACACTGTAACCACTGAGCAGAACCGTCCAGGGCTTAATAAGTATCTTGTGGGGAGATTTTGCCTGAATTAATTTTATAATGAGAATTGCTAGATAATTATTTTCTAATTCCATTATTCCTTCTGCATTTATTTGTTGGCATTCTAGTGTTAGGAAGAGTCTTCCCTTCCTACCTATCTATCTATTGATCTATCTAGTCAGTGTGGGTATTTGTTCTATTCAATGGTTTATAATCTTTTACAATCATTATTTTGGTGTCCAGTTGTCTCTAGTAGGGTTTCTGGGGGCCCCTTCAAGTTGGTTCCTGTGTTCTTTGGGCTTGGACCCCTCATTATAAGATGCTGTAGGCTTGCACCGGCCGGTGTGGTTCAATTGGTTGGAATGTTGGGTTGTGGCGGGTTCAATTCCCAGGCTGCAGGTTGGATTCCTGGTCATGTGCAAGAGGCAACTGAGCGATGTGATGTTTCGCTCTCACATTGACGTTTCTCTCTTTCTCTTCCTTCCTCTCTCTAAAAATCAATTAAAAAAAAAAAAGATGCTGTAGGTTCCTGTTGTATTTCTCCTGCCCCAGCTATCTATCTAAGGAGCTCTGTCCTTTCAATGGAGATGGTATTTAGAAACTAAGTTCTGAAGTTAGGCGCTCATTGCCGATGGCCTATACCGCTACCTTGTTGACTGTTTTTTACTGTTCTCTTCAGAGACCCTTGGCACAAGATCCCTGCCTTGGACCCTGAGAAGCTCAATGTCTTCCGGACAGTACGGGAGATCACTGGTGAGTGGAGAAGCTACCCTTTCTGAGAAGAAAAGATCAACCATTGGCACAAATTGTAGTGTAACCACTTGAGAAAAATCAAGTTTCAAGCAACAGGGGAGGGACCAGGAGAACCTGAGAAAGAGGGAGAGAAGAAGGCTCCTGTTCATATACCTCTCTCCAACCCCCCAGGCTACCTGAACATTCAGTCCTGGCCTCCCCACATGCACAACTTTAGTGTCTTTTCCAACCTGACGACCATCGGGGGCAGAAGCCTCTACAAGTGAGTAAGAGTGTGGAGGTGATAGCATCTCCAGGTAATGAACTCTGCTTCTTAGGCATCTGTGAGTGAAAATCAAGGAAGGCATTTTCTCAGACGGCAGCCCCAAAGGGTCTGAGAGTTTGATGCAGAAAAGGCAGAAGGAGGGAGGAGTCCCTTTCAGTGTGTCTCGTAGCTCAGAGCAGGTTGTTGCACGGAAATGACAGTGGTACATTTTCCTTTTGTCGTTTCCCCTCTCATCCCGTCTCCTTGTTCTCAGCCGGGGCTTCTCATTGTTGATCATGAAGAACTTGAACATAACATCTCTGGGCTTCCGATCCTTGAAAGAAATAAGTGCTGGGCGTATCTACATAAGTGCCAATCGGCAGCTCTGCTACCACCATTCTCTTAACTGGACCAGGCTGCTTCGAGGGCCTTCTGAAGAGAGACTAGACATCAAGCATAACCGGCTCCGCAGAGACTGCGGTGAGGGAGAGGCCCGCTGGGAGGTGGGAAGAGGGAGTTGGGAGAGGGGTGGAAGGACTGTTCTGCCCTGGAAGTGGGAGTAGGGAAGTAGGGATGGGGGGCCGGGGGTGGAGCCAAGGAGAGAGGGATGTTGGGCTGGAAGCAGTAAGGAGGAAGTATTCAGGGGAGGGTCCGAGGGGAGACCTCAGACTCCTCCTGACCCACCCCTTCCTTTCCAGTGGCAGAGGGCAAGGTGTGTGACCCACTCTGCTCTGGGGGATGCTGGGGCCCAGGCCCTGGGCAGTGCCTATCCTGTCGAAACTACAGCCGAGGAGGTGTCTGTGTGACCCACTGCAACTTTCTAAATGGGTACGGACAGGAGGGATGGAGTCAATTAGGGGTGGAGGGCCCTAGCTGCTTTGGCTCAGTGGATAGAGCGTTGGCCTGTGGACTGAAGGGTCCCAGGTTCGATTCCAGTCAAGGGCACATGCCGGGGTTGTGGGCTCGATACCCAGTAGGGGGCGTGCAGGAGGCAGCCGATCAATGATTCTCTCTCATCATTGATGTTTCTGTCTCTCTCCCTCTTCCTTCCTCTCTGAAATCAATAAAAATATATGTTTTAAAAAAAGAAGGGGTGGAGGGATGGGGCCCTGGGATAGGGCTATTCCGAGTGACCGCCCCAATCTCTACCCCCCTTCCTCACTGCAGGGAGCCTCGTGAGTTTGCCCACGAGGCTGAATGCTTCCCCTGCCACCCGGAATGCCAGCCCATGGAGGGCACTGCCACATGCAATGGCTCGGTACAGTAGCGGCACCAGGGTCTCGGGGAGAGGGCAGGCCACACTGGAGAATCTAGGGAATGATATGGCCCAGCCTCCAGGCCGGCACAGGGAGGCCAGACAATGCTAGGGTTTGTGGAAGGAGGATCCTGAGTGGCTGGGTTGGTCCCTGTTAGGAGATACGGAATTGGCCCTGGAATCCCATTTTTCCTGACCTTTTCTTCTCCACCCAGGGCTCTGATGCTTGTGCCCAGTGTGCCCATTTTCGAGATGGGCCCCACTGTGTGAGCAGCTGCCCCTCTGGAGTGCTGGGTGCCAAGGGCCCCATCTACAAGTTCCCAGATGCTCAGAATGAATGTCGGCCCTGCCATGAGAACTGCACCCGGGGGTCAGTGATGGGATGTTAAGAAGAGGGGGTCAGGGGAGAGGGAGTACAGACGAGGGGGAGAGAGGAGGGTGCAGGGAGGAGAAAGAAGAAAGGAACTGTGATTTAAGAATGACTCCCAGCTGTATAGTGAAGGGTTGGAGGAAGGGATACTCAATAACAGCACAAAATTACACCACAATTTTGGGGACCTGGAATAAACATAACTCGGGGAGGGTGGGCCTGCTAGGGACGGAGCCCATGTCTTGGGATGTGCTGGGGCTCCAGGATGGGACGCCATGGTAGGGTCTGAAACAATGCTGTCGCTGGTGCAATGGAGCGTCCCATGGGATTCTCCAGTTCCCACTTAAGGAGGTGACTTTCTTCTCTAGGTGTAATGGGCCTGACCTGCAGGACTGTTTAGGCCAAACACAGGCGATGATCAGGTATGATGGGCTTGGAGACTTAGGGAGCTGGGGGTATTCGGGAGAGAAGCGAGGGAGAGGGCGGTTATCTGCTGGGAAGAGTTGAGTCTACCCTTTCTGGCCTTCTATATACAGTTCACTATCACTGGACTCAGGGCACAAGAATCCAGACTTCTGGCCTTTCCTTTCTAAAATTAACTCACAGTAGCCTCGGAAGGTCCAGATTTAGGTTAACTCTTTAGTGCTCAAGGGTATGTTTGTGAATGTTGACTGCTTGCCCCAGGTCTGCAGCATACCTTTTAGGACAGGTACAGATGACATTGTAAGGGAGGTGTGGACCGAGGGTAATGCCAGGTTTCTCTACCCCACAGCAAAACGCACTTGGCGATGGCTTTGACAGTGGTAGTAGGATTGCTAGTGATTTTCGTCATCCTGGGCAGCACTATCCTCTATTTGCGTGGGCGTCGGATTCAGAATAAGAGGGCTATGAGGCGCTACTTGGAACGGGGTGAGGTGAGTGTGTAGCTTACTCTAGAAAAGTGCCCTGTTTTAGAGCCTCCTCCTCCCCCGGTATTTGATCCCTAGAAATAACTCTGACCAGAGAATTGGGAGACATGCTTTCTCCCTAATTTTGCCATTAATTTGCCGCATGACTCTGAAGAAGTTACTTTCCTTCTGTGCCTCAGTTTATGACTGTATACAGAGGAGATAGTAACATCCATCCTTATATGATGGCTGTAATGGTGAAAGTGATGATCTAAGTGAAAGTGCTTTGAAAACATAGAGACCTGAATAAAAGTACTCAAGGGATAGGATTACCAACTCCTTTCTTCCATCAAAGGGGAAACCCACCCTCTCGATTCCTAATCTCATGATCACAAATAACTTCCTCTGTCTTGGGGTCTGTTATTCCCTGATATGCCTACAATGCTTTTGAAGACTAAAGACAACTCCTCTTCCTGCTCCCACCCTTTGGGCCCTGCTGCTCTTGGCAGCCACGCAGGAGGAGGGAGTCAGAGGGGGTCGTGGGAGTGGGCTTTCCTGAGTGCCTCCTTCCCACCTGCTCCCCAGAGCATAGAGCCTCTGGATCCCAGTGAGAAGGCTAACAAAGTCTTGGCGAGAGTCTTCAAGGAGACAGAGCTGAGGAAGCTTAAAGTACTTGGCTCAGGCGTCTTTGGAACCGTGCACAAGGTGAGTGGCCCACAGGAAGTAAAAGTCCGGGGAGGTGGGGAAAGGGCTGGCGGGGGGAGAACCGCCTTAGGCTCACTCCTGTTTAAAACTTCCCAGGGCGTGTGGATTCCTGAGGGCGAATCAATAAAGATCCCAGTCTGCATTAAAGTCATTGAGGATAAGAGTGGACGGCAAAGTTTTCAAGCTGTGACGGATGTAAGTGAAGGAAGGGTTTTCTGTATTCCACTAGGAAAGAGGTCAATGTTACAATTGTGCAGAAGCATGGTCCTGTGTCAGCAGCTACTGTGAGCCATGTTGATGCACTGGAATGTTGGGGAGCCCCTGGCCTGGGTATCCTAGTACGTGAACCTGTTTGTTCCTTGGATAACCCCTCTTCTCCGTGTCCCTCAGCATATGCTGGCCATTGGCAGCCTAGACCACGCTCACATTGTACGGCTGCTGGGACTGTGCCCAGGGTCATCTCTGCAGCTTGTCACTCAATACTTGCCTCTGGGATCCCTGCTGGATCATGTGAGACAGCACCGGGGGTCCCTGGGGCCACAGTTGCTGCTCAATTGGGGAGTACAAATTGCCAAGGTGAGAGGAGCCGGGAGGAGTTTCTATGATGGGACTGCCTGGCTGGGGGCCAGCAGGGAGGAGGCAGGGAGGGTGGAGTTCTGAGTGGTACCTTTAGGGTTTGGGGTGGTTCTGGATCTCAATGATGGATCCCCCAATCCTGAGAATATTTCCTTCTCCTGTAGGGTATGTACTACCTTGAGGAGCATGGTATGGTTCATAGGAACTTGGCTGCCCGAAATGTGCTACTCAAGTCAACCAGTCAGGTCCAGGTGGCAGATTTTGGGGTGGCTGACCTGCTGCCCCCTGATGATAAACAGCTACTACACAGTGAGGCCAAGGTAGGCGACACAAAGGGCTGGTGAGGAGGTGGGGTTGGAGTGAAGCAGGGAGATGGGGAGCAGCCAGTGGTCTCTTCCAGAAGGAAGCAGATGCAGTAGGATAAGTTTAGGGAGGGGAACCTGAAGATGCCAGAAATATAAGTTGAGACAGCAACAAAGAGAAGAATGTAGAGAATTTGGGGTTTAGAAATGCTAAGGTAATTTGTGAAAATAATTGGTGACACCTTTGCCTTTAATCCCCCAGACTCCAATTAAGTGGATGGCCCTCGAGAGTATCCACTTTGGGAAATACACACACCAGAGTGACGTCTGGAGCTACGGTCAGTCCGTCTGCATGGCCCAAATCCCACAGTTGCCTTTTGAGACCCCCTCTTAGAATCTTCCAGCCCTGCAGATCCTTGAGTCAGATTGTCATGCCTTCCCTTCATCTTCATGCCCATTGCCACTATTTTGCCATCAACCAGTCATGTCTTCCTGTGCCAGGTGTGACGGTTTGGGAGCTGATGACTTTTGGGGCAGAGCCCTATGCAGGGCTGCGGTTGGCTGAAGTACCAGACCTGCTGGAGAAGGGGGAGCGGTTGGCACAGCCCCAGATCTGTACCATTGATGTCTACATGGTCATGGTCAAGTGTGAGTTACCTGATGGCGCCAGCCGTTTGCTAACCAGCTTCCCTTCCTACTCCCTTCTCCTCCCATGACTCTATTTCCCACATCTTACCCCCAGGTTGGATGATTGATGAGAACATTCGCCCAACCTTTAAAGAACTAGCCAATGAGTTCACCAGGATGGCCCGAGACCCACCGCGGTATCTGGTCATAAAGGTGAGTAGGTGTCAAGGAGATTTAGAGCAAAGGGGATTTGGCTGGAACCTGGATCTACCTTACCAATCACCTGCCCCTATAGAGAGAGAGTGGACCTGGAATTCCCCCTGGGGCGGAGCCACCTGCTCTGACAAACAAGGAACTGGAGGAAGTAGAGCTGGAGCCAGAACTAGACCTAGACCTGGACTTGGAGGCAGAGGAGGACAACCTGGCGACAACCCTAGGCTCTGCCCTCAGCCTGCCAGTTGGAACGCTTACTTGGCCACGTGGGGTAAGGCGCTTCAGTTACCCAGGGCTTTCTGCTCCCTGAGCACTCTGCACACCTGCACCCTCGTAAACCCCACAGATACTCAGATTAACTACTCAAAGGACCCGTGATGAGATGTCTCCCTTTGTCCAAACCTCTGTTTTCATCCTAGAGCCAGAGCCTTACAAGTCCATCATCTGGATATATGCCTATGAACCAGAGTAATCTTGGGGAAGCTTGCCAGGTAAGGTCTGTCTCTTTCAGGGGCTGCTGAGATGCTGGGTAGCAGAATGTCTTAGGATGATAGGGGTGGTGTGGGAGATCGTAGAAATCTTTGAGGTTTCATCAGTGTCCTACAAAAAAAGAAGGCATTGAACTACCCAATCTCCTTTCTTCATCGCTGTGTAAATCTGTGTATTTTTGTCTTCCTTAGGAGCCTATAGTTTGTGGGGGTGAACGGTGCCCCCGTCCAGCCTCTCTGCACCCAATGCCACGGGGACGCCTGGTATCAGAGTCATCTGAGGGCCACGTGACAGGCTCTGAAGCTGAGCTCCAGGAGAAGGTGTCCATGTGTAGAAGCCGGAGCCGGAGCCCGCGGCCACGTGGAGACAGTGCCTACCATTCCCAGCGCCATAGCCTGCTTACTCCTGTCACCCCACTCTCCCCACCAGGGTTAGAGGAAGAGGATGTGAATGGTTATGTCATGCCAGATGCACACCTCAAAGGTACCTGATTCCTCACACCCGCCCTCCCCCCTCCCCCCACCCAGCCTGACTCTTTCCTCTCCCTACTGCCTATTAATTACTGTGAATGTCTCCACATAGCTAGCCTCTCTTCTCCACCCCTAGGTACTCCATCCTCTCGGGAAGGCACCCTTTCTTCTGTGGGTCTCAGTTCTGTCCTGGGCACCGAAGAAGAAGATGAAGATGAGGAGTATGAATACATGAACCGGAGGAGAAGGCACAGTCCACCTCGTCCCCCAAGGCCAGGTTCCCTCGAGGAGCTGGGTTATGAGTACATGGATGTGGGATCAGACCTCAGTGCTTCCCTGGGCAGCACACAGAGTTGCCCACTCCACCCTGTGCCCATCATACCTACTCCTGGCACAACTCCTGACGAGGACTATGAATATATGAATAAGCGACGTGGAGGAGGAGGTGCTGGGGGGGATTATGCAGCCATGGGGGCCTGCCCAGCAGCTGAACAAGGGTATGAAGAGATGAAAGCCTTCCAGGGGCCTGGACACCATGCTCCCCAAGTCCATTATACCCGCCTCAAAACTCTACGCAGCTTAGAAGCCACCGACTCTGCCTTTGACAACCCGGATTACTGGCATAGCAGGCTTTTCCCCAAGGCTAATGCCCAGAGAACATAACCCCTGCTCCCTGAGGTACTCCGGGAGCAGTTGATGGCAGCTAGTGCCTCTAGAGGGTACCCCTCTTCTCCCAAGTCCCCATCCCTCCCTCACAGGTCTCAGTCCCATTTCCCCTCCGGTCTAGACAATTCCATCCAACCTTTGGAGGCTTTGAAACACTCGGACAAAGTTCTTGTGGCATGTAGCTGGCTGTGCACTTTCTTCACTTTCCCAATCCCCGGGAAGTAGAAGGTTTCCCCTGTTTTGTGTGCTTTCCCAATCCCATTCCTCCAACTTTCTCAGGGGAACTCCCTGGAGATATGAAGGATTACTCCCTTACATCCCGTACCCATTTGATGACTCCAGTATCATGTCCCTTTCTCTCAGACTCTAACTTGTTGGGACTAGGCTTTAAAGTGTGCTTTTGTTTCCCATCAGACTCCTAAGGCAAAGAAAAAGGGCCAAACCTGGCAGGGGAAAGTAAAATTTTGGCTATGAGCAAGCCCCTGGAAAGAATGGGAAATTTTAAATCATGTGAAGGAAGTTCAGGAGTAGGTATTCATGATTGCTGTTAATTGAGCATTTATTTTTGTGCCAGACAGTGTGCTAAACTTGACCTGCATTTTCTCAATCCATATACCGATTCTGTGAACTAGTTCATAGTTCCTCACAAATAAGGAACTGAGCCTTAAGAGAGATTACATGGCAGGTCCAGGATTCAAAATCTTCCCAGATGTGTGTGCTCTTACTGTAAGGTATCAAGGAAAACAGGCACAAACCAGAGCCCATATAAGGGGCATTGTCTTCTTGTTTTTGCACTGAATTAAGTCTAACCCCGACAACCACAGCCTCCTACACCCAGACTTCTCATCTCAGGCAGGGGGTGGTCAGAAGGAAATGTAACTGGACATTTTTGTGTAAACCATAACTTACATGTGCTGTAAAGGATCTCCACTTCTTACCCAAGGGACAGATTTCACAAGGGTCCCAAGAGCCACTTTTAGAAGTGTTCTCACCCAATAATGGGGAGCTTCTGATTGGGATAGAAAGAGGATCCACCTTCAGACCTCTCCCATTGGGTGGGAAATGGGGATATTTGTTCTATCACTGAAGTTTTTTGTTTTGTTTTTATACGTGTCTGAATAAAGATGCCAAAGTTTTTCAGCTTTCTGTCTGTCAAATGAAGGAAATCTTCAGTAAGGTAGACCATCCCTTTGCTCCTCAGCAGAACATAGCTACCTTTTTTTCCTGCTTTGTTTTCCGACGGTCCTACTCTGTTCCATGCAGCTTTCTCCAACCCTGCTTTTCCTTGCATCCCCTTAGCATGCTCTCCCTCCCAGGAGCATGCCTGCACCTTTCCTCCCCCATCAGGCACCCATTTCCTAAACTCTGAGGGATCCCAGAGACTTGCAGTCAGGGCAACAATTGGCAGCAGCAGTTCACCCTCAGCTAACCCCTCACCCCAGTCCTCAGGCCCCCTTTTCTCTGACTTCTTAGTGAGCCAAGCAGCCCAGCCTAGGCTCATTTCCCCACCTAGTCTCTTTTCTGTTGCTTCTCTTAGGCCCTTCCTTGTTTCACTGTCCCCAGCTTTAATAAACATCCTCTAAAAATGAAAAATTTAAAAAGCCCGGCCAGCATGGCTCACTGGTTGAGCATCGACCTTTGAACCGTGAGGTCACCGTTGGATTCCCCTCTCAAGGCACATGCGCGGTTGCAGCCGGTTGAGGGATCGCCTGAGGGATCGCCGGGGTGTGCAGGAGGCAGCCCATCAGGGATTCCCTTTCTCTCTCCCTTCTTCTCTGAAATCAATAAAAAATAGATATTTTTAAAAAGTATTTTAAAAAAATTTAAAAGGAGAGAACCATAGCACAGTCCTTTTCATTTAAAGGTTTAATGAGGCATCTACAGGCAATCAACTGGGAATGAAAAAGTTTGGGGAAGTTAGAAAAAGCCCTATAGATATACTCCCTCAAGAGGTGAAATGCTGAAACTTCCATGTTTGAGTACTTACTCTTTAAAAAAAAAAATTTATTTACAGAGAGGAAGGGAGAGGGCGACTAGAGAGAAACATCGATCAGCTGCCTCCTGCACATGTCCCACTGGGCATGTACCCGCCACCAAGGCACATGCCCTTGACCGGAATCGAACCCGGGACCCTTGAGTCCGCAGGCCGACCCTCTATCCAGAGCCAAACTGGTTAGGGCGAGTACTTACTCTTTTTGTTTTAAGTATATTTTTATTGATTTCAGAAAGAGGGAGAGGGATAGAAACATCAATGATGAGAATCAGATCGGCTGCCTCCTGCACGCCCCCTACTGGGGATGGAGCCCGCAACCGGGCCTGTGCCCTAAACCGGAATCCAGGCCGACGCTCTATCCTGGACGCTCTAGGGCTGAGAACTTCCTCTCGTAAAAAAGCCTCCCGAGCACTTCGCTTAGGCGCCATCAACCCTGTTGCTGGAACAGCAGTGCCATCTTCAGTGGGAGTCCGGCCTCTAGACCGGGAGGCTGTGAATGGATGTTTTCAGAGTCGCGGTCCAGTCACTCCCTAACCCTGGGTCTCCTTCCACACCCCTCCGCCCCTCCCGATCCTCCCGGCGTCGCAGGACCAAGGTACCGGCAGGGCAGGTCCCGCCAGATGCTCCAGGTATCCGGGGAAGGGCGCGCCCAGCCTCTACCCTGAGTGTAGTCAGCCCCAATCATCGGGGCTCCACCCTGCCTCTCCGCCTCCAAATCCTCTCCTCGCCGTGGCTCCGCCCCTTCTCAGCCCGCCCCACTCCATTAAAGGTTCCAGCTCCAGGCTCCTGGTAGGTACGGACTTTCCGGGAGCGACCGACCACGCTGCTTAAACCCCCAAACGGCTCCGCCTTCCCGCCGGAGCCTGACCCTTCCCAGCGTGCCCGGCGATTGCAGCGTGCGAGGCCCTCGTAGGGCAAGGCCCCAGGGCCTGGCGTAGAGGCGCGAAAGGCAGGCTGGGAGTAGTAGTTCAGGCGTCCAGGTGTTCGGCTAGAGGTTGGCTGCGGAAAGGACTCGTTGTCCCAGCGTGCCCTGCGCCGCAGCCCGCGCGCTCGCCCCTTCTCGCTCTCGCCCGCCCGCTCCCTTGCTTGCTCGCGCTTTTGCTCGCGCTCTCCTCGCGAATCGAAGGGGCTCTGGCCACAGCTTGTGGCTAGGGAGGGAGACCCAGGCGGCGGCTCAAGGGAACCAGGCTGCAGTGGTGGTGGCGGCGGGAAGATGTCGGGCGAGGACGAGCAGCAGGAGCAAACTATCGCCGAGGACCTGGTCGTGACCAAGTATAAGATGGGGGGCGACATCGCCAACCGTGAGTACGGCCTCCGGAGTCCGGGGATCTAGGCTGAGGGAGGCAAGGGGGACGGCACTGGGCTGGCCCGGAGGGGCTGGAGCGGTGGGGTCGTGCGGAGTGAGCCGCTGAGGGCCCCGCGCCGGTCCGCTGGGGGCGGCGTGGTAGGAGGACTGTCGCGCCGGGGACCCGAGCGTCCAGGCCTGGGCTGCAGTCCGGAGGTGCGGCCGGCGACGAGCAAGGGCTCGGAGGAGGGTCCCTGGCGGCGCGGACCCTCGGCCGTTGCTAAGGAGGCTGGGCGGGCGCGTCTCCGCTCCCCCTTGGGTCCGGATCCCTGCCTCCTGTAGTTCTGGCAGCGGCGAGGCCATCTGGGAGAGGAAGCGCCAGCTGTTGGCGACGGAAGGGCCCCTCTGTGTGGTCGGGGCTCCCCCGGAGTCAGGAGCCAACCTGGCGCCGGCACGTGTCGCCGGGTCCCGGTGCGGACCGCCGGGTGCCTTCCTCCGGTGCCGTCCCTGACACCAGCCCCCCTCCCACGTGCTTGGCCGGAGTCTTTGGTTCCTTACTTCAACTCCTTCCCTTGGGGGAACCCCCTTCTGCGCTCGGGCCCGCCCGGGGGCCGTTGGGGGGCACCCTGGGAGCTCCTCGCCCCCTCTTGGAGGGAGAGCTGGCTTTTCTTGAAGTTGCTCATTCCTGCCTGCAGTTTGTGCAGACAGCCTAGTTAGCCGTCAGCTGAGATTGTTGTCAGGGGCTGGACCACCCCGGCCAGGCAGACCTGTGAATATGCTGGGAAGGGGGGGACTGCTTTTAGGATCGCAGAAGTCATCCTTATTAGGACTGCTCCGACTTTCTCGGCAGCTGCCTGCCACGGTAGGCAGACGTCTCACTTTCTATTTTCTCTACTTACAGTTTCACCTTTCCCATTCAAAACCCAGTCGGAGGGGACAGAGAGCTTGTCTTTGGGCTTTTGAATGGTGTTGACAGTATGGGTTGGTACTCAGGGCGCCTCTGGTCCGATGTTGGAAAACCTGAGTTTCCGGCTTCAAAGAATCACCAGAACTTAGATCATCACAACAGTCAAGTTCAGGATGGACCAGGGAGATGCTTTGTAACATAATGGACATTTAGTGCAGTACCCCCGTTTTTGTACATAATATTCGTGGTTTGAATCAGAAAAACTTTTCCCCCTCTTGCACTTCTGAGGCACTGTGATCAGTTACCGGTTTGAAACTCTTTTAGGTCACATACCTCTTTGCAGTTTGCCCAAAACTGTGAGCCATGAGCCTGCCGAGGCCCAGGGACCTTAGATTAAGTCCCCTGGCTTATACACTTGTTTTTGCGGAAATAAGTCTACATAAATTGAATTAGTAACACCTAATTGGGGCGTCTGAAGGGAGAAGGTAGCATTTCACAATGCGTCAGCTTTGCGTCAGCAGTTCTGTGCCTACTTTTCTGTTGTTCCTGACTCCCATAAATTTCTTCTAGTCTGCATTGCATGTATGTGGGATACTTTGGTGAGGATCCCCTTGAATTTCATAATGCTGCCCTACCACACCACAGGGGTCATCTTTGGAAAGTCTGCCTTGCCTAAGGAGAGAGATTGTGTATACCCAGTTGTCATATAAGGAAGGGAAGGGAACATTGATGTCTTCATTTTAGGAAAGGAAGGAGAAACTTAGAGATGAAAGGTAGGTACATTATAAAAGGCAAAACAAAAAATAAAATAAAAGGCAAAACATCTTCCCTCTTTCAGTCTTAGGGCAATGCCACTAGGAAATATTAGAAACTATGGATCCAACTTCTAGGTATTGCTTGGATTGTAACTTAGACAACACATCCAGGACTGACATGGTGGCATTCTGTCCCCAGGGGTACTTCGGTCTTTGGTGGAAGCATCCTGCTCAGGTGTGTCGGTGCTGAGCCTGTGTGAGAAAGGTGATGCCATGATTATGGAAGAGACAGGGAAAATTTTCAAGAAAGAAAAAGAAATGAAGAAAGGTAAAATATCAATCCCCCACTAATTTCCCACATCTGACCCTTATTCGGTCCTGTTTGTTTGTCATAATGATGCAACTCTCACCCCACCTCTGGTTGAGATATTGGAAATTTGGAATGACAAGTGGGTTATAAGCAGTGTCCTACCCAGTCCAAACTGATTAAACTTAGGCAAGACCCCAAAGAAGACCCTTCCATTTTTCTGAGGCATCAGGGCTCTAAGAGAGCAAGGAAGTAAGTAAGGCAGATGATTCTCTCTTTACAGGTATTGCCTTTCCCACCAGTATTTCAGTAAATAACTGTGTGTGTCACTTCTCCCCTTTGAAGAGCGACCAGGACTATATTCTCAAGGAAGGTGACTTGGTAAAAATGTAAGTTTAAATCAATTTAAAGCACTTGTCTTTTTCCTAAGCACTTATATAATCCCAGTTGCTAATGCTGTACTCTGCTCTTTCTTTTCAGTGACCTTGGGGTCCATGTGGATGGCTTCATCGCTAATGTGGCTCACACTTTTGTGGTTGGTGTAGCTCAGGTAGGTGGTTTGCTTTGAACTCTGTGCAGCCTGTGGGGAATGGGGGAGGGTGTACTACTGCTTGCTTCTTATCCCCACCCTCTACTACAGTGGTTCCCAACCTTTTTTGGCCATGCCCCACTAAGCATCTCTCAAATCCTGATGCCTCTCCCATCCCCCCCGTGACATATAATTCTTATTATTCAAAAAGTGAACTCCTAATCATGTGGAGGAAGCCTAAAAGGCTATTCACTTGGTCTAAACAAGCTTCCAAAGAACATGGCATCCATGAAAAGAGAAATAAAAGAACAAAAGGACAGTTGAAGTACTGAGGAAGAAATCACTAAGAAATTGTTAAAAATAATAATATGAAATGATATGAAGAAATAGCAAATAAAGTTTCAAAACATATAATAGAGAACTGAAATGCATAAATATGTCACAATATATATTTATACACTGTATATGAGGTCCCTAGAACCATAAAAAATGCAAAACATTCACTGTTAATAACTCACTCTCAAATTGCCCCCCTTAAAAATTAAATTGCTCCCCCTGTGGGGCGTGTGCCCCACATTGGGAACCACTGCTCTATTACCAGGTAAGTACAGAGACTATATATATAAAAGCCTAAGCGACCAGCTGACTGGCCAGTAGCTATGACATGCACTGACACCAGGGGGAAGACACAATGCAGGAGCTACCGAGCAACAGCAACTTTGCAGAGTGCCCTCTGGCACTCTGGGACCCCTGGGGGATGTCAGATTGCCGGTTTCAGCCGATCCCTGCAGGCCAGGCCAGGCCGAGGGACCCCACTGGTGCACAAATCCGTGCACCAGGCCTCTAGTAGAGAAATAAAAGGAAAAGGGGGATATTTTCTCTCCTCATTGGCTGGACTTGCATAATGGGCACACAGATATTAACGGAATAACCAACTAAGAGCTTTCCAGGAAAACACTGATTATATTTCCTTATCTACAGGGGACCCAAGTGACAGGGAGGAAAGCAGATGTCATTAAGGCAGCTCACCTTTGTGCAGAAGCTGCCCTACGCCTGGTCAAACCTGGAAACCAGGTAAGCTGTTTAGTCCAACTCCAAAGCTTAATAGAGCCAAAGGTGCACTAGGCATCTGCAACTGTTCTGTGCTGAACTGCCAACTTCTCCCACAGCCCTCTGATAAAACACATAGCTTTTTAGAATTAGCTTCCTGGTTCAGTAATTGAGCATTAACCTATGAACCAGGAGGTCACGGTGTGATTCTGGGTCAGGCCATATACCTAGGTTGCAGGCTAGATCCCCAGTGTGGGAAGTGCAGGAGGCAGCCAATCCATGATTCTCTCTCATCATTGATGTTTCTGTCTCTTTCTCCCTTTCCCTTCCTCTCTGAAATCAACAAAAAAGGTATATTTTTTAAATTAGCTACCTCTTGGGATGGGATTTCTGTAAGAGATGAGGCAGGAGCTAAATAGCTTCATAGTAAACAGCAGACCCTGACTCCCTACCATAGACACTTCCGTGCTCACTGTATGGGGATATATGGAGCTTACATATATCCCCATATGTGATCTTCCCTTTTTTGTGTTTTTGGTGTGCGTTGTTTCCCTGGAAATAATTTTAGGTAGATAATGTATAATAACACACAGATATATTTTTAAAGGTTATAAATAAAACCGTAATAGTGCTGGTAAACTGGTGACAAAGGGAGACCAAAAGTTAGTTCTGTACCTTGCATGACAATATTGGGAAGCCCAGGTATCATAAACTTTTCATGAATTAATACAATTTAGTGTGTTTGACTATGAGTGAAGACATTTTTCTAACACTTAAGTTTCCAGAGATTTGTTCAATATTTAAAAGTATTGTCTTTTTTCTTACTCCCTTTTTGTACTGTCTTGTTCTTCATGCTTTTAATCAATTTGTACTTCTTCCTCATTTCTACTTAATTGCATAATTTTTACTTAAACCTGTTTTCTTATAATGATACCTACTTCACAGAGCTGTTAAAAAGCTCTCTGAACAATGCCCAGCACATAGTAAACACTTGTGTTAACTATTATTTAACACGTTTATCATTATTTTTTTCTTTTTCTTTTCACGTTTATTATTTTTATTTATATACTTAACTATGTGTATCTTCACTGGAAGGTAGTGTTGTCTAGCTATGACACCAGACTTTCTGAGTTCTCGCCCTATTGCCACCTCTTTAAAAATAACTTTGAATTTAAATTTCCTCATCTGTAAAATGGGAAAAATAAAATACCGCCTTATTCTTTATAGGGTTGTAACAATTGAGATGATCCATGTGGAAAATTATTACCACAGTACCTAGTACATGGTTTAATAATATTAGCTGGGATTAGTTAGTCACTTTTCTTTTTGTCTAAGAACTGTAGCTTAGGTGAGGATCAGATCATGTTTGAGAGGTAAGAAGGGGAAAATAAGTTTACTGTTCAATGCCTTGGTCAGTTTGGCTCAGTGGATAGAGGGTCGGCCTGCAGACCTAAGGGTTCCAGGTTTGATTCTGGTCAAGGGTGTGTACCTAGGTTGCAGACTCAATCCCTGGCCCTGGTCTGGGCTTACAGAAGGCAACCAATCGATATGTCTCTCTCACATCAATGTTTCTCTCTCTCTTCCCCTCTCGCTCCTCCCCCCCTCCCTTCTACTCTCTAAAAATCAATGGAAAAATATCCTCGGGTGAGGATTAACAAAGAAAGAGTTTGCTGTCCCTTCTCAGCAGTTTAGAATGTCAGGTATAATGGAATAAACAAAACTTATCGTCATAAAGCCTGGGTTTGTACCAGGTCCTTTCTGTTAACTGGTTTAGTCCTGAGGAAATCACTTAACCTTTCTGAGCCTCGGTTTCCTCCTCTTCTAGATTGGGGTATAGATCTGCCCTGTTCACCTTCCAGAATTGTTTAATTATACCAGTGATGGCGAACCTATGACACGCGTGTCAGAGGTGACACGCAAACTCATTTTTTTGGTTGATTTTTCTTTGTTAAATAGCATTTAAATATATAGAATAAATATCAAAAATATAAATCTTTGTTTTACTATGGTTGCAAATACCAAAAAATTTCTATATGTGACACAGCACCAGAGTTAAGTTAGGGTTTTTCAAAATGCTGACACGCCGAGCTCAAAAGGTTCGCCATCACTGAATTAGACCCATCTTTGTGAAAGCTCTTTGTAAAAGGAGATGCAAGTATAAGGTATGTTTAGATTGTAGGGATTGATAGGGCTATGACATGAAACACCAGTGAGAATCCCTTGTACTTGATGTACTCTCAGTTCTTTATGCTTCTTATTCACACAGTAGAGAACTTATTAGCCCCTGGTATCTCACCTTTTATTTGATCTTGTACTTCTAGAACACACAAGTGACCGAAGCCTGGAACAAAGTTGCCCATTCATTTAATTGCACGCCAATAGAAGGTGAGACCTCAGATAACAGGGTTGAGGGTATAAAGTATCAGTGATTTAGCATAATTAAGGCTGTTTTCTTTCCTTGAGAATCCATCCTGGCTCTAGCACAGTCTAAGCCAAAAACCTCAGTGCCCTTAGTTTATAGCCAGGTGCTTTTCTCTCATTGCCCGCCTCATCAAACTATTTACGTGGGTGGATTTGGAAACCTTTTGGGCTTCTGGATGGTTGGTACCATAAGCTTTGTCCTCTCCACAGGTATGCTGTCACACCAATTGAAGCAGCATGTCATCGATGGAGAGAAAACCATTATCCAGAATCCCACAGACCAGCAGAAGTAGGTGCCAATCCCACCCTTACCTTCCACCATACAAGACTCGTCATGAATGTTTTCTTCTGTACTTCCAGCCTAACTCCAAACTCAGGAACTACTTATGGCTGTTCCCTTTTTATTCCTTTCAGGAAGGACCACGAGAAAGCTGAATTTGAGGTACATGAAGTATATGCTGTGGACGTTCTCGTCAGCTCAGGAGAGGGCAAGGTGAGGAGTGTTTACAGAGCTAGCAACGAGGGGTGGCTGAGGGTTTGTTCCAGGGGCACCTGAACAAACGTGACCTAACTTACTCTTTTAGGCCAAGGACGCAGGACAGAGAACCACCATTTATAAACGAGATCCTTCTAAACAATATGGCCTGAAAATGAAAACTTCACGTGCCTTCTTCAGTGAGGTTGAGAGGCGTTTTGATGCCATGCCGTTTACTTTAAGGTATACTGCACTTCACAAGGCTAGGGCTTGGAACTGGTGTGACTCATAGACCACACACCCAGGAATACTATTCCCTCCTCCACTCCTCCCTGCCTCCCCCTCCCCTCCTGCCTGGACTTGTAGCACCAGCCTGCATGCAAGGGTTCTCTTATGCTCCCTATCTCCCTCATTGAAGGGAATATAAAAGAGCAATCCTAAGCATGATTTCTGCCTGAGGGTAGGATCTATTTAAAAGCATGAGCAAAATGATGAGACTTGAGAGGGAGTTAAGGATACCTGAGTTTGTCTTCCCCTACCCAGAGCATTTGAAGATGAGAAGAAGGCCCGGATGGGTGTGGTGGAATGCGCCAAACATGAACTGCTGCAGCCATTTAATGTTCTCTATGAGAAGGAGGGTAAGTTCTAAAAGGAGAGTTTCACTTTGGAACTGGTTATATGGTTCCCTTCTTTTTCCCTATAGCTTATAGAAAAAAGGATACAACAAGGGAACATTTTATCAAAACACTTCTCTCTCCCATAGGCGAATTTGTTGCCCAGTTTAAATTTACAGTTCTGCTGATGCCCAATGGCCCCATGCGGATAACCAGTGGTCCCTTTGAGCCTGACCTTTACAAGTCTGACAAGGAGGTCCAGGATGCAGAGCTAAAGGTTAGTGTGGGCTGGAAAGTGGTTGAGCACATGGAACCTGTCCTGAAAGTGAGGACTAAATGTAAGCAAAGTCCTGAAAAACAGGTACAGTGTTGAAAGTAAGACTGTTTTCTCCAAAGTCCTCAAAATTTGTTTTCCTTCTTCCTTTTTTCCCAGGCCCTCCTCCAGAGTTCTGCAAGTCGGAAAACCCAGAAAAAGAAAAAAAAGAAGGTGTGTTGTTATCCCTCTTTGGCAGGTTGAACCTCATCGCTTTTTATTCCACCTTCCTGGGTTGTGGTGGGGCATAGATTTTTGTATATCCTTATTTCCCCCCTTCTTAGGCCTGACCTAGAGAATTAGGACATTTTTGTTCTTGGTCCCCCAAACACTACCCCAAGGAAATTTACATGTTTCCATCTTCTTTCCATGAATATAGGCCTCCAAGACTGCAGAGAATGCCACCAGTGGGGAAACATTAGAAGAGAATGAAGCTGGGGACTGAGGTGGGTCCCATCTCCCCAGCTAGCCGCTCCTGCCTCATCCCCTTCCCACCACACCCCAGGCTCTGTGAAGTGCAGTTCGTCTTCTCCACCCAGGACCGCCAGCAGATCAGGGGTCTCCCTGCCCCCATCCAGTCCCCCAACCCAACCCCCTTCCAACAAGAACCAGCTCCAACTGACTCTGGTCTTGGGAGGCCAGGCTTCCCAGCCACCGAAGACTACTTTAACTAGAAAAGAGAAATTGAACAATAAAATCAGGAATCAAAATCCATCGTCTTCAAGCCCCTCTTTCTAGCCTTTTTCTACTACTGTCTGCTTGGTAAAGGTTTATGGCCCTACAACAAAACAGGGAGGAGGCTAAAGGAGCTACCACCATTAAAGATTGAGCTGAAATTTTTATACACTCTGATGTCAGCATTTTCTCTTCTGTTGGGGCTTGTTCCTCTCTTTTCCCACTCTCCATAAGTATTTTATCTGGCCTCAAAGTAGAGAGGAGCTGTTCTTCAGATTATTTTATTCACATGTGGTAGGTTCCTTTTCTGATCCAGGCTATCTGGTCAGGCCCCTCCTTTTTTTTAGGAGCTGGAGCCTGCACTTACCAAGGGATTCTCATCTATGAAACGGATCCTCATTTTTAAATCTTTATAGTCATTTTTGTTCTGTAGGACCCCCCCCCCCCAAAAAAAAAAAACCAAAAAAAAACAAAAAACTGTAAAGGAGGAATTCATTTTAACCGGTCCATTTCTTTGGAGTCAGCAGGGTCTTCCCTTGCTCCATCTTACAAACCTGAGCTGAAAGCTCAACTGCGGTTTTGTTCCCCATTTGAAACATTTTGACCTCCCTCCCTTGAAAGAAAAACCAGGAACCAGAGGAGCAGACTGACTGAAGAGACAACTCCTGGCTTTCTACGCTGTGTGGACTTGAATTGGATGAATTGCTAGGGGTTTGGAGAGAAAGGTGATGAATTTCATTCAGTACCTCTGGCATGCTGTCCCAGGGAACTAGGGCTCCCTGCTAACTTAGGAGGTTTTTAAATTGAAAACGACATGGCGTTGAAATAAATGTGGATTTGCTCATAGTCATGTGCCTTTGCTGCTCTTATTTGGTGGAGGGGGGGGAGTGTTAGTTGAAGTGGTGACCATTTTGAAGCTGTTTCTCTGTGTTGCTACATACTAACTTTCTTTTTTTTTTTTTTAAATATATTTTATTGATTTTTTACAGAGAGGAAGGGAGGGGGGTAGAGAGTTAGAAACATCGATGAGAGAGAAACATCGATCTGCTGCCTCCTGCACACCCCCTACTGGGGAT
>NW_005871167.1:3374986-3395901 GCF_000147115.1 Myotis lucifugus | reverse complement strand
GTACTGAAAAAATAAAACACTCTGCAGGTGTTTGTCTGATTTAGGCGGCCAGGAAAAATGCCTTCAGTGTATAAAAGTTGTCAGGGCCAGCCTAAAATGAATAATTAGATTTGAGTATCTTACATGTCAAGGATGCTGACCTGGAGATAATACAGTGAACAAAACATGGAGCTCTTCATAAGAGTTTATAGGCTAGGCAATCAACAGGTGAAATCCTGGTGGATTTGCTATTTGATAATGAAGTAATTCTGATGGAATTTTTTGTTTGCAAAAACTATATTGTGATGATGAAAATACTGGAACTACTTAAACAATTAGAACAAGGGCCCCAAGTCTTAAAAACCTTGTTTTAATAGAGCTAAAAGGATGATACGTTAATGCATAAGTTACAAAGGGAAACCATCAAAAAAGGGGTTATAATAAACCTTGCAAGCCCTGACCAGTGTGCGCAGTGGTTAGAGCATCTGCCCGCACCCCGGATGAGTGTGGCCCGTTGGATTTCTGGTCCAAAGCGTGTTGCCTGGGTTACAGGTTTGATATCCTACCCTGTCGGGGAGAGCAGGAGGCAGTCAATGGATGTGTCTCTCACACTGATGTTTCTCCCTCACCCCTCCCCACCTAATACTCTCAAAAATCAATGGAAAGAATATCCTCAGGTGAGAATTAACAAAAAATAAAAGCCTTGCAGTATCAAAGTAAATTAGGCCAAGTCTGCTTAAGGACTTTTTTCCATCCTTTGTAACTGTCCAAATCTGTTTACCGGGTGCCCTCACCTGTCTATGCCCCGAGACTGGCAGTTCTTTACCTTAAAACCAAGCACCGTTCTTGCCCAGAGAAGAGAGCCACCCTCCCCTCTCCGTTGGAATCACTGAAGTGCTTTCTGCACGAGACGCACTGCGGCCAGGAACCTAATGACATCCGGCCGCAGGCACCTGGGGAAGACCGTGGTTGGCTAGGGAAAAGTGCATCTAAAACAGTGGCCGTTTTGGGGCAATATGACAGCTTTCTTGACAACCCAACTTTACATTCTCCCATGTTCCGGAACCCTAGGACCTTCGGGGGAGGTTCTGAGATAGAGTCTCCCTGCAGCAATTTCGTCTAAAAACCAGGCAAACCAGTAAACAAAGGAGGCATTTTTATGAAGTACGCACCTATTTATAATAAAATGGAGGGGGTCGTCAGGACTGCAACTCCCATGAAACAACGAGAGGAGGAGGAAGTCGCTCTCCTTTGCTCGCCAGCACCTCTAGGTCTCATTCTGGAAACGGGTGCTCACGCTTAACTAACCATGTCCTCACAACAAAACGGGGCGGGGGATTCTGCAACTCAAATTCTAAATACTCTGTTTTCCAAGAGGACAAAATCGCTTATGAGGTACCTGAAAGGGGCCGGAAGCCATTGTTACCCCCCCGGAGGGCGGGCTAAGCAGCGGAAGTGACGACACCAGTGCGCCCTTAAATAGCGGTAGGCGGGCGCGCAGCGCTCTCTCGGCCTTAGCGCCATCTTCCCAGGTGGGTGTTTCTGTGGCCCGTGTGTGGATTCCACGTACAATCCGTTTACATCTGGTCTCTGCACTTGCCATCATCACAGCAAACTAACTGTAACCTTTCTCTCTTTGCCCGTAGAAGCCTCTGCGCCATGAGAGCCAAGGTAAGCACTCCCGGGTAGTAAGCGGAGGCAGGGACTGGGAGATGGGGGGTGGAGACCAGGCGAGGGAAGTCCGCCATGGCTCCCGGGCCGCGGGCTCTCCAGGGTGTCCGAGCGCGGGGAGAGGGCGGATGGTGTGGGGAGAAGCCGAGGAGGTGGTTGGGTGACTGCGGTGAAGAAGGAGCGCGTGTGGAATTCGGAGTTTACTTCGGGTGTGGGGGTTAGGAAGCCAAATGATTGATGGTGTTTACTGCGACTAAGCCCTCATATTTGGTCGAGGACATGCCTGATTCCAAAGAATGCTCTCCACATCCCCATCTAAACCTCTCAAAAACTAATGACCTTTTTTTTTAATTCCTTGCCTCTGGTTATAATCGGTGGCCAGTGGAGGAAGAAGCGAATGCGCAGGTATGTTGAGACTCTGCCGGCCCCGGAGGAGGGAAGTGGGGTGGTGCATGCCTTGCACAAAACTTGGGAGGGACGTTTGGTTTAGAAATCTAAAAGAATCGTCGGTGAAAAACGTTTTGAGTGCTGACTTGTCAGAGCCAGGGATTGAACACAAAAGACGAGAGAATGTAGTGCTTGATCTTCTCCCCACCCTGTGTTGTGTGCACATAAGATTGGGCGGGGGGCTTGTTGTGGGCTTGCGGGCAAGGAGTGTATTCTTGTGTCTGCTTTTCAGGCTGAAGCGCAAAAGAAGGAAGATGAGGCAGAGGTCCAAGTAAGCCGCAGCTGTGCACCCGTGAGAGCCACAGGAGCAGGAATGAGGGAGCCAGAGGCCGGGCGAGCCGGCGGACTGCGTGCCTGCTGTCTGGCGCGTCTCCGCGGGAGCTGGAACATACGTGCGCGTCACCTGAGCGCCGAGCCCTTTTGAGAGGCCCACCCTGCTCTTACAAAAACTGTCTCTTTTGGATCTTTGCCCTGGACCCGTGACATTCTGGACTGGTTCTGTTCTCTGTGGCTGAATGTAACGTGTACAATAAATCACCTCTTCTGTCTTAGCTGAAGAAAAAGATAATGTCTGCTTTGTGGTTTTTTTGGTTCCATTGGCTGGGGATTCTGTCGGTACAGCGGGCCCTGTTACTACCCTATGCAGTAGAATATCGAGCTACGTGCTGCCCCCGGGTTGTGGGCCCTGCCCCTACCCGACATCCGGGCTCTGGAGTAGTGGGAGCCTGGCGACAGGTATCGCGATAGTTCTTGGGCAAATGGTTCCGCCCCTACTATCTCTAGGCCTGCGTCAAGTGCGGTTTTTTAAGACGTTTTTGCGGCATGGTGTCCTGTTACCATGGTGACACGCAAAGCTTGATGGGAACTTCCTGCGGCTAGTCGCGCAAGTACTGTACACACCATAGAGTATAGTTCCGGGTCTGGTGGCTAGAGCGCCATTTCTTCCGCAGGAAGCGGAAGGGCCGCTGGGTGGGCGGCTCTTTGTCGAAGCTAGAGGACCGGCAGGCGGCAGCAGCAGCAACTACGGCGGCGGCGGCAGGTGAGGGAGGCGGGAGACAGGTGGAGGCCGCGCCCGGAGGGGAGGAGTCGTCGCCGGCCCAGCGGCCGGGCTCGGCCGGCTACGCCAGGCCCCCCAGGCCCGAGCTGGCTCTTCTCAGGCCCCAGGGCCGAGCCCCTTTTCTAACTGACCTCGCTGGGCGAGCAGACGCTAGCTCCATGACGTCACAGCCCTGCCCATCCCCTCAGCCTGATGTCACCCGCAGTCCCTCTCCCGCCTCACCTCGTGTTCACTTAATGTCCTGTTCACCTCCCACGGTCGAGCGCGGGCGGCACTGCACGGAACCTGCCAAGCCAGAAGATTTGCTGCGGGAAACGGGACTTTTCCAAACTCGGGTGTTGCGAGGCGTCATAATCACTGCCCCCAAGCCCAGTCGGCCATCCCACTGCACTGTCAGGCGCGGCCCTTGCGCGGCCCCGCAGGCGGAGTTCCTAACCCCAACCCTGAACCGGACTCTGACCCCCATGTCCTCCATTTGAGGCAGGGCTCCCCTCGCCCTTTGTGCACCCAGGGCTGGTTGCCCAGCCCATCCTTCTCGGCTCTCCAGCTTAGTTCTGTCTCTTACTTTTCTTACTTGCAACGTCTCCCTTTGGTGAAGTGAGTTGAAACCCTGAGGAAATCTTGATGTGCCCAGAGCTCTTGCCGTTTTGTCAGACTGACTGACTTGTAACTGTCACCCCATAGTCCCCCGTTCCTACCCTTTCTCCCACCCAAGTATCTGTTTTGTTCCTGTTCAGAACCCAGCAGTGATGTGGAGGTGGAGACCCACAGGAGCCCCGGACTTCACCTGAGCTACCTCAGGTATCGAATACTCGTGGGACAGTGGGTGGGAGGAAACCATATCTTATTATCTGTACCTGGTGGGACTCGCCCGCGGGTCAGGCTTGGAAAGATGGCATTTATTTTTCACCAGCTCATTTCCCTCTTACCACTTGATTGTTTCTATAATCCTGAGACATACCTCCCTTTGGAGGAAAAGGACCCTTTTACAGATTCTCTTGTATTTTTGGCCTCTGATCAGTTCATTTTAGGGAGATCTGAAGGCAAAGTCAAGGCAACCAAGTGGTGGTTGTGGCAGATCAAAGCCAGAGAAATTGGAAAGATTCCCTTATACTCCAGGGGAAACAATATGAAGTTTTCCTATTTGAACAGCAGGGGGAGCCTGGACACTGCCTAGGAAAGGTTTACCAGGTCAGACACATGGTAGCCAGGACTCCCAGTCTTGTGGGGGGTGGGGTCAGGGGCGGGCTAGAACCAGGGCAGTGGACTGACATTCCAGAGCTCTCTTGGGAAAGATGAGACTTAAGAAGCTTTTATAGCGTCTATAAATAAAGAGGATCTTTATGGGGTGAGGAATGGTGTGGTTTGATGTCAGTGGTATCTTCCCGTGGAGGGTTAGGAGGGGATAGAATGGGAAAGTAAGGTCACTTGTTCCTGTGAAATTAACTCCTTCTTCCTGCTTTTGTTCTTTGGTAGTCTATAGTTTTGTCCTTTGGTAGTCTATAAGTGGAGATCCTAGCCAGAGAACTCTTCCCCTGAAATAGGAGAGGAGGGAGCTGACCACACTGGGGTTGATAGTGAGTGGTATTGAGCTGGGAGGGAATACTAAAAAATGACAGGTTTAGGGACTGCCTTCAGGGTGGTGACACAAGTCTCTTCACTCAAGCTTCCCTGGGGTCTAGAGATAGGATACTTCACAGAGCCCTCATCTGAAATCCCATGGAAGAGGGGTTAAGGGAAGTTTTGTCACCAGCATTCCATTATCCACAGCCCTAGTGGCTCACCAGCCCATCTTGGCCACGATTCCCAGTACCTTCCTAGCCTATTCAGACACTGACAGTTTTAATTTCATTTCCACAACTTTAATAAGGTCAATTCAAAAGGGGAAATAAAATCCAGTACTGTTCTATCCCTGCCCCCTCCTTGGCCTGCATTCATTAGTGAGATGAGATGGCTTCACCCCCAGCTCCCTCCCTTCTCCATTAGCCAGGCAAGTGTGAATCACTGTCCCAGACCAGGTGCACAAGAGCCTGGGCGGGACTTCTGACAAGCCAGCCAGTCTGGGCAGAATTCTCACCCCTAAGGTTCTCCATCTCCAAAGCCATTGCCCCTCTGGCCTGCCTCTTGTTGGACTGCCTACCACTAAAGTCGGGAAGAGTGTGGCCTCTCGGAGGACTCTTGTTTGACACAGTTCTTCTCTTTCCTAGTGGTCACCAAGGGTGGCAAGAAAAAGAAGAAAGCCCTGAGTTGGGGGGGACCAGGATGCCTGACCGGGACAGCTATGCCAACGGCACTGGGAGCAGCGGTGGAGGCCCTGGAAGTGGTGGCAGCGAGGAGGCCAGTGGGACAGGGCCAGGCAGTGGAGGGGCCAGCTCAGATGCCATCTGTAGAGACTTCCTGAGGAATGTGTGCAAGCGAGGCAAGCGTTGCCGGTATCGTCATCCAGACATGAGTGAGGTGTCCAACTTGGGGGTGAGCAAAAATGAGTTCATCTTCTGCCATGACTTCCAGAACAAGGAGTGTAGTCGCCCAAACTGCCGATTCATCCATGGCTCCAAGGAGGATGAGGATGGCTATAAGAAGACAGGAGAGCTTCCCCCTCGGCTGAGGCAGAAAGTCGCAGCAGGCCTGGGCCTTTCTCCAGCTGACCTACCGAATGGCAAGGAGGAGGTCCCCATCTGCCGGGATTTTCTCAAAGGTGACTGCCAGAGAGGAGCCAAGTGCAAGTTCCGTCATCTACAACGGGATTTTGAATTTGATACTCGGGGTGGAGGAGGCACTGGTGGTGGGGGCTCAGCAGGCCCAGTCCCCCCAGGACGACGTCATGATCTCTATGATATCTATGACCTCCCTGACAGGGGCTTTGAGGACCATGAGCCAGGTCCCAAGCGCCGACGAGGTGGATGCTGTCCCCCAGATGGCCCCCATTTTGAATCTTATGACTATAATCTGGCTCCACCCCGAGGGTAGAGTGCAGGCTGCTAGAAGAGGAGAATGCCATGCTCAGGAAGCGGGTAGAGGAGCTAAAGAAGCAGGTCAGCAATCTTCTGGCTACCAATGAGGTACTCCTGGAACAAAATGCCCAGTTCCGCAATCAGGCCAAGGTCATGACCCTGAGCTCCACTGCACCAGCAACTGAGCAGACTCTGGCTCCCACTGTGGGTACCGTTGCCACTTTTAACCATGGCATTGCCCAGACTCATACTACTCTTAGCAGCCAGGCTCTACAGCCTCGGCCTGTGTCTCAGCAAGAACTGGTAGCCCCCGCGGGAGCTCCAGCTGCTCCCCCAACTAATGCTGCACCTCCTGCTGCTCCACCACCCCCACCCCCACACTTGAATCCAGAGATCACGCCACTGTCAGCTGCTCTGGCTCAAACAATTGCCCAGGGAATGGCACCCCCACCTGTCTCCATGGCTCCTGTGGCTGTATCTGTGGCTCCTGTGGCCCCTGTGGCTGTATCGATGGCCCAACCCTTGGCAGGAATCACAATGAGCCACACCACCACTCCCATGGTGACTTACCCCATTGCTTCCCAGAGCATGCGTATCACAGCCATGCCACACTGATGGAGCTACTACTGGACACTCCCATGGTATAGCCTCCCAGGCTGGGATCCGGGGAGTCCTTTACCCACCCACTCGCCTAGCCCTCCCTGCCCTGTCTTAAGGGCTTATTCAAGAACTAGGACAAGAGACTACAAGGAGTTTACTTCTGAGAAGGGGTTGGCTGGTGGGTTTTCTCTCACCTCCCTTTTATGAGGGCCCTCTTGTCCATCTTTAAGTCTCACAGAGGGGGCTTGCATAGGGGTGCAGACTGAAGCCAGCAGAGAGGAAGGACTGACTGAGGGGTTGAATGTCCCCTGATGGGAAGATGGGGACATGCCTGGTCTTGTCTTCTCTTCTGCTCAGCACAGGTCCAGCACTGGCTTTGGAAGAAAACAGTGCCCAGAGGGAAAGCCAGGAAAGATTGGGAAGTGGGTGGCCAGAAGAGGAGGCCTAATAGGAGCCTTCAGACAATTGGGGACGTAGTTGAGTTGGACAATAACTGCTCCTGGGCCTGTAGCAAGGCGGGGACCATAGTAATCCAGCCCAATGACTAGGGGAGGATTCATTACCTTGGCTTGGCCTGGAAATTCATAGGGCAGGGCCCACCACTTTCCAAAGAAATAAAAAAAAACAATTATTTTTAACAAATGAAGGCAGTGAAAACTTGCTTAGATTTCCTGTGTGGAATATGGGAGCAGTAAATAGATGTCATGCCAAAATGGGATAAAGACCCCCCACCCTCAGAGCTGGGATAAAGTTGGATGGAGACCAGTGAACAAGGGTAGGGACCCAGAGGAAGACCAGATGAGACTTTGGGGAAGGCACTTTGTGAGGTAAAAGCATTGGAGCCACCTAGTCCAGTTTAAAAATAGTCCCATCTGTTCTGGTTTCTATCTGCATGAACTATTCCCAGGTTGCCTTAGTAACCAGGGCTCCTAGGGTCATTTAGGGGGGCAGGTACTAAGGAGGGTGGATGTGCTGGAAAATGGGAATGGAATCTGTATTGACAGAGCCTTCCCTTATTCAAACAGAGCAAGGCGGGTGGCGGTTGCTGTCTTTAGTTATTGATGGCAGTTAATGTCCCTCCAATCCCTTCCGTAGTTACCAGTGCCTTACACCTTTAAGGCTTGGGAGGTGCTGGGAAAAGGAGAGTTCTGGGGATACAAGTCTCAGAATTCATTCCTTCCCTCTGCTTCCACATAGGACCACATTGGTTTTAAAGTTAATTAAACGTCAAGGCTGAGGGCCCCAATAGCCAAACCTCAGTTCCTCCTCAGCTCATAGCTGATAAGGGGAAACAACTCAGGTGTCTAATCTAAGGGGATTGTTGATTTTGGGGTAGAGACAGTGATCCTGTGTTCTCCCCCATCATATCTCCTGCTACCTCTTGCTCTCTTGTCTGGTTGATCATTCAGGATATACCTGGGGTTGGAGTTGGTGGGCTAGGTCAAGGCAAGGCCAGTAAAAAAAAAAAAGAATCTAAAGACTAAAAATGGGCAAATACTAAAATATTGTTTGTGGATTTTAGAAACTACGCATTGATAAGTTAAATGTTGATTTTCTAGCATAAGTTTGGATTATTAAAGAGATGGTTTATGAATCTTTAGAGACAAGTGTGATCATAGATACCAACATGAATTCATCCCAGCCCAATGCTGACCCATTAACTTTATTTCTTTTTGCTAAGTATCTCGAAAGAGGTAGATTTGGGAAACTATACATTGTATGTCCTTTATTAACATCCTCCAGCTAGAGACCACCAGGAATACACCTGCAGTTGAACAAGTTGGGTTTAATGCTCATAGGAATGATGGAGAGAGCATGCCATGGGGAACTGTGGTATTAGGAAGTGAAAGGGTATTAGGAGCTATAGGACTTGTATTTTGGTTAAGCGATTTGGGGGAAGGTTTAAGGAAGTGGGACTTCATTCTGGATTGAGTGCTCTTTGAAAAGCGGGGATAGATAATTCTATGATTGGGTTTCTTTTTTCTTAAAATATATTTCTTTATTGATTTCAGAGAGGAAGGAAGAGGGAGAGAGAGAGAGAGAAACATCAATGATGAGAGAGAATCACTGATTGGCTGCCTCCTGCATGCCCCTGACTGGGGATTGAGCTCACAACCTGGGCATGTGCCCTTGGCTGGAATCGAACCTGGGACTGTTCAGTCCACAGGCCGATGCTCTATCCACTGAGCCAAACCGGCTAGGTCTGATTGGGTTTCTTTATTTTTATCCCGATAAAGGGAAGACTAGAGTGAAGCAAAGTTGTAATTGGTAATGAAACAGTAGTCACTCAGCTGGGTGAGGGAGGTGTTTGCCATCTTGTGGTTTGCACACTGACCTTGCTTTGTACTTAAAACTGTGAAGTGATCTTTTTTGCCTCACTTCATCATAGTCACTGAGTGCCCTTGTCCTGTGTTGGTGTTTTGTGAGATTGTGTCCAATAGTAGAGCACTGTTTCCTACCTATGAGCCCAGGTCCGCCCCTACAACTCTGAAGCCTAGCTGTGTCAGGCCAGTTCGTAAATGTCAGGAGCTGCTTTCCTCTTTCTCACCTAAATCATTACAAATAAAAGAATAATTATGGTTCCATTAATAATAGAATTTGGTGGAATCCAAACTGAACATGAGTGCGTAGTAAATGTTGATTAGTGCATTCATGTTAGAGAAATCTCTAGTGATATACCCAAGAGGTATGTTTTATTAAAAACATAAAAATATGGAAGATTCTTATCAACAGTAACACAAGGACATATTAAGTAATATTGACTAAATCCAAGGGGTCAATTTGTATCAATTTGGTTGACCCTCTAAAGAATTGGTTGTGTCCTGGCTGGTGTGGCTTAGTTGGTTGATGCATCATCCTGTGCACTGAAAGGTGGCAGGTTCCATTCCTGGTCAGGGAAACAAAACAAAAAAATTGCTTGAGCCTGCCTGAGGAATAAATTCAGAGATCTACATTAGCAATAATGAGAACAACACAGGAACAATGAGAGAACAACACAGGACTTCTAATTGGCTAAAAAATATTTGTCCTTATAGTATGTCAGTTCATAAATAGTGAGAGCCTGCTATGTTCTAGGCCTTTCTAGGAGCTCCATAAGGATAACAGAACCATAGGCATGCATTGTAAATATAGCAGTTCTTCCATGTCTGTGAGTGAAACAACTCCTAAGGTATTGTGCATTCTTCTAAATGTGATCTGTAAAGAGGCCACTGGCAAACCAGTGGAGGAGCTGAAAGAAATTGATAAGAAAAGACTGAGGGGAGACCCAATAGATAACTTGGAATATCTGAAGGGCTGCCCAGTGGAGAAAAAGGTCCTGTTTTGCTGCATAGGAAATAAACAGGGAGGTCTAGATCAGTGATGGCGAACCTTTTGAGCTCGGCGTGTCAGCATTTTGAAAAACCCTAACTTAACTCTGGTGCCGTGTCACATAGGGAAATTTTTTGATATTTGCAACCATAGTAAAACAAAGACTTATATTTTTGATATTTATTTTATATATTTAAATGCCATTTAACAAAGAAAAATCAACCAAAAAAATGAGTTCGCATGTCACCTCTGACACGCGTGTCATAGGTTCGCCATGACTGGTCTAGATACTTCTTGAGTATTGAAAATTTAAGGCAAGGCACTTTAATTGCAATATCTAATTGGCACAACACGATGGGTATTATTCTCGTACCCATTTGGCAGAGGAGAAAGCAGGTTTAAAGAGGGTTAATCATCTCAGGGTTCCACAACTAGTGTGGTATGGAGCCAAGTTCTAATGTAGAGTGATCCAACAATGGGACCACTACTTTGCTATAACTTGCTAGGAATAATACAGAGGAAATTTCCTCCAATTCTGTTGCCCTGCCCCTTCCATCTTGTGAGCTGGGACCAGATGACCACATTCAATCCTCTGCCTCCTAGGCTAATGTAGTTTACATATAAATGCAGATTGCAAATCCAGGAAGTCTCAGCACTCTGGCTCACTTAGACACTCTAAAAAAGTGACCATCATTTTCCCTGTTACCTTTTATTGCTTATCACCACCAGGTGGCACCTGGGCAGCAGAATTGTCAGTGGGCGGGCACCCAGCCTGTTGACTAGCTCTGGTGCCTGCATTGCAGCTGCTGATTGTTTGGCCCCTGAGCCAGCTGGGAAGAGACCTTCCTAGGATGAGTTTTTGTGCTCCATATACCATCTTCAGTAGAAGGGTCTGATAATGTAGACCAGCGGTTCTCAACCTGTGGGTCGCGACCATCGGAGAAAACATAGCATATCAGATATTTACATTACGATTCATAACAGTAGCAAAATTACAGTTATGAAGTAGCAACGAAAATAATTTTATAGTTGGGGGTCACCTCAACATGAGGAACTGTATTAAAGGGTCGCGGCATTAGGAAGGTTAAGAACCACTGATCTAGATGGTGAGAAAGGGGATGTTTGAAAAAGAACCTCCTATCTCCCGGCCTAAGGGACTTCGGTGCTTGGCAAATTTCAGTTTATAGGGAGGTTTTCCTATAAGGAACTTCATCCATTTTTCTCCTCTAGTTCTGCTTCGTCAGTTGGGGAACAGATCACTCATACCTCCTCCAAACTCCTTGAGCTCCTTTTCTACCTGCTCACTTCTGAGAATATGGAGAACATAGGAGGCAAGTAGAAAATTGTTTCTTATATAGTTCTGCAAGCTGGATGAAATAGTCTAGATAAACCTCAGAGAAGTAGAGAAAGGGAAATGAGAAATTTTTAAGATTGGGCAGGAGTAGGGTTTAGCAGCTTTGATGAAACATAGCCTGATGAAATCTATGCCCTGCAGAGCCAGATAAAATGTATGAGCTGCAAACCTAATCTTTCCTCAAAGATCAACCCTAGTTCCTCTATTGCACCAAACAGAATAATACAACACGCTCCACAAACACTGCATTAAACAGTAACCATTTTATGACCAACCCTTCCCTCTAGGGCTTCCAGTTAGTCCAGTTTTTTGTGGGTTTTTGTTTTTTTTGAGAGAGAGAAATATGTTTTTATTTATTTTAGAGAAAGAGGAAGGGAGAGGGAGAGAAACATGGATCAATTGCCTTTTGTACGTCCCCCTACCCCAACCTGGATATGTACCCTATATGTGCCCTGAGCGAGAATCAAATCCACCATGGGATGACAATCAACTGAGTGCACCAGCCAGGGCCAATTAGTCTAGTGCAGTGGTCGGCAAACTCATTAATCAACAGAGCCAAATATCAACAGTACAACGATTGAAATTTCTTTGGAGAGCCAAATTTTTTAAACTTAAACTATATAGGTAGGTACATTGTTATTAACTTAATTAGGGTACTCCTAAGCTGGCCTTTGCTAAAAACGTCCTCAATCTGATTGAGGTACGTTCGCTGAGGTCGCCCCCTTCCAACTCTCCCATCCACACTCGTCTTCTAGCCAGTCTCACTCAACTCGTGCATGAATCGCGCCCCCCCCCCCCCCCCGCCGGGCCGCATCGCCCACCGGATCGACACCCCCCACTTCTAACGCCACTTCTTCAAAATAGACTCGCCCAGGCCGAAAACGACTTCTGCACACAGGCCACGAAGTTTCAATCGCACTGCACATGCGCGCCCGCATGTGGTGTTTTGTGGAAGAGCCACACTCAAGGGGCCAAAGAGCCGCATGTGGCTCGCGAGCCGCAGTTTGCCGACCACTGGTCTAGTGTCTAAGTCCCCAGACAACACCCTCTAAATCCAATTAACTAGTGATAGTGGTCAACATCAATGTACCTTGCATTTCCCCTTCCTACACCTATACACAGTACAATGTAGAACTGCATTAGTTCTACATGTGACTGTGTCCCAGATCTTCCTTCTCACTCCGGCAAGTGAGAAATGGAATGGTCTCATTACTCTTCGTTTCTTATTTTCATGTTATCAGTCGTCAGGGTCTGGAAATGTAATCATTTCTGCTGCAGCTGAGCCTCCCTCCCCCTTTTTGGAGCCGATTTAGTTTTAATCAGCCATCTATGCTAGAACGGACTGAATAACTCTTGGAGATTTCTAAAAAGAAAGAAAGGCTCACTTCCTATTCACCCTGCTTTCTTCCCCTCTCCTCCCCAAGACTGGCTTATCTCAGCCCTGTAATTCTCGGGTTCTCCAGTTTTCTCTAGCGTCTGCCGGAGGACTCAGGACAGGACAGGCGGGGTAGGTCATGGAACACTTCCATTCCAAATAGGGTAATTTCCTTTCCTGTTTTAAGGGCAGCCAGAACATATGGAAGGAAAGTGCTTAGGATATGAACACTAGGGAAAGCTGACAGACGAACCTGTGGGAATCGCAGGCCAAATCCTGCCAAACCGAATGGAGTGGAAGGGAATCCTGACTCCTCTCCGAAAACCGAGGAACTGGCGGTGCGGCTCTGCCTGCGCCATACCCGGGGCAGCCCAGCCCCGCGGCGGGGAGCTCGGGGCCCGCCTCTCCGGTTTAAATGGCACACCATCCCGCCTTCCCCTCCAGGCCAGTCCCGCGCTGCTCTTCAGCCTCTTTCTTCCCTTCCCGCCATCTCAGACCGCCCCCTTGGCACTCTGGCCCAATCCACGAGGTGCTGCCTCCCCGGAGCCTCTCCCTTCCCGGCGGAAGAGGGGCGGGGTTTGGAGATGCCGACTCCACCTCGGTCTCTGCGGCGCGGACCTACCCTAACCATCAGGAGGGAAGGGCGTGGCTTGGAGTCCCCTCCCTATTTGGGGGTTTACGGTTTGCGAGGGGGGCAGCCTGCCGCGGCTCTCTGGGTCCGCAGGGTCCTCCCAGAGGAGGCACCATGGAGCGCTCCCCGGGAGACCGCCCCAGCCCCAGCGCCCAGGACCAGCCCTCGGCTCCCTCCGACCCCCCGGGCCAGCCCCCGACTGCGCCCCCGAAGCCGGACCTGAGTTCTGGAGACCAACCTGCCGGCCCAGGCGCGGCGGGCGAGGCCCTGGCGGTGCTGACTTCGTTCGGGCGGCGGCTGCTGGTGCTGGTGCCGGTGTACCTGGCGGGGGCCATGGGGCTCAGCGTGGGCTTCGTGCTCTTCGGCCTCGCCCTCTACCTGGGCTGGCGCCGCGTCCGCGACGGGAAAGAACGGAGCCTGCGAGTGGCGCGGCAGCTGCTGGACGACGAGGAGCGGCTCACGGCGGAAACGCTGTACATGAGCCATCGGGAGCTCCCTGCCTGGGTGAGCGACCCTCCGGCCCCTCGGCGGCCGTGCTCCCCACCCTCTCTCCGCTCCCCACCTGGGGCCGGGGGCCCGCCCGGACGCCCGCTGCCCGCCCCCTCGCACGCCCGGCTCCCGATCCTGCCGCGGAACCAGGGCTTCTCCTCTGCGCTCGGGCAAGAGCAGTGCTCACGCCGCCGTGCCTCTCCCTCCCTCCGGGGCACCCCTCCCGACTGGCCCCTGGGCATCCCCATTCCCACCGCCGCTCAGAGGGCTTCCTTCGCTCTCCTGTCCTCGGGGCTCCCCCACCCACACCCCCATTTCAAAGCTGTAAGGTTCTTTCTTTTCCCGCTGTCATCCCGGGGACCCGCGGGGACCCAGCCCCGGGCGCACTGCCCTGACGGGCTGGGAGGAGGCGGAGAGGAGGAGCGAGCCCCTGCACCTGGCCGGACCCTCCGGCGTCGCCACCTTCACCCTCGGGCAGTCCGACCGCAGCGCAGGCGGATGCCGGCTGGAGGGCGGGGGTACCGGGAGGGGGCAGAGCGGCTGCTGCAGTGCCCGCAGCCCGCACTCCGCCGCCGGGCAGCCCCACCCTTTCCGGACTGTAGACTGCGTCTGCTTGAGGCCCAGATCCTCATCTCTTTGCCCCTCTCCGTCGGTGGGGAGCCTAACGCCTTCTCAGGCCTTTCAGAGACGAGCCCGTTACCCAGCCTCTCCTTACCCCCCCTGCCTGCTCCTCCCAGCAGAGGTGCCCGTCTAGAGGGACAAGGCGGGAGAGAGGAATCAAAGCTGACACCAGACCGGCACCGCCATGGTTCCCCGGACTGGAGAGGCAGAGGGGAAGAAATGGTCCCTGGGGACACGTCGCCCAGGCAGCCACTGTCCTTTGTTCCTCCTGCTCTTCCACATGGAAACTAATCCTTCGGAAGCACTGCCCCAGCTCCTCCCGCAGCAGGAGCACAGGTGCCCTTTCCCATCAAAGGAGTCACACTGATCAAAAGAAATAAAGAAAAAATAATAATAAAGGCCAGGGCCTCAGCAGCTCCTCTGGTCCCTCCCTGACTCAAGGAACTGCTTCCCTGTTCGCGTTCCCGGCATAGAAGCCCCAGTCAGAGAGGAGGGCAGGCTGCTCAAACCACCCAGGCCTTCTCCCATCCCAGGATTTCTTTCTCAAACTCTGACTTGGCAGGACCTCCCCCTCCAGAAAGAATGTGCCCTTCTCACTCCTCTCGGCCCCAGCAGCTGTCCTTTCACCTCCCCGAGCCAGCCACAAAGCGACGAAGTGTGGCCCACACCCCGGAGCTCCTCTTGTCGGAGGCCTCGGTGCCCCAAACCCTGTGGAGGAGGCCCTGCCACACTGACCTTTCCTTCCCTCTCTGAGCAGCCAACCCCAGCACCTTAGTAGGAAACCACAGGCATGTGCTCAGGACTCTGTCTGTCCCCTCCAGGTCAGCTTCCCAGACGTGGAAAAGGTTGAATGGCTAAATAAGGTGAGGGTTGATGGTCTTCATTTTTACTTTTCCTACGTGGTGAACTGGTCCCTTCCTCTTGCCATCCTCTGCCACACTTAGTCCTGGCCCCAGCCCAGTCCTCAGTGCGCCCTGGGGGTCGGATTCTGAAGGAACTTGTCCTCAGAGGGAGGACTGGGCTCTTCTATGACCAGCTCCCCTCTCTCCCAGATTGTGGCCCAGGTCTGGCCCTTCCTGGGACAGTATATGGAGAAGCTGTTGGCTGAAACCGTGGCCCCATCTGTTCGAGGATCTAACCCTCATTTACAAACATTTACATTCACCCGAGTGGAACTGGGTGAAAAGGTATGTGTGTGAGAAGGAAAGTGATGGGAGGAGAAAGTAAACAGGGAAAGTGGGAGGTCCGGGGAGCTTGAGATACTCCTCCCCCTCCCCTCCTTTCTCTCAAAAATTCACCTCTCTCCAGCCACTGCGCATCCTAGGAGTCAAAGTTCATCCGGGTCAGAACAAACAACAGATCCTGCTGGACTTGAACATCAGGTAACACCACTCACCACTCTCCCATTTAACGGGATCCTGGTCACGCAGACTTTATGCCCCTGCCCCCACAACAGCCGAGTGCTAACCTTTTTGTTTTCCTCACCAACCCCCCAGCTACGTGGGCGATATACAGATTGATGTGGAAGTGAAGAAATATTTCTGCAAAGCAGGAGTCAAGGGAATGCAGGTGGGGCAGATGTCGGGGGCCCACAGTAGGGAGCCCTGGCCCTAAGTTTCCTCGGATGTGGGGACGTGGGAGGTGGGAAGAGCCACGGCTGGGGAAGTGTGGGGAGGGAAGGCCTTTTCTGAGGAAAGGCTTTGATCTTCTCTTGTCCCAGCTTCATGGTGTCCTGCGGGTGATTCTTGAGCCGCTCATAGGAGACCTTCCGATTGTGGGGGCTGTGTCAATGTTCTTTATTCGACGCCCGGTAAGGAGAGGTGTTGAGGAAGGATGGGGAAGAGAGGATTGGGAGGGGGAGGGTGGCCAACTGTGGGGAATGGAGGCGGGAACTGACAAGAAGACTGAATTCTGGCAACTGCTGACCGTGCCTCCGCGTGCTCTTTTCTTCCAGACCCTAGATATCAACTGGACGGGGATGACCAACCTGTTGGATATCCCGGGACTCAGGTATCAAGGACTTACTGAGCACCTGCTAAGTGTGGCAGCCTGCCTGGGGTTTCGGAGCAGTAAAAGATGCAGCGGTGCCCTCCAGGAGCCTGGAGCCGCTGGGGAGATAGGACAGATGCCCCTGAAAAGTACCCTGCTGTGATTTTCCTTCTGTGGGGAGCAGGCATTTGGTAGAGAATGAAGAGCGCTGCACACTGTTCCACGGGGCGAAAAGAGGAAGGAGAGCTGGGGTGGCGGTGAAGAAGGGACAGAGCCGTAGGTGGGAAATTAGGGAAGGAGAGTAGCGAAGAGAGTTTCAAGAAAGGACTTCCTCCTGGCTTTAGGCCTCTTGGTTGTGAGAGACATCGTTGGGGTCAGGGCTACTGTCAGTTGGAGGCCACCCTCACCTCCTTTTCCACTCCCTGATGCAGCTCGCTCTCTGACACCATGATCATGGACTCCATCGCTGCCTTCCTGGTATTGCCCAACCGATTACTGGTGCCCCTGGTGCCTGACCTTCATGATGTGGCCCAGCTGCGCTCCCCTCTTCCCAGGGTATGGCCTCTCTCTCCTTAAATAGAGCCTTCTCTTAGGAACCCTGTGCTAGGCCCTTAGTTTCTCACCATCTGATTCCTACCCTCAGGGCATTATTCGGATTCACCTGCTGGCTGCTCGAGGATTAAGCTCCAAGGACAAATATGTGAAGGGCCTGATTGAGGGCAAGTCAGACCCCTACGCAATTGTGCGAGTGGGCACCCAGACATTCTGCAGTCGTGTCATCGACGAGGAGCTCAACCCGCAGTGGGGAGAGACCTACGAGGTGGGAGAGCTGGGGAGTGGGGCTGTGTGGAACGGGAGGCCTCGGAAGGCTGCGGGACGGCGCTGAGGGCCGAGCCTCACAGCTGCAGCCCATGAGACCCTGTTCCTCTGTGCTCTTCAGGTGATGGTACATGAGGTCCCGGGCCAGGAGGTGGAGGTGGAGGTGTTTGACAAGGACCCAGACAAAGATGACTTTCTGGGCAGGTGAGACTCTGCCTATGTTAGGATTCTAAACCCCAGTGCTCGCAGGGTCACAAAGGTAATGATAGTCCTTTTCTTTAAAAAATGTTTTAAATATTTGTATTGATTTCAGAGAGGAAGGGAGGGAGAGGGAGAGACAGAAACATCAATGATGAGAATTACTAATCAGCTGCCTCCTGCACGCCCCCCCACCGGGGATTGAGCCGTCAACCTAGGCATTTGCCCCCGACTGGAATCTAATCCAGGACCATTCAGTCCACAGGCCGACGCTCTATCCACTGAGCCAAACCATCTAGGGCTAATTATAATCCTTTCCCAGGCCTGGGAGTTGTGTATCGTTTTCCTTCCCAACCTCCCATCCCTTACCCCCACCCACACACAGGCACATGCACGTGTGCGCGTGCACACACAGTCCTCTCCTGAGTATAAGGAGAAGGGAGTCAGATCTGCCAGTTATTTCTGGGTCAGTGAGTGGAGGACTAGTGACATGCTACTAATTACGGGCCTCCCCTCTCCCCTCTCCCTGCCCCCCTCCCAGAATGAAGCTGGATGTAGGGAAGGTGTTACAGGCTGGAGTCCTGGACGATGTAAGTTAAGAAAAGAGGAAGGTGGGGTGGTCTCACCCTTACAGCAGATGGTAGTTGCTACATTGGTGGGGCAGAGGCTGGGTGCTATCTGATCTCAGCTATGCCTCACTTCCTTCTACTTCCTTCAGTGGTTCCCGCTACAAGGCGGGCAAGGCCAAGTTCACTTAAAGCTAGAATGGCTGTCACTCTTGCCAGATGCAGAAAAACTGGAGCAGGTAACCCACATGGGAAGCAGGAAGTGGCAGGGGAGAAAGTCATCTGGAAGTACGGGGAGCCGCGGGGACTAAGGTCTGACTCCTGCCACCCCTGCAGGTTCTGCAGTGGAATCGAGGCGTCTCCTCCCGACCAGAGCCCCCATCGGCTGCCATCTTAGTTGTCTATCTGGATCGGGCCCAGGATCTCCCTGTGAGTGTGGCTTCTGAGAGCAGGTGAACAGGGAGCCTTGCAGGTAGCCTTCCCACACCTTCCCCTGCCCCTGCCTGCTTTGCTCCAGAAGAAGCATCATGTAACACAAGGGTTCCAAGGAGGGGTGAGAGCATCTCAGAGAACAGCTTCTGACGGGAGCCCACCGTCCTTCACGGAAAGAAAAACACCGTGATGGTGACTTCTGCCTTCTGCCTCCCACAGCTGAAGAAGGGGAACAAAGAACCCAACCCCATGGTACAACTGTCAGTTCAGGATGTGACCCGGGAGAGCAAGGTGAGGCCAGGAGAGCATTGTGGGAAGAGTCATTTGGCCGTGGGGCTGGGGCAGGACTGCTCTTGGGATGGAGTTTCCCCTTTGGAAAGCCTGTAACGGTCAGGGCTTTCTTGAGAAACAGGAATGGTACTGTGACATGTCTCTTTAAAAAAAATTTATTGGGGTGGCTTTGGTTAATAAAAGTGGTGGCCTGTACCCTTAATCCTGCATGTCTCCAGGCTGTCTACAACAACAACTGCCCAGTATGGGAGGAGGCCTTCCGGTTCTTCCTGCAAGACCCTCAAAGCCAGGAGCTCGATGTACAGGTGAGACAGTCATCTGTTCTGCCTTCTCAGATCTGTACCATTTCTTCTCTCCATGTTCTCCTTTGATCTCTATTTTTAATCCATCCATCTAGATTCTACCTCCTCTACTCTCTACTGTCCCCCATTATATCTAGAATCTTTTTTTTATCTTTAAATTCTTTATTAGTTAAGGAATTACAAATGTGTCCTCATTCCCCCCCCCATTAACCCCCATCCTCCCACCCCCGCCACTCATGCTGTCATCCCCCTGTTGTCCGTGTCCATTGGTTTGGCTTATATGCGTGCATACAAGTCCTTTGGTTGATCTTAGAATCTTTTTTATAACTGAGAATTGTACACTTAAAATGAGTGATTTTTATGGTATATAAATATGTAAAATGTGCTTGAATTAAAAAAAAAAAGAAAATATTGATTACCTATAAGGTACCTAGTATTATTATTGTTTGTTGTTAATCCTCACCTGAGGGTATTTTTTCCATTGATTTTCAGAGAGAGTGGAAGGGAGCGAGGGAGGGAGGGGAGAGACAGAGAGACACATTGACTGGTTGGTTCCCGAACCTGCAACCTGGGCTTGTTCCCTGACCAGGAATCGAACTGGTGACCTGTTAGTGTATGGAACGATGCTGAACCAACTGAGCCACACCAGCCAGAGCACTTTAAAAAAAGAATTGCCCTAGGTGGTTTGGCTCAGTGGATAGAGCGTAGGCCTGCAGACTGGAGGGTCCCGGGTTCGATTCCAGTCAGGGGCACATGCTCGAGAACCAGTAGGGGGCGTGCAGGAGGCAGCCGACTGGTAGTTCTCATCATTGATGTTTCTATCTCTACCTCCCTCTCCCTTCCTCTCTGAAATCAATAAAAATATATATTAAAAATTATTTTTGACTGGGGATCAAACCCACAACCTTGGCATATCAGGATGATGCTCTAAGCAACTGAGTCACCCGGGTCACTTGCTGGGCTAGGTACCTGGTATTTGAAAGGTCAGAGGGAAAGCGTGAAAGACTGCCTGCCTTCATGAAGCCTACCAGCTAGTTTCATAGACAAGACATACATATGTGAAGTCACCCAAGGAGGAGTAAATATGGAACAGTGGGAGTAAAATACCCATAGTATAGTGCTAAGATGGCCAGAGAAAGGTACAGAGGCTGGAGTAACTGAAGATTCTGTGCAGGAAGTAGAATTTCCTGTGGGCCTTGAAGGATAAGTAGGATTTAAATAGGCAGGGAGGAGAATGAGAGCTTTGCAGGTAATGGCAACAGAATGAGCACAGGCAGAAGGGACCATGGAGTGGGCAAAGGACTAAAAAGATGGCCCAGGGCAGAGCAAAGGGTCTGTGATTGGCACCGAGAGAAGGAAGCTGCTGCCAGATAGTTCCCCAGGGGCCTCCCTTTTCCCTAGTCTCTTCACTGCATCTCCTTCTGCGCCTGTAGGTGAAGGACGACTCCAGGGCCCTGGCTTTAGGGGCACTGACCCTGCCTCTGGCTCGCCTGCTGACTGCCTCCGAACTCACCCTGGACCAGTGGTTCCAGCTCAGCAGCTCTGGCCCAAACTCCAGGCTCTACATGAAACTGGTTATGAGGGTATGGAGGTGGGGAGCGCTGAGGGTGTGGCAGGGTCTTGTACGTTCCTTGGCATTAACGGTAAGGCAGGGGGAGGCCGCTAAGATGAAACGAGCTAGTATCTGTGCCGACGCCTAGCAGGCACACAGAAGAATGTTTGTAAATCTACCTGGGAAGACATGGTGTAGGAATAGGATGAGTGTGGAGGGAACCCCAGAGAGATGAGCCCAGAAAGATGGGACCTGGTTTCCCCATTATAGCCCCTGCTC
>NW_005871167.1:3325327-3372771 GCF_000147115.1 Myotis lucifugus | reverse complement strand
GAGGTTGACATTTCCAGGTTTGTACGTGAGGAGCCAGGATAAAAGAATGGACAACCCTGGAGACAGGTAGATCGGGTTAAGAAATTAGAGTAAACTGAAGCAAGAAATGACAGAGGCCAGATGGTATCTGGTGGGTTGTTTTGACATGGAGGGGGAGGGAGGAGCAAGGTACAGCCTCGATGCTAACTCCTGGCTTTTTAGCATGGGTGGCTGGACGGGTAAAGGTGCCATTGACAACATAGTGAGTGCACAAAGGAGGAGTTTTTAATTTGAGATCTCAGAGAGCCATCCAGAAGGTCCATCTATGGCCTGTTCTGATGTTCTTCCCTTTCCTCCTTCTTTGAGCATCATGAGCAAGCAACAGGTGGCCACTGCCATCATGAGTGTGAGGGCACCGTAAGGTGTATATGAAAAGACCAGGGATGGGCATGCCGGGCACTGCAGCAACGAAAGGGCAGATGGAGGAGTCAGAGCTCTTCAAAGGGCCTGAAGTGTAGCCAGGGCAGTGGGACACTCACCAGGAAAGAGTGGGTTACAGAGACCAAAAGAGGAGTGTTTCAAAAGACAGGAAGTGGCCAGATGTTGCTCAGAGGTAAAATTAGATCACGGAAAAGTATTCATTGACTTTGAGAACTAGGAAGTCACTGATTATTGCAGCAACTTCAGTGGGATAAATGGAGTGGAAACTAGGCATCAGTGGGGTGAAGGGTGAACAAATGTGAAGAGGAATGGGGGGTGGGGCCAGGGAAGGGGGAAGGTAATATAGGAGCGCTGACTCCCTCCTCATGGAGCAATCAGATACCTTCGAAAGTTGATAGGAAAATATTGTAACTATTCACAACACGAGCAGAGGTAGAGATGTAGATGAGCTCAGTTCCTCATCTTACACAGCAGGGAATCGGTGGATACCAAAGTTGGCAAATCATGAAGTAGAGATACAGGCATATTAATTAAATTATGTTCAAACAAAGGAAACTGGGAGGTTTTGAATGTTGTTAATATTTGGAGTATGAAAATAGGGGTAGGATGGGCAGAAAACATTTACTTTAATTTTAATTCAGTTGTTGCTGTTCTTTCCTCCTCCCTGTGCAGGTATTACTGGTATAGTGTGTAAAAGCTTAGGAAGTAAAGATCGTATCATCTACTCTGGTTAAGAAAGGCAGGGAGGTAGAGGGACCTACAGCTGTTACCAGGGCTTCCTTGCCCTTCACAAAAGGGAGTCTCTCACCAAAACCACCCGAGTGCAAGCGTCTGGGCCTGGAACCCTCGGATTTAATCTTCATCTTCTGATCACAGTGCTGTTGCTCCACAGGTTCGGGGTGAGGGGACTGGTGCATTGGGCTCATTATCCCTGCCGCTCTCGGAGCTCCTTGGGGCTGACCAGCTGTGCGTGGACCGCTGGTTTACACTCAACAATGGTCAAGGGCAGGTGCTACTGAGAGCACAGCTGGGGGTGAGTGCCAGGCAACGGTGGGCAGGAAGGGGAGGGTGGGCGGGAACAGAGGGCTGCATCATCATAGCAAGTGAGTGGAGCAGAACTCTGCCCAGCTCACAGCTTTCTTGACCTCCTAGATCCTGGTGTCCCAGCACTCCGGAGTGGAAGCTCATAGCCACAGCCATAGCTACAGCTCCTCATCTGTGAGTGAAGAACTGGAGCCCTGGGGGGGCCTGCCTCACACCACCTCCTCAGCCCCAGAGCTCCGGCAGCGCCTGACCCACGGTGACAGGTGAAGGGCTGGGGTGGGACGATGGGATGCATCAGGAATAGAAAGGGTGAGCGACAGGTTCCCTGGGCACTGCCTTCTCCCAGACCTGTGTCCATCTCTCCACAGTCCCCTCGAGGCTCCAGCCGGGCCTCTGGGCCAGGTGAAGCTAACTGTTTGGTACTACAGTGAAGAACGAAAGCTGATCAGCATCGTTCACAGTTGCCGGTGAGACCCCATCCGTCAGATCCTCCAAGTTCTCTCCGTCCCCCCCTTGTGTTGCCTCATCACCTTGATCCTCCTGTTGCAGGTCCCTTCGACAGAATGGACGGGATCCCCCTGACCCCTATGTGTCACTGTTGCTACACCCAGACAAGAACCGGGGCACCAAGAGGAAGACCTCACAGAAGAAGAGGACCCTAAATCCTGAATTCAATGAACGGTCAGTGGGCAGTCAGGTGGAGAGATGGCAGGCTCGAGAAGGACACCTGCCCTCATACCCAGTCCCTCCCCAGGTTCGAATGGGAACTGCCCCTGGATGAGGCCCTCCGGCGAAAGCTGGATGTCTCTGTGAAGTCTAATTCTTCCTTCATGTCAAGAGAGCGTGAGCTGCTGGGAAAGGTAAGAGCAGGGGTCCTCAAACTTTTTAAACAGGGGGCCAGTTCACTGTCCCTCAGACCGTTGGAGGGCCGGACTATAGTTTAAAAAAAACTATGAACAAATTCCTATGCACTCTGCACATATCTTATTTTGAAGTAAAAAAACAAAACGGGAACAAATACAATATTTGTATTTGCATGTGGCCTGCGGGCTGTAGTTTGAGGACCCCTGGGTAAGAGAGTGAGCGTGGGCAGGGCAAAGGTGAGAGAAGCTGCTGGTACCAAGGCTGTAGTCCCTGCTAGGGAGGAAGCACGCCAAGTGACATTACTTGATAGGTCACCCAATCACCTCTGCACTGGTTTGGGACCAGGAAGTGTGACGATGGGATGTAGCCTTTGGAGCTGTCAGAATAACTTCTTGCCTTGACCATCCTCCAACACAGGTGCAGTTGGACCTCGCTGAGACAGACCTATCCCAGGGTGCGGCCCAGTGGTGAGTATCTGACGGTTGGGGGATGGGCCTAGATATTAAGTAGGAGAAATCCCAAACAGGACGGGAAAAAAGGATGCAAACTGAGCTGAGAACCATTGGTCCTCTGAAGTATAAAAGCTCTGAGATCCTGTCTCATTTCTAAGACACAAGAGTCAACTTTATTTATTTTGTTTTGTTAATCTTCACCTGAGGATATTTTTTCCATTGATTTTTTTGTAGAGAGAGTGGAAAGGAGGATGGGAGAGGGAGAGAGAGGTAGAGAGAGAAACATCGATGTGAGAGAGACACATCAGTCTGCTGCCTCCCACACATGCCCCAACTGGGGCAGGGGATCAAACCTGCAACTCAGGCGTGAGCCCTTGACCAGAAATTGAACCCGAGACCCTTCATGATAGTGCATGGGCCAATGCTCCGGCCACTGGGCAACACTGGCCAGAACATGAGTCAACTTATGCCTGAGTATTCTCTGCTTGCTCCCACAGGTATGACCTCCTGGATGACAAGGACAAAGGCAGCTCCTAGGAGCAGGGGATTAACAGCCTCACTGCGGTCTCTCTGCCTTGCCTCCTGCCGCATCACCGCCTCGATGTGACGAGCCAAAAGCTAGGGCCTGAGGCAGAGCCTGTGCCCCTCGGCCCTCTTACCTCCCAGGCCCTTGCCAGGGCCTTTGCCTGACCAAAGAGGGGAACCATATGTTACCCTTTCTTTACTGCACGGCCTTTATCCTTCTGGGCTCCTGAGGCAGGGACCTGAGCTGGCTATTTCCTGCTCTGCCTGCAAAGTCTCCTTTCCGCCCAGCTCCTCAGGGCCTTCTGTACCTGTGCCTGGCCACTGGCAGCACTAGCAGTGGCATTAGCTTATGCCAAATACATTTTCAGAAAGACCTTTCAATTGAATGGTCATCTTCTTCCCTGTTGTCAGCAGGGAGGGAAAACACATGGGCAGGGAAGTGGGTCGGCTGACCTCTCAAGCTCTGAGCCTCTTGGACCCCTGCATGTAGCGAATGTAGAGCAGCCCAGTCCCCCGTGCATTTCTGTCCCCACGTCCCTCAAGCCTGTCCCGAAAACGACACCTGCTACTGACGGGGGCCAGCCAGTCTCCTGACTCCACTTGGGAACTGGGGACACTTGGATTCTACCCGAGCCTTCAGGTAGCAGGTGGCACTCTGGGAGCCTCTAGCAGGGGGCCTTGGAGGCCTCAGAACAGCAGGGCCAATTTTTTTCCTGGATGCCTAGGCTGTTGACTCTCTGACTAGAATTGAATCTCGTCATTTTGCACCAGCTCTGCCAACTCACTGTATCTTACATTAAACATTTATATTCAACCCAGCTGTGGCTCTTTACAGGGAAGCCAGCCTACCAGTTAGAAGTTAGATGCTTATTCCAAGTGTCAAAAGCCTTTATTCGAGTCTACTTACTGGTCAGAACCTACTGTGGTTGCAGCCACAAGAATGTTTCTGTTGAGAATGGTCAGGGGGCCTGCCTGTAGTAGCTGCTGCTGCGTTTCTGAAGATTCATTCCCGTCACTGTGATGCAGTGTGCTACCCACCCAACTTGTCTGCTGACCATTGTCTCATGGGCTTTCCAGGAAGGGGGTTCCCAAACCCTTGAGCCTGGGTGCTCTGCCTCAGCACAGGCTCACAGTGTCCCAGTGGTATGTTTCCCTATAACCAAAAGACTTCAGCCCAGCCGATGGGCAGCGAGATGAGTAATTTCTACCCGTTCAGATCTGCTCGCCTTGACCTCTGCTTTCGGAACCCTTCCTGGAATGCAAGCTGTAGTGGCTGTGCTCCATCTGCTCTGCCACCCACGTGGAAGGAGCATGAGATGGAGGAAGAATGAACTACTGAAACGGTCGCTGCAATAGGAAGATTTCATCTCTGGAAGGATGCTGTCCACTGGGAGGAGAGGAAAGGCTCGGTGGGGGTGGGGGGTGCGCAAAGAACTAAACTCAGTTCCACAAGTTCGACTGCACCTGCCCAGCAAAAGCTGCTTAGACTCCATGCCATCTACTAGCTCAGCCTCCGTGTTATTTTTTAGTAACTTCTTTGTAGTCGTTACTGGTCCTGGCATTCTGCTCCCTTCTCATTTAATGTAAGAGAATCCCAATGCTGGCCTTGTGCCCTTCCCTGACCCAGAAACTAAGGGGGAACCCCCAAAACAGGACAGACGAACTTGTATTTCTAAGGACTCTGTCTTATATTCAGTACTGGGCATGTGGCCCAAGGCCTCCTGTTCTAGCTGGCTGCAGCTAGTACAACCGATGATCTGGCAGTGTGTGATTTTAAGAAGCACCTTTGGCCTAGTTCATCACCAAGTAATAAACATTTCCAGAAAACGAGAGGACATGGCACAAACTCTCCCATTCCAGAGGGTCCCTACTCTCCCAGCTTTCTCAAGTTCAGGACACATAAGGGAGGGAGTATTGACCTACATATTAAATACAATGTTAAATACGTTGTTGCATTTATATTTATAAAGATTAAACAAACTAAGGGTCATTAATCACAGGAATTAACTGTACTGTTATTTCTCAAACAGCTGGCCTTCCGCACTGGCATATGTGATGCCCTCCTGTTCCAGAGAAAGGCAGATACAGTTGCATGTGGGTGCACTATAATATAAATACTACCCTCTTAGAATGTGGCTTTATTGGCCCTAACTGTGCTGTTAAGTAGCAACCAGTCTAGCCAATAGCCATTCCCCCTCCTCTATATACAGAAAAACCCAGAGCATTCCTTGTGACAGTGTGCCAGCTCCAAGGGATTAATCACAATTATTTTTGCTATACAGTCACTTTCCCAGCTTCCCCTGCAACTGGCTCTGTGACCCAGCCAGGACCAACAAGATGCAAGAGGAAGTCAGCTGGGAAGTGGAGTATCAACAGAAGAGAGCCCTCATGGCCCCCTTTCCTCTGCAGCAGAAGTAGCAGAAGCTGCAGCAGCCTTCTTTAAGGCCACGAGGTCACTGATGCAAGGAGGAAAAGCTAACGTGATTACAGGAGTACCTATTTTATAAATTAGCATCGTATTGTAACCTGCATTTTTCATTTAACACATAAGCATTAAATATTCTTTGAAATTATAATTTATAATGGTCATGCATAATTCCATAGAATGATTGCACCATAATTTAATTGATTCTCTGTCAGAAATAAAGGTAGTTACCTCTGTGGCTGGGTGCTCAGCTGGTGAGAGCGTCATCTCTATGCCCCAAGGTTTTGGGTTTGATCCCCTGTCAGGGCACATATAAGATTCAACCAATGAGCCCGGCCTATTTGCTAAGTGGTGCTTAGAGCATGACCCCATGCACCGAAGGGTTGCAGGTTCAATTCCCGGTGAAGGGCACATACCTGGGTTGCAGATTTGATCCCTGATGGCCCCAGTAGGCACGTGTGGGAGGCAGCCAATTGATGTGGCTCTCTCACATCCATGTTTATCTAGCTAGCTAGCTATTTCTCCCCCTGCCTTCCTCCCTTCCACTCTCTCTAATATTAATATTTTTATTACTATTTCTCTCAATTTATTTAGAGTAAGTAGAATTAATGGGTCAACTTCTGTATTTTAACAACTTTAAATTTAAATTTTTTAAATTTTTTTTTTAATTGATTTTAGAGAGAGGAAGGGAGAGGAATAGAGAGATAGAAACATCAATGAGAGAGAAACATTGATCGGCTGCCTCCTGCACACCCCCTGCTGGGGACTGAGCCTGAAACCTGGGCATGTGCCCTGACTGGGAATTAAACCATGACCTCCTGGTTCATGGGTTGATGCTCAACCACTGAACCACACTGGCCAGGCTCTCCTGGATATTTTAATTAAAAAAAAAAATTCTTGCCAACTGATGGGCAAAATTTTGCCTACTTTCATAGATTTTCCATCAGATAACCATGCGTCATTTCCTGGTCCCGTAAGCCCTCTCCCCAGCAGCAATTCCCCTCCCACCCACCTGTCAATTTTCTTTTCTGATCTTGGGCTGGAATCCAGATAACATTTGTGGAGCACTGTATTAAGCAGGTACTACTGAGATATTAAAGTAAAACTGCCCTAAAGAACTAAAAGCGAATCTGACACCAAAAGCAAAGGCCACAAAAGCAAAAATAAGTGGGACTATATCAAACTAAAAGGCTTCTGCACAGCAAAAGAAACAATCAACAAAATGAAAAGGCAATTACTGACTGGGAAAAATTATATATCTGATAAGGGGTTAATATTCAAAATATATAAAGAATGCATACAAACAATCCAGTTTAAAAATGGGCAGAAGATCTAAATAGACATTTTTCCAAAGAAGACATATAAATGACCAATAGGTATATGAAAAGATGCTCAACATCACTAATCTATATATATAAAAGCCTAAGCAACCATCGCAACTGAATGGACAACTGAACAGGCTGCGTGGGGTGACCAGGCCGGCACAGGGGTTAGTGAGGGACGACCAAACGACTGAGCAGCAAGCTACAAAGATGGCAGCGCCCACAGCCAGTAAGGAGGGAATATGCTAATTGACTGCCACACCCTCAAAGATGGCGGCGCCCACAGCCACAAGATGGCCGGCAGGGGAGGGCAGTTGGGGTTGACCAGGCCGGCAGGGGAGGGCAGTTGGGGTTGACCAGGCCGGCAGGGGAGGGCAGTTGGGGGCGACTGGGTTGGCAGGGGAGGGCAGTTGGGGGCGATCGGGTCGGCAGGGGAGGGCAGTTGGGGGCGATCGGGCCAGCAGGGGAGCAATTAGGCGTCAATCAGGCTGGCAGGGGAGTGGTTAGGGGGTGATCAGGCTGGCAGGCAGAAGTGGTTAGGGGCAATAAGGCAGGCAGGCAGGTGAGCAGTTGGGGGCCAGCAGTTCAACTGCCAGTTTAGGCCCGATGTGGGATCGAGCCTAAACCAGCAGTCAGACATCCCCCGAGGGGTCCCAAATTGGAGAGGGTGCAGGCTGGGCTGAGTGACAACCACCCCCCCAGTGCACAAATTTCATGTACCGGGCCTCTAGTCATACAAATAAAAACCACAATATCACCTCATACCTGTTAGAATGACTACCATCAAAAAGTCAAGAAAGGCCCTAACCCGTTTGGCTCAGTGGATGGAGCGTCAGTCTGCGGACTGAAGGGTCCCGGGTTCGATTCCGGTCAAGGGCATGTACCTGAGTTGCGGGCACATCCCCAGTGGGGGGTGTGCAGGAGGCAGCTGATCGATGTTTCTCTCTCATTGATGTTTCTAACTCTCTATCCCTCTCTCTTCCTCTCTGTAAAAAATCAACAAAAAAATTTTTAGAAAAAAAGTCAAGAAGGGCCCTGGCCAGGTAGCTCAGTTGGTTAGAGCATTGTCCCAATACACCAAGGTTGTGGGTTCAATCCCCAGTCAGAGCACATACAAGAATCAACCAATGAATGCTTAAGTAAATGGAACAACAAATAGATGTTTCTCTTTTTTTCTCTCTTTCCCTCTCTATCTCTAAAATCAATAAATAAAAAATAGAAAAAAAGTCAAGAAGTGTTGGTGAGGATATGGAGAAAAGGGAACCTTTGTTTATTATTGATGAGAAGGTAAATTGGTACAGCAACTATGGAAAACAGTATGGCGTTTCCTCAAGAGATTAAAAATAGGACTACCATATGATATGATCCAACAATTCTACTTCTGGGTATTTACCCAAAGAAAATGAAAAAACTATAATTTGAAAAGACATCTGTACTCCCATGTTTACTGCAGCATTATTTACAATTGCCAAGACAGAAGCAACCTAAGTGTTCATCAATGAATGAATGGGTAAAGATGTGAATATATACACACATATACACACAAACTGTAATATTATTCAGCCATAAAAAAAATAAGGAAATCTTGCTATTTGAGGCAACAAACAGCTCAGTTGGTTAGAGCATTGGTTGGACCTTGAGTGCATTATACTAAGTAAAATATAGGTAGGCAGAGAAAAAAATAGTTTATGATCTCATTTATATATAGAATCTTTTATATACAATGTTTATTTATTGATTTTAAAGAGAGAGGGAAAAAGAAACATTGGTTTGTTGCTCCACCCACCATACACTCACTGGTTGATCCTTTTTATATTTTTACTAGGGGCCCAGTGCACAAATTCGTGCACCTTGAAAGGAACTGTGGGCCACGAGGCTGTGGTGGGCACAGGGGCAGGTCTTGGCCCATCCTCCGTGCCCCCGCCTGTCCCCTCCCACCACAGGGCCCCCAGTTCCCTGTCTGCCAGCAGCCCCACTCCTGCCACCACGGCTCCCACGCACCGGCCCCGCTCACACCCGCTGAAGGTGCCAGCAGTGGGTGTGAACGACAGCTGCTACTCCAATCGCCCCTCAGGAGCAGGGGGAGGTGAAGAAGCCCTCAGGGGCGATCAGGGCCAGCAGCTGCTGCTCACACCCACTGATGGCGCCGAGCCAGGACCAGCGCTGGGCACCGGCAGTGGGTGTGAGTGGCTGCTCCAGCGCTGGCTGTGGGTGCGAGCGGGGCCAGTGCTGGCAGCAGGTGCAAGTGCTGGGTGGGACCGCAGTGCGCGAGCAAAGAATTTTCAGTAACCACCACAGACTCGCCCCAATGGCAGCAACCAGCACCCTGCCTTGGTCTGGCGCCCCTGCTTACCTGCTCCACCATCCCTCCACAGCTGACGCTCACCATGTTCCACGCACGCCCCCTGTTGGTCAGCGCATGTCATAGCAACTGGTTGTCCGGTTGTTCAGTTGTTCCGGTTGTTCCGCCATTCAGTCTATTTGCATATTAGCCTTTTATTATATAGGATTTTAAGAAGATATTTATTAAAGCTGGGGACAGTGAAACAAGGAAGGGCCTAGGATAGAAGAAGCAACAGGAGAGGGAGTAGGTGTGCAAATGAGTCTAAGCTGGGCTGCTTTGGCTCACTAAGAAGTCAGAGAAAAGGGGGCCTTGGCCTAGCCTGGTTGGCTCAGTGGATAGAGCGTCAGCCTGCGGACTGAAGGGTCCCAGGTTCGATTCCGGTCAAGGGCACATGCCCGGGGTTGCAGGCTAGATCCCCAGTAGGAGGCGTGCAGAAGGCAGCCAATCCTGATTCTCTCTCATCATTGATGTTTCTATCTCTCTCTCCCTCTCCCTTCTCTCTGAAATCAATAAAAATATATTAAAAAGAGGGCCTTGGAGACAGGGTCAGGTTTGTTGGGGGGAACTGCTGCTTGTCCATTGTTCCCTGTTTGCGAGCCGGTGGCGTCCCTTAGAGTTCATCAGATGCATAACTTCGGGGGAAGGAGGGGGAACAGAAAGGTGCAGGCGTGCTTCTGGGAGGGAGAATGGGAGTCACTGGTTCTTTTTTTTTTTTTTTCTCCCTCTTTTCTCTTTTACTGGTTGATTCTTGTATGTTCCCTGGTGATCGGACATGCAACCTTGGTATCTCAGGACAATGCTCCAACTAACTGAGCTACTTGGCCAGGTCTATATATAGAATCTTAAAAAAACTGCCCTGGCCGCTGGCTCAGTGGGCTGGGCGGCATCCTGTGCAGCGAAAGGTTGCCAGTTCAATGCCTGGCCAGGACACAGGCCTGGGTGCGGGCAGGAGGCAGCCAATCAATGTTCTCCCTCTCTCCCTTCCTCTCTCCCTAAAAAATATTTAATTTTAAAAACCTTAAAAACTCAGCCCTGGCCGGTTTGGTTCAGTGGATGGAGCGTTGGCCTGCGGACTGAGGGGTCCCAGGTTCGATTCTGGTTGGGGGGTACATGCCCGGGTTGTGGGCTCGGTCCCCGGTGGGGGGCGTGCAGGAGGCAGCCGATTGGTGATTCTCTCATCATTAATGTATCTCTCTCTCTCCGTTTCCCTTCCTCTCTGAAATCAATGAAAATGTTAAAAAAAAAAAAAAAGAAAGAAAAAAAGCTCAGATACAGAGAACAGATTGGTGGTCAGAGGCAGGTGGTCAGAGGAAGGAGTGGGGGTGGGTAAATTGGGTTAAGGGGGTCAAAAGGTACAAACTTCTACTTATAAAATAAGTCCTGGCGCCGAAACCGGTTTGGCTCAGTGGATAGAGCGTTGGCCTGCGGACTGAAGGGTCCCAGGTTCGATTCTGGTCAAGGGCATGTACCTTGGTTGCGGGCACATCCCCAGGAGGAGATGTGCAGGAGGCAGCTGATCGATGTTTCTCTCTCATCGATGTTTCTAACTCTCTATCTCTCTCCCTTCCTCTCTGTAAAAAATCAATAAAATATATTAAAAAAATAAAATAAAATAAGTCCTGGGGATGTGATGTACAGCCTGGTGACAGCAGTTAATAGTACTCTATTGCATAGTTAAAAATTACTAAGAAACTAGATTTTAAAAGTTCTCACAAGAAAATAATTTTTTTGTAACTACATATGGTGATGAATATTAACTACACTTACTGCAGTGATTTTTTTACAATGTGGTGATCATTTTGTTGTACACCTGAAACTACTACGTCAATTATTCCTCAATTGAAAAAAAAAAAAAGAACTGAGAAGGAGATAGAGAAAAATGTGTGCTTGTGGGCAGAAGTATGTGTGTGTACACACACACGTTTATGTCGAACACATCTGCGTGCATAAGCCGAGGAATTCTCTGGGAGGACACACAGGAACCTGGCAGCTCTGGTTACTCTGGGAAGAGGGGTGGGAACTACTTTTCACTGTATACCTTTTATACCTTTTATACCTTTTGAATTCTGTACCATGTATTATCTATTAAAAAATAAAGGTTTTTAATTTAAAAAAGAACTAAAGCCCTGGTCGGGTGCGTCAGTTGATTGGAGTATCATCCTGTACACCAAAAAGGTTACAGGTTCGATTACCCGTCAGGGCACATATCTAGGTGCAGGTTCAATCCCCAGTTGGGATGCATGCGGGAGGTAAATGATTGATGTTTTTCTCTCACATTGATATTTTTCTCTCTCCCTTCCTCTCTCTCTAAAATCAATAAAAAAACAACAACCCCACATCCTCAAGTGAGGATTAAAAAAAGAAATGAAAAATCTAGGAAGGAGTAGGGTGATCGGGCAAGCAGAGTATAAGTGAACGTAAGTGAACACCTAAGCGAATGTAGGGAAGATGTAAAGGATAAAAGGAAGTGAAGGGAGCAGCTGAAGGGCCCCGATACAGTCTCCTCTGTTCTCCTCCGTCTCAGACCTTTCCCCTGTGCTCTCTGCAAGCCTAGCTCCACCTAACACTTCCCACTCACTCTACCCTTTATAATTCTTTACCTTTTTCACACAAAGCTCACTCCGGCCTCCCCTAAAACTTGGCTCACCTTCACCTGGAACACCCTGCAGGGGAGACTGCTCCTTCTCCTGAACCCCACATACTTATAATGGGAGGTGGGATCCGCATTCTCCTTGCACCCCAATACTATTTTCCCATCGTTATTCTCAGAGCAGTAAAAATTTCAGCTCCTTTAGAGATAATGCCAATCTGAGAAACTGTCTCTACCTTCTTTCAACTCTGTCATTTATTAAATGCACGACACTCAATATTACTGAAGAGTGTGGCATCCTAAATACTGCTGTCATTCAATGTACACTGTATATTACTCAATAATTAGCATCATAGTTCCTCATTGTGGTAGACATTGTTGGTTTCCTCCCCAACATCCTTTCAATCCACCTCCAGTGGCAAGGACATACTCTGGGTGGCCACAAGGGTGAGCAATAACTCACGCCTAAGTCAATCCGGGCATGATATTTCCCTGGCCATAGTGATCACAATGTTCAAGGGTAGACAGGCATTTTTCTAAGTTGGTCTAGTCAGGGTGAAGTCTAGGAATTATCCCAACGGTTAAGAGAAGCTCACCCACTTCTCTTGTGGTGTAAGGATGTCATAGCTGTGCAGCTGAGCCCTCCCTGGCTCCAGGAGGGGACCCTAGAGGGGTGCTAACACGTGGAAAACAGTGGCAAGAGAATTAGAGAACAGATCCCTTTTGTCATGTCCTGAACTTGTGGATCAAAATGAACCTAAAACCCACACAACCTCTTGACTTTTCATGTAAGCCAATAAATTCTCCTTACTGTTTAGCCAGCTTCAGTCAGATTTTTGCTATTTGCAATTGAAAGAACCCTAAGAGACATCATCCTCAAGTCCAATGACCTTCACTTCACTACCCTTTCAATCATTCACTCCCATGGCCACTCATCCTAGTATTCTTGCATTCTTGGATATCCTTTGAAATATTAATCTCAGATGCACTATTTTCTACAACTCCAACTCTGTCTCCGACTACCTCACTTCTTCAACCTCCTTGAAACTCCAGCCTTTAGTGACTTTCCATATTCTCTCAACTTAAGTCACTGCTATACTCACTCCTTCTCTATTTGTTGTGGATCATAAATACTCTTTTACTCAGACCCTCAGTTCCCTCAATCCCATGTTAATCCATCATCTCTATTCCACAAAACCCCAACGCATTACCATTCCAGCTGCCTCTTTTCTCTAGTTAATCATCCAAACAGCTGAGTTCTGCTGGAGGCAGGAAATCACCACCTTGTAGATTGGCACCATTACAAATTCATGATCTCCCATTGCAATCACCCTCCATGCTGCGAAGCAAGTTCATGTGCAAAGCTCTGAGTCGGCACTTGGTAAATATTAAATGAGTATTTGTGAATTGGTCCCCAGTAAACTGTCTCCTATCTTTCATAGTACCTACTTCAGACCCTTACTACTTTCTCAAGTCACCTCCTTCTACTTCCTCTCTTAGCAAATCAATCACCCCACCTTCTACTTCAGGGTAAAACTAAGAGTCCAATACACGGGAACTCTCAGTCTCTTAAATCCCCAACCCATTTCCCTATCGACTTACTAGTATCGGTGTTCATCCTTAAGTCTTCCTTTTCACTCTGATAGCCATTCATTCTACAGATATATGAGGGCCCAGTACATGCCAGACACTGCGCTTTGGTCCTAGAAACAGTGTGGGTTGGTGTGGAGAGGGAGCAGAGACATAAAAGACAGAGACAACAACGTGAGCAAAGAGGACACAGGACACCTCTGAAGCTCTGAAAGCTATTAGGTGTGGCTGATACAGAGGTGTGACTGGTACAGGCAAGGAGTGTTTGAAACTGTGCTGACATTTGTGGGCCAATGTGAGGATTTAATCTCTATCAGAACACATGGGCCTGCCCTGGCCGGGTAGCTCAGCTGGTTAGAGCATCATCCAGATACACCAAGATTGTGGGTTCCATTCCCGGTCATGGCACATATATGAAGCAACCAATAAATGAATAAGTGGAACAACAAATTGATGTTTCTCTCTCTCTCCTTCTTCCTCTCTCTCTCAAATCAACTAATAAAAATAATTTTTTTTTAAAAGCACACACACATGGGCTCTGGCTCAGTTGGTTGGAGTGTCATCCTGTGCACGAAAGGGTCACGTGTTCTATTATCTGTCAGGGTACATACCAGGTTTCAGGTTCAATCCCCAATCGGGGCATGTGTAGGAGGTAACTGATCGATGTTTCTCTCTCTCCTTCCCTCTCTCTCTAAAATCAATGAAGACATATCCTCAGGTGAGATAAAAAGAAAAAAAAACACACATGGAAGGATTTTGAGTTGAAAGATGACACAATCAAATGTACATTTTGAAAATATCATTCCTTTTTAAAATTTATTTTATTTTTAAAAATATATTTTTATTGATTTCAGAGAGGAAGGAAGAGGGAGAGAGAGATAGAAACAGCAATGATGAGAGAGAATCATTGATTGACTGCCTCCTGCACGTCCCCTACTGGGGATCGAGCCTGCAACCCAGGCATGTGCCCTTGACCGGAATGGAACCCAGGACCCTTCAGTCCACAGGCCGACGCTCTATCCACTGAGCCAAACCAGCTAGGGCTAAAAATACATTTTGATTGATTTCAGAGAGGAAGGGAGAGGGAGAGAGATAGAACCATCAATGATGAGAAAGAATAACTGATTGGCTGCACACTGGGGATCAAGCCTGCAACCCAGGCATGTGCCCTGACCTGGAATCAAACCGTGACCTCCTGGTTCACAGGTAGATGCTCAACCACTGAGCCACACCAGCCAGGTTATCACTCCTTTTATTAAAGCTGTGGTTACCTATGTTTGTTAGTTTATTGTGTGCTTTCCATTGGGCTAAACATATTTCAAATAGATTCCCAGGCCCTAACACAGATCTTTACGGGCACAGTCTCAAAGTTTGTCTATTACAAAGCTCCCAGGAGATTCTGAAAAATAGCTAAGTCTGAGAGCCACTGGTTTAGAACATTACAAAATGAAACTAACATTACATATCACAACACTTATTTTCGGTTTATATCATGCATCTATTATGGGCCTATAAAAATGGGACTTGGAAAGGACTTTATAAACTATCTGTGTATCATAAAACATCCCCATTATCCTCCCTCGTCTTTCCATTATGAGTTGCCACCAGCACCACTTTATGGTCAGAATACCAGAGGACTATAGACATCTTTCTTAACAAACTCCTATTTACTTAGGAAACAAATGTTCCTTTTACCTAAACATATTAACACATTAGCTAGTGTTTAAAGGGTTAGCGAAGTTGTATAAGGTGAATCCACAATTATTCAAGCTACAGAAGATCTATAGTACTGTATAATTCCAAAAATTGTTCTGTTGGATTTTAAATGTATGTTTCTTTTTCTTTTTAAAGATATGCCCTTCCTAATTATTTTATGTTGAGACCAATAGTAGAATAAGTATCCTAAGAACATACAAGTCACATACTACGTAGGGAAAGAAAAGAAGATAGGCATTTGTTACAGAAAATCCACATACAATATATATAAATCAGCTCTGCCGGTTAAGACATATCCAGTTCAGTTTGCACAAGACCCATAGTACAGAAATGGAGGCTAGTCCTCCAACCTCATTTGCCAAGTGTCTTCATCTCTTCTTTTTGCACTACTCCTCTATTAAAGACAAACATGCTAGAAAGTCAGATGATGCCATGACCTCTTCTCCTTGGCAAAGTGCTAAAAGAGGGCTATAGGTTGAGGAAAGGAAGAGGAGAAAAGAAAACCAGACAAACCATATATTCGACCTAACTTCTGTGGAAGTGATGGAAGACCCAAAAAGGCACTTGTGGTGTGGCCCTTCCCCATACATCATAATCACACACTTATGAGAAATGTATTCATTCTTACTCTCCATCTCTTCGTGCTCGTGGTCCTTTATGGATGTAAAAAGGAGCAAATACCAGCTAGCTCACATGTTGGGAAGATTAAAGGAAATCTACTGCCCTGACTGGTTTGGCTCAGTGGATAGAGCGTCGGCCTGTGGACTGAAGGGTCCCAGGTTCGATTCCGGTCAAGGGCATGTACCTTGGTTGCGGGCACATCCCCAGTAGGGAGTGTGCAGGAGACAGCTCATCGATATTTCTAACTCTCTATCCCTCTCCCTTCCTCTCTGTAAAAAAATCAATAAAATATATATATATTTAAAGGAAATCTACTTAACAAACATTTACATACTACTTACTCTGTGACAGCCCCATTCTGTTTTACTAATATTAACACATTTAATCCTCCCCACCGCCCTATGAGGTAGATTTTTAAAAAAATATATTTTATTGAATTTTTTTACAGAGAGGAAGGGAGAGGAATAGAGAGTTAGAAACATCGATGAGAGAGAAACATCCATCAGCTGCCTCTTGCACACCCCCTACTGGGGATGTGCCCGCAACCAAGGTACATGCCTTTGACCGGAATCGAACCTGAGACCCTTCAGTCTGCAGGCTGACGCTCTATCCAACGAGCCAAACCGGCTAGGCCCTAGGTCAGGGGTGGGCAAACTTTTCGACTCGAGGGCCACAATGGGTTCTTAAACTGGACCGGATCCATCAGCTGCCTCTTGCACACCCCCTACTGGGGATGTGCCTGCAACCAAGGCATATGCCTTTGACTGGAATCGAACCTGAGACCCTTCAGTCCGCAGGCCGACGCTCTATCCAGTGAGCCAAACCGGCTAGGCTCTATGAGGTAGATTTATCCTGATTTCACAGATGGGGGAACTGAGGCACAGAGAGAACAAAACTTGCTAGACTGTTGCCAGTAAATACCTGACATAACCTGGATTCAAATGTAAGCAGGCTGGCCTGAGCCCATACTATTTTTTTCTTTTTTCATTGATTTCAGAGAGGAAGGGAGAGGGAGAGAGAAACAGTAACATCAATTATGCAAGAGAATCATTAATCTGCTGCCTACTGCATGCCCCCCACTGGGGATTGAGCCCACGAGGCTGCAACCCGGGTATGCGCCCTGATGGGGAATCAAACAGTGACCTCCTGGTTCGTAGGGTGGTGCTCAACCACTGAGCCACACCGGCCGGGCTGAGCCCATACTCTTCAGCACCCCCTATGATGCCTCTCTGAGATAATTGGCCCCTCATGCAGTGCCTGCTTTGTAGAGGCCTCCAGGAATGGCTGCTAACTCCTCCTCATCCTTATTTGTTACACAACCCATTACTAATCTTCTGAGAAGCTTTCTCCAACTAACAAACACCATTTACTACCCAGAAAGTTAACTCATGCCTCAACTTTCCTGCCCTCCACCCACTGACTTGCGTGACCAGGCAGCCCCAGGCTCCAGCAGGAGATGCTTGCAGGGAGTTTACTGATCCAGGGCGTGAAGGTGGGCTTGGCCGGGCTGGTTCCCTCCCAACAGAGGAGACCTTTGATCCCTGTCTAGGGCAGAGCTGTCCAACACTGGGCAGAGGTGTCAGAGTCAGACTGCAGTCCAAGGAGACCCGCGAGGTTATTACCGGGTGGCTGGTGCATGTGCGGGCCGCAGTATGAAGAAATTTCGACTGGGTGAGACTGGGGCAGGTCCAGCCCCAGCAGGTCCAGGGGTTCCCAAAGGTGTGGACGGAGTCAGCGAAGAAGGAATGACTTGGAGACAGCGTTCAGTCTATCAGCATAGCCAGGTTCTCTAGCCAGGTTCTCTTTTTATTGTCCTGTTACATCTGTATTTATACCATTTGATCCTATAAGCATGCCTCTATAATCACATCATGGTATGTTTTGGGTAACCTTTTACAGTTCCTTGTTTCATTTTCATAGTTTCTTATCTGACCTTTGCCCAAAATCCTGTCTCTACCTAGTTCTGCTGATTTTAATCTTGTCTAGGTTAATCTCTGTGTTCCATTATAAGGGCTATTCCAAGGTCACTATTCTACTGCTCTAAGCTACAAGGAAGTGACTGAAGGAGATTATCCTACCCAGTAAAGGTTATGTCCTCCCAGCCCCGCTGCTTGCCTTCCCTGGGACTGCCCTGTGTTGGTGGGTCTCCAGGGGTATCGGCTTTGGTGCTTTCCCTGGTGGGCAGACCCCTGGGGATGTGGGCCCAACAAGTCCCAAATTTATTGCCAACAGTCTTAGTCCAAGTTCTTCATAAGTCGTACATGGTATTTCTGTAACACTAGGGGGTTTTACTGATTTATTCTCTTCCTTAGTCCTGTTAATCCCTAACTACAGGGAAAAATCCCCACCTGGGGAAACAACCTTTCTCAGGGAGGTGGTTCTGGTTGTAACACATAGCGCTAAGAGGGGGAGCAAACATATTAAGAACAGTATGCCATATACGCCAGGTCCCTTGAAACATATGCTGTGCAGATGTTTCTTCCCTGCAGCGACTGTCAAGCAGCAAGGGTGGACCGGCCTCTGGCAGGCTCTGTTCCCTCTACTAAATGGTAGGCGGAAGCTAAAGAGCCTGCACCACTCTCGCCAGGGCTTCCTACAAGCTCCCCTCCCGCCGGCCGCCCACGCCACGCGGAGGACTCTGCGCTCAGCCAGGGGCGCATCCTGAGGGCCCCCCACGGGTTTAGGTCAGGGGTGAGGATTGCCAATTGCTCACTGCCTTTCAGTTCCGGGACAGAAATCTCGCCTGAAAGGACTTGAGTCACTCACCGCAGCCTCAGGCCGGAAGTCACCTTCCCAGCGTCCTTTTCGAGCTGCAGAGCCGCGGCTCCGGGAGCCCGCGGGCGCGCGCGGACTACAACTCCCGACATGCTCGGGGGCCGCGGAGTTAACCCCTCCGGGGCCGCGGCCGCCCTGCGCCCCGCCTCCGTCCCTCACCTGGATCCTGCAGGGTGAGTTTTGCAGAGCTGGGAAAGGACCCCCCTTTACTTAAGTCGTGTTTGTGTGTGTGTGTTTGTGTGTAATGTATTCCACAGAAATGATGCTGATCTTCCTGAAATGGGACAATTTGCAGTAATGAGGTTCAGACGTTTTTGGGTGTTTTTTTTTTTTTGGTTGTTTTTGCGAGTGGAAGACAACAGCTACTCTGTGAACCACAGGGCCTAAATGGAATCACTACTGTCTTCCTCAGAATGCTACCCAAATCCTCCCCTTTCTCCCCAGAGCAAAAGTAGCCAGCAACCCCTCCCCTCTCCCTAAGGCCCCTGGCTTGGACCCTTCTCCTGTGCCCCCAGCAAGGTGTCATCTGGCACCTGATCCAAGGATTTTGTTATCCCTCCGGTTGGGGCGAGGGAGGACCTCCCACATCCTGTTGGATTAGAGATTTTAGAATTTAGGCCCTTTGTCTCTCTGAGCCCGCCCGTCCCCTCAGGGTGCCACCAGGGAATCCTGTAGATTCGGCAGGCGCCCTACTTTTGTCTGACTTGAATGACTGATGGTTTAAGGGTTTCTTCCTTGGGAGTGTGGGTGGTGGGTGTTAAACTGGTCGTTGCCCCCTCCCCCCCGCCCCCCAACTCCATGGCACAGGAGCCAGTGGATGCGGGTCACAGTTTTCTATTACTATCCTTTGTCTATATTGTGCACAGTTCCAGTTCTGGGCCGGGAGGGAGGAGGACAGTAATTACAAGTATTGGGGATTACTAGGCTGTTCGGGGTCAACTGCCCCCCCTCCTCATCCATGGTCCGAGGGGAGTGGTGAGGATGCTTGTTTTTTTTCTCTACCTTTTCACTGCCCCCAGACTCCACTTTAACTATGTCAGTTCCCCCGCCCTTCTGCCTCATCTTTCAAGAGTCTAAAGCTGCTAGAAAAAGGGGCTACTCTGAGTCAAGGGGTTGCGGGCCTGGAATTCCTGGATCCCCTTCTCTGCTTCACCCCTATCTCAGTGTCACTAGCAAGCATCCTGTCCTCCCTGGGAGGTTAATTCCCCCATTCTGGGCAGCCTCTGTTTTTTCTTTTCTTTTCCATGGCCCCCAAAGGGCCATTGTTCTGGCCAGCCTTTGGGGCAGCGTAGACAGAAGGGAGGAGGCCTTGGGGCAGGAGTCCTGAACCATGGGAGGCCAGGGGAATGAGAGCAGGCCGGCAGATCTCTCCTCTATTTCACCCTCCCCACCGCCAACTGGCTCCCGGCCTCTGCTCCCGCCCCTTAACATCCCAGACTCCCTGGCTATTTAAACAGAGATGGGTGCCCCCATCGGCACACTGTCCTTTGGCCACCGGACATCATGCCTCCCAAGAAGGATGTTCCTGTGAAGAAACCAGCGGGACCCCCTATCTCCAAGCCGGCTCCCAAGCCAGCAGCAGGGGCTTCTCCAGCCAAGTCCAAGGCTGAGCAAGCGGCAGCTGCCCCTTCAGGCCCTGAGAAAACTTGGGAGCCCCCCATGGATCTCTCCAAAGTGGTGGTGAGTGCCGGAAAGTGAAGAAAGAATTTGGGGGGGTGGTCCAAGGGTGGAATACAGCCTAGGGAATTAGGAGGTATCTAGAAGGTAGGAATCAGTGCGCACTGAAATGATATTGGGGGCTCCCCTGGATCCATCATTTGGAAGCATCCAGGCTTATGACTCTGCTAGTATCTCTGTTGTTCTCCCCATTAACCTGTAACACACGTGTGTACGTACACACGTTCACACACACGGACTCCCCTGCTGGAGGCAGGGACTGTGAGATGGGGAACATCTGGGTTCCCAGGACAGTTTCAAGGTGAAGGGAGGGAGCTACTGCCTGTGTTTAGCTCTAAAGGCCATATCTCTGAACCCCAGGAGGGAAGGCTAAAGAGGACAGACTTGTTAGACAATCACAGCTGGGGGCCAGGAGTAAATTTAGCTTTTGTTCAGCCCCCAGTTATGTGAGGGATGCAGGGCTCAGGGCAGTGGAGGGAGGGGAACAGGTGGCATGGGATTAACCCTGTTCCTAGGAAACCCTCCCCCCTGATAATTCCTCCTCTTGGGATTCTCCCAAAGTCCAGATCTGGGAATGGGACTGAGGTGGCTGGGCTCTCAGCCTGGTCCCTGTGAGCCCCTCCCCAGAGGTAGCTGGCAGTTGGTTGGGAGGAGTGATACAGAGGAATTGAATGAGCCCTGTGATCCCTCCTCACCTGCTCTTTTCGTCCACAGATCCAGTTTAACAAGGACCAGCTGGAGGGTGAGGAGACGTTGGTCCCCTGAGCCCACTGTCTAGGCCCGAGCCCCTGGTCAGATTCTCTTTCTATTCCCCTATTCCAGTCCTCACCTTGAAACCTCCCACACTAGTCCCCTGTTCTGCCCAGCTCTAACACATAGTTTCTCAACTTCCTCTCTGTCTGGGGGTGATGGGACCCTGGTCAACACTGATATCTCTTTATACTTCAGAGTTCAAGGAGGCCTTTGAGTTGTTTGACCGAGTAGGGGATGGCAAGATCCTGTACAGCCAGTGTGGAGACTTGATGAGGGCCCTGGGCCAGAACCCCACCAACGCCGAGGTCCTCAAGATTCTGGGGAACCCCAAGAGTGATGGTGAGGGGACCACTGGAACAGTGGGGCTTTTCAGTTTGGTGGTGGAACAGAGGAATGTTGGTAAGGTGACAAAAGATGCTGAGGTGGGTCTCATGACTTCAAAAACTGTCCACGCAGGGGCAGAGAAACATCCTGAATGTTGGACAGGAGCAAAGCCTTCATGGGTGGGATGGGAGCTGGGTCCTAGGTGACACCGCAGTGACCTCTCCCTCACCTCTTAAACCTTCAGAGCTGAAGTCCCGGCGCGTGGACTTCGAGACTTTCCTGCCCATGCTCCAGGCGGTGTCCAAGAACCGAGACCAAGGCACATATGAAGACTACCTGGAGGGGCTCCGGGTGTTTGACAAAGAAGGGAACGGCAAAGTCATGGGAGCAGAGCTCAGACATGTCCTCACCACCCTGGGTGAGGCTCAGACCAGAACTGTGGGATGGAGAGAAGAGAGTGGACCGAAAAGAAGGCTGCCCAGTAGGAGGAGCCAGGGAGGGATTACTGTCCTGTAGGTCATGGGCAGGAGACTGGGAAGGTCAGAGCCCTGGGGGCAGAATCTGACGGGCTTCTTCCTGCAGAGGCTAAAGTGCGAAGGGGCACAGATGCCTCCCAAAGGGCAGGGGAAGGGAAGAGGTGGGAGATTTGAGGTTCCCTTTTGGAAGAGATGCTGGCGCTCTGTGATCTGGTACTCTCTCTTAGTTTCATTGTGGAAGCTTGCACCTGGTGCTAATGCAGGTGAAATGGAAAGCAAGATGCAGGGACACATTCAAGGCCTTACCGTTACACAAGGAGAGGATTCCTTTGGCTTCTCTTGCTGCGGGCAAATCTCCAGGGTGGGAGGAGGGGAGGTACAACACAGAATAGGGTGGCCTGGTTGGGCAGGGAGGGAAGACAGCGGCTAAAACATTGTGTCTGGGGCTCAGGAGAGAAGATGACTGAAGAGGAGGTGGAGACCGTTCTAGCAGGACATGAGGACAGCAATGGCTGCATCAACTATGAAGGTGAGGGGGCCGAGGAGCAGACGGCACGGGAGGAGGGGCGGCAGGAGGCTCCCGGTCTGCGGTGTGGGCACCCTGGGGCCGGGGCTACCCAGAGTCAGACGACCATCCTCCGCCTGCCCTGAAGCCCCTCTCGCTTCCTCCGCAGCCTTCCTGAAGCACATCCTCAGCGTGTGAGCTCTGCAGGTAGGGCCTCCTACTCGCCTGGGCAGACTAGTCTCCTTCCGGCCCTCCGCCTGGGCACCAAAGCTGGGCAGTGCGTTTTCCTGTTCTACGTATGCGTGCTGGGGTTTGGCAACTTTTCACCTTTTTCCACAGATGGCGTGGGGTCGGACACTGGGCCTCCCGCAGGCGGAAGCATGTTCCTACCACTAGGAGGCCACCTATTGTTTCAAAATAAAGAGACGGTTCCTCCCCTGGCCTCCGACTGCTGCTTTCTTCAGGGCTGGGGGTGGGAGGGAGGGAAGCGAGGGCTCTCCTCTCCCCGATCCGTTCTCCTCCGTCTTCCCGCTGCTCCAAAGGGCAGGTTCCTCGCGCCCCTCCCCACACCATCTACCGGCGCGGTCCCCGTGCCCCAGGTGCGGCTCGGGAGAAATGAGCAGCGGCGGGCCCCGCCCATCTCATGACTAATGTAGCAGGTCATCTGCATAAGCCCCGGCCAGGAATCCTATTGGCTGGGCCCGCTGAGGGTGACGTCATCGGGACGTTCGAAGACTAGGGCTGGGCCGGCAGCCGGAGCCATTACTGCAGGAACGGGTCCCGCAGAGCTCGGCAGCCAAGATGGTGGGGCCCGGGCCTGGGGGGGAGAGCGGGGTTGGGGGCGAGAGGCGGGAAGTTGGGGGTAGGGGTAAAGGGGCCCCGAGGGCCTGGGAGATTGGCGGCAGGGTTGGGAAGTCTGGGGAGTTGTCCTGCTGGGAAGCGAACGAGTCCCCGGCGCGGGGCCGGCGTTGGTGGTTGTGGGGGACGGGGCTGGAAGCTCGGGGTGTGGAGCTCAGCTCTGACCGCCCCCCTCTTCTCCGCGCAGTGCGACTTCACCGAGGACCAGACCGCAGGTAGGCGACGCGCCCCCTGAGGTCGCGCTCGGGGACTCCTCTAGCCCCTGACCCCGCCTGTCCTCTCTTCCGCGCCTCCAGGGGCGCCTCCGGGTTCCTCCTCCTGGAGCCTCCATCTTCTGTCTCCCTCTCTTCCTCCCTCTCCTTCCATCCAGATCTGAGCCCCCGCTCTGGGTGAGTGAGGGTGTGGGCATGAGACAGCTTGGCCGCCCGCTGCCTGCTGCGGGGCGGGAGGGGTCTGCGCTGCTGTGCGCCTCCGACCCGTAACCAGCTTCCGCCCCTTCTCTCCTGACAACTCTCCCCCCCCCCGCCCCCTCCCGCTTGGACTTGTGAGGACTAACACCAGGGGCCCGCTCTTCTGTAACAGCGGGGCCGGGGAGTTGGCGGAGGACACTTTCGCCGAACGGCGAGGTGGGGAGTGGCCGGAGGCTGCCCCGGCCCGGCCGCCGCTCCCGCTTCCTTATAAGGACCGGCCCAGCCGGGGCGGCGGCGCATTCCTGCGGGTCCCGGCGGAGGCTGGGCCGGTTAGGAGGCCGGGCCGCGGGGTGGGGCGTGTGTGTGTGTGTGTGTGTGTGTGTGTGTGTAAATGTGTGGCTACTGCCCGGGGGAGCAGGGCTGTGTCCTTACCTGGGACACCTGAGTCGGGAGTCGCGGACTCTGGGTCCGTCCCTCTTAGGGACTTTGGCGCACAGGGATCATATCGGGTTTCCACGATTAAAGTTGAATGGGAACGGACACCATGAGGGTTTGGTTTAGCCCCCGTGTGCCCGGTGCTGATGTGTATCTGGATCCTCAGAGTTCAAGGAGGCCTTCCAGCTGTTTGACCGAACAGGGGATGGCAAGATCCTGTACAGCCAGTGCGGGGACGTGATGCGGGCCCTGGGCCAGAACCCCACCAACGCCGAGGTGCTCAAGGTCCTGGGGAACCCCAAGAGCGATGGTGAGGGTCCTCAGGAACAGCCCCTCAGGGTGGGGGAGGGCCCAGTCCTTCAGCTCAGCGCTCCCTTTGCCTGTGTAGCCCCAAACTCAAGCAGGTCTTGTCTTGACTAGCAAATCCCATGGGTTTCTTCTGCTTGGAGTGGGAGCGGTCTGTTCGGCTGTGACCCTGTGACCCCCTCGGTTCTGAGCACTTGTGTGACTTTCCTCCTGCCTCCTTTATGGCAGAGATGAATGTGAAGGTGCTGGACTTTGAGCACTTCCTGCCCATGCTGCAGACGGTGGCCAAGAACAAGGACCAGGGCACCTATGAGGACTACGTCGAAGGCCTGAGGGTGTTTGACAAGGAGGGGAACGGCACTGTCATGGGTGCCGAGATCCGGCATGTTCTCGTCACACTGGGTGAGGCCCTACCCTTCCTCCTTGAGCCGAGGGCCACCTGATAGACACTTCACCTGTCACGCAGTTCCCACAATGCTCTCCTTCCCTCTGCAGGTGAGAAGATGACGGAGGAAGAAGTAGAGATGCTGGTGGCAGGGCACGAGGACAGCAATGGTTGTATCAACTATGAAGGTGAGGGACAAACTGGAGGAAGCAGCCATTCGGGGCAGGTCAAGTACAGTTTGGGGCTTTCCCTGTCCCTGGACTTGGGCTCCAAAAAGTGCCAGGCAAGAGGCAGGGCCCTGCCCAGCCCAGGAGCGGGAGGCCAGGGGTGTATGGCAGGAAAGGACGGGTCACGTGGTGTGAAGGGGGGGGAAGGAATGGGAAGTAAAATAAATGGAATGTCTATGTCCCCACTGCCTGACCCCTCACCCCATGTGTGTGTCTTGTCTTCACCATTAATGTCTCTTCCTTCCTGCAGCATTTGTGAGGCATATCCTGTCGGGGTGACGGGCCCGTGGGGCGGGTACGGCTCCTCCCAGCCTCCCCTTCTCTAGTTGACCCCTCCAGTGTTTTTCTTCCCCACTTGCTCTCTGGCCCCTGCCCTCCCCCTACTACCATCTGACTTCTGGCATGTTTCTGCATGGAGCTGACTGGGGAGGGGAGGGGTCCTCAAAGAGGAAGACAGCCTGGGGGTGTGGTACCTCCTCTCCTAGAATGGGCTCTGAAGTTTTACTTCTGGGGCCTTAGTGCTGGTGCCTGGGAACCCTGACACCTGTCCCGTCTTGCTTTAGGGGGATCCTTTGGCCCTGGAGCAGCGGTGGTTGGCATAGGGGGGTGGGCTGCCTGCCCCATTGTTCTGCTGTAGCTGAACAGTTCTTCCCCTTCCTTCTGCTGGGCAGCTTGGAGGTACCCTAACCCAAAACTCTGTCTTCTCCTCCTGCCAGTGGCTGACAGTAGCTTTAGGTGTAGTTAAGAACTTTTCTGCCTCTGCTGTGTTCTTGCTGCTCAGGTTGGGTGGGAACTAACAGCTGTTGGGAGGGGAGCTGGGGGCCTAGAGAACTGGTCAGACTCAAGGTGACTCCTCTGCAAACTGACCCCAAGGTTGGTTGCGGCAGGCACGTCCGTTCTTATGCCACCTTCGTGGTCTTAATGGTCTCCTGGCCCCTGGTGGTCCCCTCCCCTGGGCCCTGCCCCCTGGTTTACACTCTCTCCTTTCCACAGAGCTCGTCCGAATGGTGTTGAACGGCTGAAGACATTCCCAGTGTGCCCAGAGCCTTGTGCCTTCCCCTGTGTGAGACTGTATTAGCCCTGAAGGCTTCCCAAGTTCTCTTGTCACAGCACTTTTCCCAGTTTGTATCTCTTGGATGATGTCTGCCATCAGCATTCACCAAATAAACTTGTTTTCTGTGCCCTAAATGCGGTTCTGTTTTCCTTCCTGAGCAGGGTGAAGGGAGAGATAGTCCAGGATCAATGGACCAGGGGCTGGGGAAGAGCCTGTAGGAGCCCTTTGCCTCACTGAAGAAATGCTGACCACATTCATTGCTGCTACAAAGGCCACCCCTTGGGGGATGAGGGAAGCCATAAATCTCTAGGACCAAGGCTGGCCAGCCTTGTTCCAGGCCACATCAGGCTGAGTCCTCGCCTAGCACTCTAGCTCCTTAAATCCAACGCTGACCCTCCCAAGCACTGCAGACCTTTGGTGGGGGAAACGTGGAGACTGTTTATTGGAGCTAAAGCTAGGGCACATGGGCACTGCCAGAGCCTGTCACCCAGCAGGGCTAGGGGCCAATAGCAACAGAAGGAGGTGAGATGCCTGCCTTCTCCCTGCCTAATAAGGGAAGAAATGAAGCCACTACTTCTGAAAGGGTAAATAAACAAAAGCTCCCGGTTGAGGATGTCCTTCCAAGCCTTAAACAGCTATTTTTGGGGCAGGTGAGAGCCTCTGCCCAGCTCCTGCATCAGTGCACAGCCCTGACAGCTGAGCTGCCTGGCTGTGGGGGAGAGGCCAGCGTCTGGGCCCAGTGCCTCTGGCCTAAGTGAACGCCCCAGGGAAGAACTCCAGCAATGATGCCCCAGCCCCACCCGCTACCTGACAGTCACAGGTCAGAGAACACAGAAGGCATCCACAAGATAAAACTGAAAGCAAATTAATTTATAAAAAAGAAAAAGAAAGAAAAAAAGAGAAAATTTACAGAAAACTTTTGAACAGAAGGAAGGTGCCAAGACGCAGAGGAGAAGAAACATGGGGACATGAGGAACGAAGGGCCTGGTGGGCGGGACGAGGGACTGGTGGGGAGCCTGGAGTCACGTTTGCCTGCACATCGAGGGTGAAGAGGGGAGAGCTGGTATGTGAGGCACTGGAATCTGGGGAGCTGAGCTGAGCTGCAAGCTGGGGGTCAGCACTAACCTAGGTTGGGCACCCCTACCCCACTGTCTGCAAATCCCAGGGAAACCCTAGCTACCAGTCAAGGTTCTGATGGTCTTGGTGGAGGAGGGAAGAGGTTATGGGAATGATCCACTGAGTCATAAGAAAGAGGTGCTTAAGTGCTTTTTGAAAATTTCAGGTTTTTAAAACTTTCCATCTTCTAGCTGCCCTCTCCATGTCTTCTAGGAGCCCACTGAGAAAGCCCAGGGAGGAAGAAGAGCCCTGAATGCCCTGTCTTCCTCTATTATCTACCACAGGAATCTCCAAAAATAGGTTTCCCCACCAAATACACATACGCTGACATCAACTACATTGGCGACTTAAAAACACAAAAACTGACATTCAGAGGGAAACGGGTCATTGGCTGAGCTGGGGTGGCCTAAAACAGCAACACTGAGGAAGCAGCAGGAGAGATTAGTAAGGATAAACGGGGAGGGGAGGGGGGTGTCTGAGTTGACTTAGTTACTACCGAGGGGCTGGAGGAGACAGGTTCTGCACCCTATTTTATCCCCAGAGCTCTCTCCAGAATGTTAATTACCCTTTTCTAAAATGGTCACCTCCCTCCTCCAAAAAATTTAAAAGTTGGATTTTTTTTTAGTGGGTGGAGGGAGCTCCAATGCAGCTTAAAAAAAAAATCTATTTCCTTTAAAAGGGCTTAATTTTTTCCATCCATAAAAAAATGCAGTCGTTTTGAGGGGGTGTACCCTTTAGAAGTGATTAATTAGAACCTTGTATAAATACCTTCCCCCAGTCCTTCCTTTGAGGGCACATCCCCATCCTATCCTTCCTCCCAGACATTAGGAAGATCCTTTAAACAGAAGTCCTTGAATAATCCGATATAAAAATGCAAGCCCCCGACAGGGGCTTTGGTGGGGGCTTTGGAGGGGCAGGAAGTGCTTTCCTTACGTAGTGATGAGCTCTCCAGCTGGGGAAGAGTCCCAGTGGTGGGGGGAGGGCTCTTCCTGGAACCTTGATCTTCATGGGGGTGAGGGAGAGAGATGTCTGGCTGGCTCCTCACTGTGGAGGTGGCACAGGGGTGACTGTGCCTGGGCTCGGGGCTGTGGGGTCTGGAGGCAGGGGGGTGCCTGGGTCTGTGGAGAAAGGGAAGATGAATCAGCTAGGGTGAGCAGGAGAGAGGGCACCACGGACAAACAGAACTGGGCAAGGCGTGCAATGGGTGGGTAGATGAATGAGGTACCCACAATATACAACTTCCTTCCCCAACAACCTCTCCCACCTCACACTGGGAAGTGATAGACCTGAAATCATCCTCCTGCCCCCAAGGGAACTCTAAATGGGGCATCTGAGCATGATGGGGACAAGCAAAGGGGGTGCCAATCATCATGCAGTCAGGTAGCTGCCTTTCAAGTTTACAGCTGAGATGCTCTGTGCACAGGACTCCTCCATGACCCACCAGTGAAAGGCCCCAACGTCATCCCCGAGGTGGCAGCTGCCCGGCTGGGGGATGGTGAGGACAGCCAGAGAGGCCCTTCCTCCTGGATTCTAATTTCACCGGAGCGCTCAAAGAGTACCTGAGCCCTTCCCCCTTGCCCTCCTCTCCCCATATGGACCCCTCTCCCGCACCCTTCTCCCCTCCCGGACCCTTCTCACCTGGCAGTGGGCTGGCACTGGGCAGGAGGTTGCCCTGAACAGCTGCCACAATGGCAGGGCTCTGGGCTGCGGCGGATCCGAGCCCCGGCCCGAGAGGCAAGGAAGATGGCATGGTGGTGGTCGCCGGCAGGTTAGGATGTAGAGGGTTCGCCATGGACACAGGCAGGTTAGGTGGGGGGAGAGTGCCCGGGGCGAACGGGAGATGGTGGTGATGCCCATGCAGGTTAGGAGGAGGGGGAAGGTTAATACTGATGGAGTCGGCTAGACTACCAAATGGGATGATGGATGGAGCAGGAGGAGGAGGAGGCGGCATGCCAAAAGGCAAACCCAAAGGAGCATTACCCGCCACGCCTGGGTGCCCGCTGCCTGGCACTGCCCCTGGCATCATTGAGGGAGGAGTTTGTTGGTTGGGGAACGGTGAGGGGCCTGGGAATAGAGAGAAGAGATCCAGATGATTAGAGACAGAAAATCTCACTTATCAACTCACTTTTATAGGGAGGGTAATCTAGCCACTCCTAGGCACCACCTTCCCTTTTTCTGACCCTAGAATTAGTGGTAAATCCTCGGAGCAACATTCCAGAGATCTGGGTTTGGGGAAAGATCCCTGCTGGCTGAGGGATATGGCAGAGGTGGGCCCAGCAGTAGAAACTGAGGCCAATTCTATCTCCAATCCCATCACGTATCCCCTCCGAGGGGACCTGGAACGCTCACCTGGATCGCTCTGGTCAGCAAGAGTTCAAGAACCCATCACTTACCATGGGGTCCAGGGGGTGGAACCCCTGGTGGGACTGCCCCAGGTTGGGGGGCTCCGGCTGGTTGTTGCTGCTGTGGCCCTGCAGTTGACCCTGTCTGCCCAATCTGTTCAGAGGGGCCCAAGCTTCCAGGAGGGACCCCACTGCTAGCAGGAGCAGGGGCCACAGAAGCCGGAGCCATCGCCAAGCCATGGACTGTGGGTGGCCCAGCAGCGCCTGTCGGTGGGATAGGCTGGGAGCCTGGGGGCAGGGCTGGAGGTGGCTGCTGCTGCTGCTGGTGCATTTGCTGGAAGTGCTGCTGCCGAGCCCTCATCTCCGCATACTTCAGCTGCTCCATGTGGAAGGCTTGCCTGTCGGCTAGGAGCTGCTGCCTCTGATACTCCAGCTGCCGGTGCCAATTGAGTACTGTCACCCGTGTTCAGGAGATCCCAGGGCAAACACCTTCCCCCTGCTTTATTTCTGACAAACCCAGCCCCTCATTCTGGTGGTTCCCCATACAAGTCTAAATCAGTGCGTGAGCATCCCCTTCCCCTCCCCCATCTTCTGGCTGCCCACACAGCTTCTCATGGCAATGGTGTTAGTCTGGGGGCCAGCCCTTGCTGATTTCAGCTACAAAGCTTTGCACTTGTCATTAATCTGGAAAACCTTTCCAGTCCTCCTGTCAATTCATGTTTTTTTCTTCCTTAAAAATTGGCTAAAAACTCATCATTCTTAGGGAGCCATCTCAGATCAATTCACTAGCCTCTGAGCTTTTGGCCTTTATTCTGTTATCACCTCAGGACTTATATACTTGATTTGAAATCTCTTAATTTGAATTTGTCAGGTACTTTAAGCATTAACTGTTTTTTGATGTCTCCATGCCGTATACATTTGATGTCTCTAATTGAATTGTAAATTCTCTGAGGGCAGGGGCCCTGTATTCTCTCTTTCTTTTCTTTTTTAAATATATTTTTATTTATTTCAGAGAGAAAGGGAGAGGGAAAGAGAGATAGAAACATCAATGATGAAAGAGAATCATTGATTGGCTGCCTCCTGAACACCCCCCAATGGGAATTGAGCCAGCAACCGAGGCATGTGCCCTTGACTAGAATCGAACCCAGGACCGTTCAGTCCACAGGTCTGAATCCACAGGTCTCTATCCAATGAGCCAAACCAGCTAGGGCTCATCTCTTTCTTTTTACAACTTCTCAAAGACAAAGTGGTCCATAGCTTATCTATCCCATCCCCTTTTCAAGTTCATCTCCTGGATCTGAAGCCTCTACGCTCTCATCATGCCTTAAATTTGTTCAACCCCTCAATATATACTTAGTGAGAGTTTACTATGGGCCAAGCACTGTTCAAGGACCTGGAGATGCTGATCAAAAATTAACTAGGATCTCTGCCCCATGGAGGAGCTGACATTGTGTGGCACCTCAGCTCCGGCCTCACCTGTGGGCCACTTGTCCTTAACGACCTGGAGCTGCCTCCCCCTGCCCTGGCTTGGGCTGTTCCACTCTTGCTTTGGAGCCCTGTCCATATCAGGCTTTCTGCTCTGCTGCTCCCCTCTCCCCGCTGCCCCGTCCTCAACTGAAGCACAACTCAGCATCAAGGTGGGGCCCCGGCTCTGCTGAACCCCTAGGGAACATTACTCACTGCTTCTCGCTCCCGGTCCATGATCGTCTCCAGTTCCTCAAAGTGCCGGAGTTTGATCTCCAGCTTTTTCATCTGGGTCTCCACTAGCAGGGCCACCAGAGATTTGATCTTCCTCTCCTCAACAGCAGCCAAGTGCTAGGGAAGGAGGGGTGGAAGGCATGTCAGCGGGAAGACCCAGTGGAAGACATTCTGGGGCAGAGAAAGGTGGCAGGTTTTAAGAAACAACTTGCTGTATTCACAGCTCAGAGAGCAAAACAGGCTTGATATTTTTAAAAGAACATGAAGAAAAATCAAGTGTGGCAAAGGATAAGACAAAAGTCAAATAATCTATATATATAAAAACCTAAGTGACCGTTTGACTATTTGACCAGTAGCTATGATGCGCAATGACCACCAGGGGCAGATGCTCAACATACAGGCATGGAAACATGGAACAGCCTGATGAATCTCAGAGGGAAGGGGGAAGAAATTAACCAAAGAGCTTATATGCCTACTAGAGGTCCGGTGCACAGATTCATGTACCGGTGGGGTCCCTCGGCCTGGCCTGCAGGGATCAGGCCGAAACTGGCAGTCTGACATCTCCCGAGAGGTCCCAGATTGTGAGAGGGCACAGGCCAGGCCGAGGGACCCCCCACCGGTGCACAGATTTGTGCACCGGGCCTCTAGTCAAATAATCAAAGCTTAAGAAACTTAGAACAGTGATGACCAACCCTCCCTCTTAGGATCAAAAGAAAAAGGAAATGGCCAGCATTATTCAAGGGATGAGTAAGGAAGGATTTCCTCCAGGTGAAGTGAGATCAGAGAAGGGCCATCTCCACCTTGGGGTTTTCTGGGTCTCTGGCCCTCACCTTGGCCTTCACAGCGGCGGCGGCCAGCGCAGCAGCAGCAGCGGTGGAGAGATTGCCCTCACCGATGTCCCTCTCCACCTTGGTCTTCCTTTCCCCCTCTGACTCCACCACTTCCTTCAGCACTTCCTCCTGCCCTCCTTTGGCTCCTCTCCTTCTCAGGGTCAACTGGGCCGGGAACAGGGCTGTTAGTCCTCCGGCCTCCCTTCTCTCTCCTGGACTTAACCACCCTGCGGGGAGGCTCACCTATGGGGTCCCCATCACTCTTCTCTGACTCCTTCTCACTGTCGCCTTCTTTCCCTTTCTCTTCATCTTTCTTGGGAGCCTCGCTAGTCTTCTCTTTTGCTTCTTCCTCCACAGCCCCAACGCCTTCTCGGGGTTCCTGAAGTCCCAGGGAAAGAAAAGTAGAGGATATCAGGGTGACTGGTTCTCACACAGGATCTGGACTGGGAAATGAATTCACACCTCTTACTTGGGAGGTAGTTTGGCTCCAGGAGAAGCCTAGCCACCTCCTGCCTGAGCTGGACTAAGCCAGCTCCCCATCACTATGCTGCCACCCCACCCCCAGCCCTCCAGCCCCCCAGCCCAGGTCAATCCAGCTATACCTTGGGCTCCTTCTTCTCCTCCGTGGCCTGGCCCTCCGCCCGTGCCTCGTCAGTCCCGCTCTCCTCTGGGCCCATGGGAAGAGGAAATGGGAAGTGGCTGATACAGAGTCTGTCTCTACAGCACTTTTCCCACAGCCCCCTTTCCTAGCCAAAATCTTAGTGAGAGGGTCAATAGGGAGCTAGAGTCCCTAAGGTAAAGTCCTGGGGAAAATAAAACCCCCACCAATCTCCCATTTGTCTGGTGCTCTGAGGCCAACCGAGGCAGGGATGGCATAAGGAAGCCAGGTGGAAGGGGAGAAATCTGGGAACTTGTCAGCCTTACCAATCCGCTCAGGCTCATCAGAGGTGGTTCCGGCAATACCACTACTTTCCAGACCGAAGGCTGGGTCCGCCTTGCCTGTCACTTTGGCTGCTTCCTCCACTTTCCGAACATGGGCCTCCACCAAGGCTGTGGGTACCTCTTCCTTCATTTTAGAGAACTCCTCTGCAAGTTTCAGAGAGGATGAGGATGGGAGTGGGGGCAGGGAGGCAGTTCTGGCCACCCCGGTGAAATCCCATCTCTCCATCCAGACCGACATGGAGCCAGGCAGGTGCCTGAGCTGATGCCAGCAGAAGACTGGGCCGGCCAAACTTGAGAGGGTCTCAAGGTCTGAGTAACTAACTAGTCCTTCAAACGCAAACTAAGCCCGGCTGGTGTGGCTCAGTGGTTGAGCGTCAACTTATAAACCAGGAGGCCAGGGTTCAATTCCTGGTCAGGGAACATGCCTGGTTGTGGGCTCAATCCCCAGTTGAGGGCGTAAAGGAGGCAGCCGATCAATGATTCTCTCTCATCATTGATGATTCTCTCTCTCTCCCTCACCTTTCCTCTCTAAAATCAATAAAAATATATTTAAACAAACGAACAAACAAAAAAAACGCAAACTAAGAAGGCCAGGAACCCTCCACATTACCTAGAGCCGACTTTGCAGCAGCAGAGGCGACTCGAGGATCGACGACGGAGGCCAGGAAGGCGACAGTGCTCATGACGGGGTTGCCGGACTGACTGAAAGGGATGGGCTGGTAGGCCAGGGGGCCCAGAGAGGCCTCCGAGTCCTCCAGGTACGGGTCTTCAATGGGAAGACGAAGAAAATGCAAGATGCACTCGTCCTGCGTGCGGCTCCCCACATGCTCAGACACTTTGTTCCAGTCGTCTTTGTACATTTCCAGAGCCTGGTGGTGGTGGTGGAGGAGACACAACTTCGCTTACTTGGCCACTTCCCTTGAAGATCAATTCCCCCCATCTTACTAAGGCGAGCTGGCTTCAAAGCTCTCTGTCTGTGGTATTTGTGTGCTCTGTTGGGTCCAAAAGGAACTTGCAAGTAGCACTAAGAACGGATATGGCGTTAAGGAAATGGCCCAAATCTCTGGCCTGGAGCTGTTGCCTAGGGCAGGTGCGAAGGCATCGGGAAGGAGAGAGACCGAGGGCAAGATCACGCTGCCCCGTTCACGAGTGCGCAGGCACCCGGCCACTTCTGTCACGCAGGCCTCTCCTTTCCTCACCCCAATTACCTCCAGTAGAAGCAGGGTCTCCTGCTCCGTCCACTCTCGCGTGGCACTGGCCGCAGCTTTGCTCTGCAGGGGAAAGACAGGCGGGTCAGCCAGAGGGGCCTTGACCTCGGAGGAGTGAGGGCGCTCAGGCCCTGAGTCACCCCACACTTCCATACCTTGGAGGGAACGTTCTTCTTTGTGTACATGTCTGTGCGTAGCCCAAAGTTCTGCATGTCTGTTGGTTTCTCTTTGCCTTTGTCAGGGAAGTTGAGCATTTGTTGGGAAGCAGAGGTCTGCTATTTGTGGAGGGAAAGAAAGAGGTGAGTACAAATGACCACCAGGAGCCAGGGGCAGAGAGAGAAAGATAGAGACAGAAAGAGAGAAAGAGAGAGAGAGATAGAAACAGACAGAAGGAGCTTTCTTCCCAAAGTCAGGGACACCCCTGGGCGGGGCTTCCTCCCTCACTGCTGTAGCTCCTCTGTTCTCATCTCTCCTTCCCGGGCAGGGGACCCCAAACAAAGGGGCAAATAAGAAGCCCAGCAGGGTCTACACCCCACCTACCAGCTCTGGCTTGCCCTTAGCGGTCTCTGGCACCAGGTCATCCAGCTCTTTGCCCTTGCGCCCAGCCTTGGTATCAGCATCAACCTGGCGGCCCTGGGGGACAGAGCTTGACGTCATGGAGGCTGGGCAGGGAACACCAGGCCAAGGCCCTAGAGGCCTCAAGACCAAGTCCCGGGTGGTCCGCAGCTCTGGGGCCTTCATGCCATTGCTCCATGTTCCCTTAATGGTTAATTAGGTCTGCAGTTGGCATGATATCCACTTGTATTCACATATGTCTTTACAAATTTCCTTAGGAGCTGGACAATTAGGTTCTAGTTCTAGATTTAGTACTCAGTGACCTTGGGCAAGCCACATAACCTTTCTCCTCTTAATTTTTGTAATGTGTGAAATGGAAGTGGAAAAATGGAAGTGATAATAATTATGAGTCAAAAATGAAAAAATGTTGGAAACATGACAAAGCTAAAAAATTTCATGCAACTGAATTTCAAGCCATTTTTCTCTATCTGTTCCGTCCCCTACATTAGTCTCTCTGCTCCTTGAGGACAAGGAACATCTCTTCTCCCTCAGCAAGTCCTTGTAATCTTAGGTGCAGAGGCTGAGAGAGGTTGCTAAACACCTGGGGCTGATTCCTGTCGCCCTGTGCATCCCATGGAAAAGGAAGAAGCCTCAAAGCACTCCTGAACCATTACCCTAAAAAACCAGAAAAAGAAAAGTCCAAAGAAGCCCAATTTTACTCCCCCCGCACCCGTCCCTACAGCCCCTCATCCTACCTGTGGGGTCTTGGGTTGCAGAGGCACCAGCCCTGAGGGCGTGTCCGCTAAGACATGGAAGTGAGAGGTGGGTGGAGGTCCCATTGGGGTTGGTCGACTCTCAGCATCCACCTGGTAGTTTATAAGACCCCACTGCTCTAGGAAGGCGTGGACCCTGGGAGGAGACAGAAACAGGGTCACAGGCAACCAGAAAGCTGCATGAGAGCTGAGGACAGAGGTGGCCTAAAGCTCCCTCTCCCGCCCTGTTTTCTGCTCATTCTCCTCCCTGGGAAATCTCTCCTCCCACCACGTAAATGCCAAGTCTATATCTCCAGTTAGGACTCTCTTCATATTCATCCACCTGCTCCACATCTCCTGGACAGCCAGTAAAATCGAAACAGGACTTTCTCCTTTCCTCCACGCTCATGGGGTACCACTGCCATTCCCTCAGGTCACTCGCACCCCGAACCTGACCCTCACCTTTCCCTAGAGGTGTTTCTTCCTGATCACTCCCCTATGTTCCTTGCTGGCATCTCTGTTTCTGCCAAGAGACATCTGTGGGCAGACATCCTGACATACCCCTTCCTCTCAGCTGCAAACCCACCTCATGATGGCACAGACATCGCCCGCCAGGTTCCTGCGGCAGGCGGTAGAGGTGAGATACTCCTGGGGGTTCAGCCGGTAAGTGTCAATCATGAAGTTTCGGTAGGCCAGGTAGCTTAGGAGAGATGAACAATGAGGCAGAAAAATAAATGTCTGTTGACGGCTGAAGGGGAGGAAAAGTGATAAAGGAGCAAATAACTCCTCCTGTGTGACAAAGGCAAACAAGAGCTGACAATCTGACTCAATAAACAATGTGGGTCTACTATGTGCCCGACACCAGGGGTTCAAACACTGCTGATGTTTTCCTTGATGTTTTTTTTTTAAAGAAATATATTTTATTGATTTCTCACAGAGAGGAAGGGAGAGGGAGAGAGAGTTAGAAACATCGATGAGAGAGAAACATCGATCAGCTGCCTCCCGAATACTTCCCACTGGGGATGTGCCCGCAACCAAGGTACATGCCCTTAGTCGGAATCGAACCTGGGACCTTTCAGTCCGCAGGCCGGCGCTCTATCCACTGAGCCAAACCGGCTAGGGCTCCTTGATGGGGTTTTTAAAGTAAATTATATCCTTGGCTGTACTTGAAGGTGATTCACCCAACTTTTAAATAAGGAATCAAAAGGTAAAAAAAGGAGCCCTTATTTCCAAATGCATATGTTAGAGGGAGGTCCAAATCCATGTATCCTACTAGTCAGCAAAGAATATGTTTTGAATGTGGAAAAGCTCAAATCCCAGTTCTACCATGATAGCCTCGGGCATGACACTTAAATTTTTGCCTCTCAGTTTCCCCATCTATAAAGTGGAGCGTCTGTGAAGCTTAGAAAGGTCTGTAAAGGTCTAATACAGTTTGAAAAATGATAGCTGTTGTATAGTATAGTGTAAAGTTTGAGACCATGACCCAGACTAAAGGATTCAGATCTCGGTTTTACTACTTACTAGCTGTGTGACCTTAAGCACTAACTTAACCCCTCTATACTTCAGTTTCCTAATCAGTGAACTGGAGATGATAATAACCTTCCCCTAAAGCTGATGTGGAGATTAAATTAGCCAATGTCTGTAGGACTGTGCCTGGGAGACAGTAAGCTCTCAATAAAGGTAGGCAATTATCATCATTTACTATTTTATGCCAAAAGTGCAAAGTGTAAGTTAGGAAACATCATTTCAAATACTGCTTTGCCACCAAAAAAATAGCTTTGTGTCCTTCCTTTGCCAGTCAAATCATCTTGAAAGGCCTCAAGATTGTTAGTTTTTAATGTGGTGAGAACTATACAACTTATAAGCTTTCTTCCAGATCTAAAAATCTATGATTCTCTCTTCCTGGTGAATTTGGTTTCTCTCCAGATAAAAAAATAATACATAAAACATAAAACTATTAAAAAAAAAAAAAAAAAAAAAAGGTCCTGGCTGGTTTGACTCAGTGGATAGAGCGTCAGCCTGCGGACTGAAGGGTCCCAGTTCAATTCCCGTCAAGGGCACATGCCTGGGTTGCAGGCTCGTACCCCAATAGGGGGTGTGCGGGAGGCAGCCAATCAATGATTCTCTCTCATCATTGATGTTTCTATCTCTCCCTCTCTGAAATCAATAAAAATATATTTTAAAAAATGATAATAATAAAAATAAATAAATAAATAAAAAGGAGTGCAAAGTGTGGAACAGTTCTAGTTTCAACCCTGAGGGCAAATCATGTTGATCACGTCACCTGGCCACTACTTCCTTTTCCCCTGGAGAGCGAGGCTTCTTCACACACACTGCTTTCCCAGAAGAGGAGAGAAGCAGACCAGGCTACAGGAAAAGTAGCATCGCAGGAAGGGAAGGGAAGACGGCCCCCGAGAGGGGAAGCTGAGGAGCAGATGGAAAGCAAGCCCTGGTTCTCAGGGAACCTGGGCTCAGCACTCAGGCTCACCATCTCATCATGATATTGATCCTGGAGCATCTCTAACCAGAGAAGATTGCCAAGTCTCATCCAAAGCCAAGCAAGTTTGGCCTGAGGCAACACCTTGAAGGAGACGAAGACTTCTGAGCCCCAAGCCCGCACTTGACCTAACACTTCTCTCCAGAAAGCCCTCTCCATCCCTTAATTCACAGACGTGGGTCTTAATAGTTTTCCCTCTCGTTTATCTATCAAAACCTACCCTTAGGGACCAGCCTGGTAACAGCCACTGACAGTTTAGTCAAAGCTATTCTAGGGAGATTTGCATTTTGGACAACAGCAGTAATTGTGGGTTGAAAGAGTCTGTGCCCTGTTAAAAGAAATGGATTTGGAGCAGGTAGTTGTTTTGTACAGAAGAGCAGGCTGATGGCCACTGGGCAAATCCTAGAGAGCGTGTTGCGTGGTCACAGTGCTGGGCTGGGGCTGCCTGGGGGTAAGTCTTGCTTGTGCTCCTGGAAGAACTCAAGAAATGTTTGCTAAACAGGATGTTGCTGGATCAGGAAGAGTGAATGGGGACAGGAAGAGAGAAAGAGATTCATGAACCGAGATGTCCTTACATTTCTGGAGTCTTGGACTTGTTCTTGCCGTTGAAGAACTCAGGGAGAGCCCGCCGCTCAATGGCATGAACACTGCAAGAGAAGCCAGTGCATTCAGAAGGCACTAGTGGAGAGATGGGAGCCCCAAAGAGAGGAAAAGCCTAGAAGGTGAGGCAGGCAAACAGCTGGAGACAGCAGGAAGGAGTCAGATGCTTGGGAGAACTTCCTCCCAGGGCTCCCCTAAAATGGAAGTGTGCCCCAGTCTAGCTGACTGAGGAAGAAATAACTTATTTAGCGGCAGGAGAAGGAACAACATGTTGACCCAAGGAGGCCGGGAGAAAAGGGTGTAGTGGGAAGCTGGAGAACAATACCTATTATAATCGAACCAGGCCGCATAGCTGGGGATGATGATGTGGTGGGTCTGCTCAGTCACATTGTCCTCATGCAGGTCCGGGTTCTTGGTCTGCTCCCCCTTGTTCCCCGTACTGTTTTCATCCTCATCCTATGAACACGGAGGCTGCTGGACACTCAGCATTCTCATCTTGCCCCTAGCAACCCCCTGCTTCTCCCGCACCCCAGGAATATGGGCACTAAAGATGGGTGTGGGAGTGAACAGTAATGGGCCCCAGGACTGGAAAAGGGTCAGTTTTGAGCAATAGGTAGAATCAGTCTATGGGGGGAAATGTCCGGGCAGGGAAAGTTCTGGGCAGAGGGAACTTTATAATCACAAATCAGAATCACATAGAGAGGTAGGGCCCCTCTAAACTGGCTCCACCTTGCCCGTGGTCTCCATGCTTTCATCCTCCTGTTCATCTGAAAGAGAGAGACAGCGAGATAGAAGGCTGAAGCCTCCAGAGGGGCCGAGAAGAGTCCTATTTCTGAAAAGCCCCGGCAGGCTGGGGAAGTGACAGCTGGCCTCCCCGGATCGGGCTCCCCTTCTTACCCAAGTCAGTCATGGTGCCTCCTTTGACCGGGGCTGACTCCGAGTCCTTCTTAGTGTTGACTGTAGGAAGAGAGTCATTTTATCAGACAGGTTCTGCCTAAACCAGGCCCTTACCTCTCTGCTGCTAAGTTCTAAAGATCGCACTTTCTCCAAAAACTTTCTCCTGATCACAAAATGTAGTGACTTCCTTCAGTCACAATCAGTCTAGGTTTTGAAACTCACTTGCCATGTTGCCCTCTTCCCAACCAAAAGTTCATTTAGCTTTTTTCTATGGAGAAGCATTTTCTACTCAATGGATATTTATATATCAATTGTCTTTCAGGCCCTTATATCCACCTGTGTCTTTTTTAAAAAAACTAAAAATGTCTTTATTGATTTTAGAGAGAGAGAGATGGGAAGGGAGAGGGAGAGAGAAACATCCATGTGAGAGCACAAAATCAACTGGCTGCCTTCTGCACACCCCCTACTGGGGATCAAGCCCCCAATCCAGGCATGTGCCCCGACAAGGAATTGAACTGGTGACCTCTCACTGCATGAGACAACACTCAACCAACTGAGCCACATCCGCCAGGGCTGTAAGTTCTTAATAAAGTGAGACAGAGCCTGACCAAATCACTCTACAGAGAAGTGGTTGGATCTTAAATATTATTTTTTCTTTTTCCTTGCTTTTTTTTTAAAAAAAAATCTTTATTGTTGAAAGTATTACATATGGCCCCCTTTTCCCCCAGTTGACCTCTTCCAGCCCACCCCTGCCCCCACCCCAGGCCTTCACCACCCTATTGTCTGTGTCCATGGGTTATGCATAAATGCATTCAAGTTCTTTGGTTGCTCTCTTCCCACCCACCCACCCTCTCCCAGATCTTAAATATTTTTTAAAGCAGAGGACACTTTCCCCAGCTGAATTCATACACGAAAGCTCAGGAGGAGAGCTGCTCGGATCGACTAGGGGGTGGGAGCCAGAACTCCTCTCTCAGTGGCCCCCTTTACTCCACTCCTGAACTGTATTTGGGACTAGTCTCTAGAGCACAGATTATAACCAGTGCTGAAGAGCAGTGGTCTCCAAATGAGGTTCTCACACAGGATGCACAAGATGGTCCACTAGACTACAGCCAGAGAATATCAGAACTTCTCTTTATATTTGTCTTTTAATCTTATCCTTTACATTTTCCCATTCTTAGATAATGTTTGCATGTGTTTTATAATGTTCTAAAAGGAGTGGTGTAACAGTTCATGTATGTAATTTGTGCTCAAATATATTTTAGAGGTAGGGCCCCTCTAAACTGGCCCCACCTTGGTTAAGGCGTTGACCCAATATGCCAAGGTTGTGGGTTCGATCCCTGGTCAGGACACATATAGAAATCAAACAATGAATACATAAATAAGTGGAAAAATAAATTGATGTGTCTCTCTCTCTAAAATCGATCAATCAAAAAACAAAAAAATGGAATATGGAGACAACTACTGTCGAGCACAAAGCACAGTCCACAACTTACTAGTAGTTATGGATGTGAAGTTAGAGGGTGGTCCATGGTGGTGGAAAGAACCTCTAGACCTGGGACTGGGCCTAGGAAATCAGCCACTCGGGGTTTGAAAGAGTAGGGGCAGGGCAGGCAGGCCCAGGAGCTAGGCCCAGCCCATACCTGTTTTGGGCAATGTCACCTCTTCTACGTTGGGGACTGGTGAGGGCTCATCCATGTCCTTTGTTAGGTCTTCTTGCTCCTCTTCTCTGTGGCCTCGCTTGGACTTGGTGTAAGGTGTTGAGGGACTGGGAAGGAAAGGGAGTGAAAGAGAACCTAGTCATCCTTGGATAAGGAGTCCCTGGAAGTTCAAGTTCAAGGGACAGGAAGCAAGGGAGAACCCCAAGGGGCAGAACTGAGCAAAAACAGAAACCAATCACCTCAGAATAATGGGAAGTGGCCAAGGCTTCCATTTGGAGATAAAGCTCTCTTTGAGTTTACTAGTGGCTGGGACTAGAACTAACAACTAGGCAGCTAAAGATGAGTAGGTCTAGGGTCGGGTGGTCATGGGAAGGTTTGGAGAGATCACTGAAGGTGGGGGCAGGCTAGGGGCTGGCATACCCTTTCTTAGCATTTTTCTTCTTAGCTTCTGGGGTTGGTGAAGGAGAGGGGGAGCGCTTCCTCTTCTTATAGTTCCCCCCCTTCTTGTCCCGTCGATCTGAATCCGGGCTGTTCACCTGCAGGTTGGGGAATTGGGACAAATGTCAGTCACTAATCTCCAGTGAAGACTTATTCCAAAACTTATGCTAATGGCTCCAAGAAGAAAGAAGAGGAATTTCACCTCATCTGTCAGTGTCTTGGCTGAAATCTTCTTTCGGCGGGAGACAGGGTTTTTGTCATCATTTACTTCATAGTCTTCCTCATTCATCCATTCATTGAAGGTGTCTGTGTCCAGGATCCACTTCGCATGAACCTAAGTACAGAGGAGACTGCGCTGAAGAGCCGCCTGGAAGCCAGAGCTCTGCCAGGGGCCCTTGACAGAAAGCCCACGGGCACCGATCTGCTGCTTCCTCTCCAGAGAGGCCTGGTCCTGGCACCGTTGTTCTGGGGGCAGCGCGGGAACAGAGCAGCTCACCTTCCGAGGCTTCTCGGGAGTCGGAGCATCTTCCACAGACGCTTCAATTTCACTGGCTGGGATCCACGTGTCGTAACTGCCATGGGAAATTCACCGTGAAGCAGAGAATCAGTAAGATGGAGTTGTGGAAAAGACAACTGGAAATCTTTTACCTTTTCCATGTATAAAAAGCACTGTGTTGTTGGGTTATTATTTTGGTATAATTATTTCCCCAGTTAATATTGAGATCCTTTCATTATAAAGTAATAAAAACAATTACAAAATATTTCAAAAATAAAAAAGGATCACCCTAACACAACTACTTGTGACATTCAGTATGTGGTTTTTCCCAATAACTTTTTAAAATATATATATTTTTATTGATTTCAGAGTGGAAGGAAGAGGGAGAGAGAATCCCCGATGAGCTGCCTCCTGCATGGGAGAGGGGAGGAGGCGAGCCCGACCTGGGCATGTGTCCTGACCAGGAACGGAACCGTGATCTCTTGGTTCATAGGTTGATGGTCAACCACTGAGCCATGCCAGCTAGGCCAGTAACTTTTTTCAGTATAATTTTATCCAAACATAATTCAATGATACTGGAGTTATTTTATATCCTACTTTTTGCAGTTACTATTCATTTAACAAATTATCCATGTTATTTCTATAAATTTAAAGGCTGCATAGCCCTGCCAGTGTGGCTCGGTGGTTGAGTGTCCACCCATGAACCAGGAGGTCCCTGGTTCGATTCCCAATCAGGGAACATGCTCGGGTTTCAGACTCAATTCCCAGAGGGGGGTCTGCAGGAGGCAGCCAATTCATGATGTCTCTCTCATTGATGTTTCTATCTCAATATCTCTCTCCCTTCCTCTCTCTAAAAATCAATAAAAACATATTTAAAAATAAATAAAGGCTATATAATAGCCCACTAAATAGACATGTAAATTGGCTGAAACATTTCCCCACCATTAAACATTTAGATTGTTTCTAATATTTACTTATCAAAAATTATACTGGAATAACGATTTTGCATGTAAAGCCCCAATTCTTTTAGCCTAAGCCTGGTCCAATAAATACCAACCTCCCCCAAGATAGGAGATTCACATAATAGGAGAGAGGAGAACAAATTGACAAACCTAAAAAACAACAACAACAAACTAACAAACAAAATAACCCTAAAATAACCCCAAAAGATAATAAAGTGAAGAAACCCCCCCCCCCACACACACACACATACACCTCCAAATCACTCCTTGTTGCTTTGCTAGATGCCCTAGCACCTCCCAGCCTGGCTCTGTACTTACACCTGTCCCCAACCCATCCTCACCTGTCAGGATAATAGCCCCAGTGCAGAAGAACCTGCTTGTCCCTCTTCATGACTGGTCGCACCCATTCCTCTGGGGATAGAGACAGAGCAGGGAGAGAGATAAGCTAATGGGGTACAAAAAGTAACTCTGTATATAACTCCTGTTGCAGCAGAGGACCTGTGAATAGGAATGTAAGGCGGTAGGAGAATTTAGGGTTGAAAGGAGAGAGCAGCCCAGGCACCGCATGGGATCTGAGCAGTCCTCCACCTCCTAGTCCAAGCCATTCACTGAGGTGCCCAGGAAAGCCAGGTCTCACCTTCTTCCAGGTTCCCTGGGACAGGATACACAACATGGGATGCACTGTTCCTATCCTCAGTGACCGTTCCCTGGATGGCACAAAAAAGGAGGTAAATATACCCCCCTCTAAATCACTCATCAGTATAAATAAGCCAAAATAAGATTTAACTACAGATCTGCCTTCCTAATCATATTTTGCTCAGAATGGTATTAAAGTGAGTTGCCCTCTCTACTAAGCACACACTAGCTGAATGGCGGAGGAAATAGCTGGGATTGTGCTAATAATGAAGAAAAGTCAAAGAATTAAAAACTGCTACAGATAATCTGAGTAAATAATCCACACATGGGAAATGTAAAGTTGACTGTGTGTCTTTAGCAATGACATCTGCTTCCTATGCTAGAGTTCCAAAGAGCAAAGATTTCATTTCTCTGACCTCAGGCAATACCAAGTTCATTGGAAGTAAAAGCTTTTCCCCCAGACTAAGAGTCTCTAGGAACAGTGACTCAGACCTGTCAAGACTGAAAAATGGGAGGAGCAGACATAGAAAGAATGGCCCAAGGCTTCAAGTCTAGTCATTTTCCAAGTAGGCAGAGGCACCTCTGCAGCAGAACACATGGCCCCTCAGGGCTATTTATTGAACGGAAACGTCAGGAAAAGGGTCGCGGACTTTCCAAAACCTCTCCTGACCCACCCACTCACCTGGTGTCTCTTGATAATGTCCTTTAATTTTCCTAGCAGTTTGGGTTCAATTTCGGGGCACAGGAAAATGTTTGGTCGAGACAGGCAATTATTCTGTGGGGAGAAGTAGATGGAGTGAGATTATGGGGAGGGTGTTTTGGATTCCTGCTGAGGGAAGGGAGGTGAAAGGGGGCAGGTTCCCGACCAGTACCTGCACCAAGGACTTCTCGATGGTCATGAACATTTCCACGTTGCGGTCCATGCGTGATGGGTTCTGGAAGTCGTAACGCCGCCTATGAAGAGGCAATAATCCAGTGAGTGATATAGTTGAGTTCGGGGGATCAGGTTAGGGTAATGTGACTAACCTGGGAAACTAGGAGGCAATCCCATTCACGGCTATTGTCAAAACTGCCTAGAATCTGGGGTTTACTGATCTCAACTCACTCTATACTGAGTCCAAAGGACAAAGTAAAGTTTGAGATGCCAACCTAAGAATCCCTTTTTCTCTACAATACACATACTGACGCACACACACATACTTACACAGTCTTGGAGACTATTTTGGTTCTGACTCCCAGCCCTTTTTCTGACCTAGCAAGTCAGGCCTACTGACCTAGCAAAGTAAGAGACTCACAAAAATGTCTACTTAAGCTCTGCCACCCCAGAAAGACCCTGAGGAAAAATTTACCCGAGGAAAATCCCTCTAAACTACATATAAAAAGCATCAAGAGAGGGCATCTCACCATCCCTGGTCACTCTTGAATTTGTAGGCAGCTGCAAGTATGTGGCACAGGGAGCCTCCTGCTTTGAAATCTAGGAAACATTTGATCTACAAAATTGAGACAGGGAAGAAGTATGTAAGAGTTACATCCTAAATTCTGTTATTACTTAATCCTCTCACAAAATCCCATGCTAAAGTGATCTCCCTCTCAACCAGGAATTCTTTAACCCCTGTGCCATTGTATCATGTAGCCTGGAAGAGGGGAGAGGAAGAAACGAAAATTCACAAAGCCCCACTTTGTGCCAAGCACTTACTGGGTTCCCTCACTGACCGTTACAGAACGGCCATAGTGTAGTCACGCTAATCCTATCTAGAGATGAAGGAACCAAGATGCAAAGGGTGTAAACTGCTTGGCCAGGTCACAGAGACACCAAGTGACAGAGCCAGGATTTGAACACAAGCCCGTGCAAACCCATGCCATGAGAGTTTCACGCACCGAGCTCACACACTCTGAAATAACCTGCTGCACAAAGTATTACTAAGACAAAGGGAATGGTAAACCGGGGACTAGGCCAAGGCATCAATGTCCTGGCCAGGGATAGGGATGGTAAAAAATTACCCAAATTTCAAAAATCATGAAATTTACAACCCCCCCCCCTAAAAAACAAAACAACACCTTCTCCAGTTTTGAGGATTCACCCCCTGGCTTTTGCACTCACCGGCAGTTTAGTGAGCGGTGCATTGCTGACATGTTTGCCAAAAACTTCTTCCTGAAATTGTAGCAACTGTACAACCAGGCTAGACAGGGACTTGTTGGTGGGTGGTTCAGCTTGTATATACTGGGGAAATAGAGGGAAAGAAAAGAAAAATAGACCCCAGGTAAATTGTCCACCACTTCCCTATTTCTTCCCCAGGAGCTCTGGAAACATCTGGGGCAGAGAAAATTGTGTCTTCTTTCCCCATGTGTCTAGTTTCTATAAAGAAAATGGCAGAAGGGAGACAGACCCTCGACGCGCCTCACCAGGAAGTTGCAATTGTGCTGCCCCCAGCCCAGGTACACCTGACATTGGCTCTCTACCCTGAGGGCTGTAAAAGTCTGAAGGTTCCTTGAGTTCAGGCCAGGGAAGCAATACCTTTGAGGCTCTAAGTGAGACAACCGTGTATTTCTTGGGGTAACTTTGTGGAAGGCCAAGCTTCGCCGTTATCATGTGGCTTAAGAAAGGTGCAAGGAAGTGAGGTAGGGCAAACAGACCGAGAGGGCAAGGCTGGGGGCAAGCATGGGCAAACAGAGCGAGCTCGTGCGTTCTGCTTCTGCGAGGGGCAGGGCACAGATGCACAGATGTCTTCGCAGGCCCTCCGAGATGGAAGGACCAGCTACCATCTAGCCTAGTGGGAAAGAGCAAGATTGCACCTGTCTTTTCTGAGGAAACCTTAGCTGAGACAAGTAACCCTGGGCATTCTTTTTTTTTTAAATATATTTTATTGATTTTTTACAGAGAGGAAGGGAGAGGGATAGAGTTTGAAACATCGATGAGAAAGAAACATCGATCAGCTGCCTCCTGCACACCTCCCACTGGGGATGTGCCCGCAACCAAGGTACATGCCCTTGACCGGAATCGAACCCTCCCGGGACCCCCTCAGTCCGCAGGCCGAGGCTCTATCCACTGAGCCACACCGGTCAGGGCACCCTGGGCATTCTTAAACATTCCCATGCTATGCAACTAGCATCCTCGCCTTCTGTTCTAATTTAAAACTGAGACAGCAGGCAACTTTCTCTTTACCTTTTGACCCCTGTGTGCTCACCCTAATCACAGAGCGGAGCGCTCCTCCTCAGCGGGAGGTGTAAAGAGATCCCTGAAGGAAAAGGTAAGTGACAAAGAGCTAAGAGCTGCAAAGCCGAGCCAGGTCGCGGGCCGCCCATCTCCGCAGGCTCGGGACTAAGCCCCTGGACTGATCTCCCTTCAAAGGGTCAAACAGAAGCCTGGGAACCCGAGCCCCGGGCGGAGGCGCAGACAAGGCAGAGGCCCGCGCTGCTGGTCGGGACCCTGCACCCAGAGCCCCGAGCAGGGCAGCTCAGGACCAGGACCAGGACCAGGACCAGGACCAGGGGGGCGTCCTCCTCGGCCGCCCATCCCATCGGACAGGCTGCGGGCTGGGCAGGAGGCACCGGGCGGAGGGCGGCCGCCGAGACCCCGCTCCGGGAGCAGAGAGCAGGCCGGCGGCTGTCTCGGGAGAAAACCCGCATGTTTAGATGTTGCTTTCAACAAGGGCCCACAGACAAAGACAAGCCCGGGAGGAGGTGCAGCGGGAGGCAGGTAAGGCTCCTTCCACCCTTTG
>NW_005871167.1:3287928-3324816 GCF_000147115.1 Myotis lucifugus | reverse complement strand
CGGGGGGCGCGGGCCGGAGGGGGCGCGGGGGCGGCACCGGGGGCCGCGGCCGCCGAGGGGGCCGGAGCCCGGGCGCGGCGGGGCCCGGTCCCTTTGTCCCGCCCCCGGGCCGCGCGGCCCGGCCCGCGTACCTTCTTGTAGTTCTTGCCGAGCCAGAGCCGCACGTTGTCGAACTGGGTCACCGTGTCCGCGGCCTCGTAGTACTTCACGTTGGGGCCGCCGTCCTTCTTCCGCACCGCCATCTTCTCGGGCTCGGGCCCGCCGCCGCCGCCCGCCCCGCTCGGCGCAGCTCCCGCCTCCTCCGCCGCCTCCGCCCGCCTCCCGCCGCCGCGGCCGCCGCCTCCCGCCGCCTGGGTCCCGGCCCGCGCAGCGACCCCTGCCGGCCGGCCGGGCGCGGCCCGATCCCGGGTGCCTCCCGGGCGGCGGCGGCGGCGGGAGCCCCGGAGCGGCGGCTGCTTCCGGGCCGGCGCCCGCTGCCGGGACCGCTCGGACCCTGTTCTCGTGGCCTCTCGGCCCGGGAAGCGGCTCCTGTCTACGCTCCCCAAGGGGGCGCCGTGGCCGGCACCGCGCGCATCCCTAGCCCCTCGGAGCCCGGGACCGGGAGCCCAGACCCCCCTCCCCGAGATGTCCCCGCCTCTCACCCGGGGAGACCGTGCGAACGCTTCCCGAGCCGCCCCTCATGCCCCGTCCCAGCGCCTCTCCCTCCTCCATCCCGGGTCCCCGGGCCGCCACCCTCGGGGCCAGCCCCTGCCCGCCAGCTGCTTCCTTTGCAGGCAACGCCGTCGCCTCTACAGAGCGTTGCGCTCCCTGAGACCCCGAGTCTTCGCTGGGTGGGTGGCCCTCCCAGCCGGGGTCCCCCGTCCCCCCCGATGTTGCCCTTTGAGCGGCAGAGAAGGGAGGTGGGGACCGGGGAGGGGGCGCGCGGCCGGCGGGTGTGCGTCCCCGCCGGGCGGACTCCTTCTGTAAGCGCGAGGCCGGCTGCAGTTTTGGGAGTCACGGTGGCCGAGTGGTTAAGGCGTTGGACTCGAAATCCAATGGGGTTTCCCCGCACAGGTTCGAATCCTGTTCGTGACGGCCGCTTTTTTCCCCCTTCCCTTCAGGACCTGTAAAGGGAACCCCTTGTTTTCGCAAATGTCTTTAGTGCAGGTACCTTTCTGCCTCGGAAAGTGAAGCCGGAAGGTCTCACCCTTGGATTTGGGGGAAATGGGGGCGATCTCGGAAGCTTATTATCCACAACCATGTCGGCTGCTAGAACACAAGGCACTCTCCGAGTTCTGTAACTGCAGGTTTGCTAGCCGAGGTTTGACATTGTTTCATGCTTTCGGTAGGGAACAGCAAAGGATTTGAAGAAGGGTTACGTTTTGTTGGGGAATGTGAATACCCGTTGTGCTGTAATAGTCGAAACTGGAGTTTCCAGGAGGAGAGGGCGCCTCTGGATTTGATGACCGGAAGTCATGTCTGGCAGGTCTGATTACAAATGAAGACCCAGGGACAGGGCATGCTCTCATTTGGATTTCCTTGAAGAGGTGCGCCTCAGGTGCCACAGGGCTTGGGGGAGTGGCCTATTGAAGCAAATAAGGCAGATGTAGCTGGAGCTAGTGTGGGATAACTATCACTTTTTATTGAGTGCTCACTAGGTGCCAGATACTGTGCTAAATGCTGCAGGTATTAGCCAAGATAGGGAATCAGTCCCTTCTCTCACCTGTACTCACCACACTCAGTTCTTCCTGTCCCCCCGTTTCTGATTGTGGGGAATATCTAAGATACTTGTGGAGGATGTTCTTTTTGTATTTCATTTCTTGCACAGCACCATCTTCTCCAAGGAGGATCCCCAAAGGACCAGGGGCTCATACTGTATTTCCCACGCTCCCCCTCACCACTGTCTCCTTCCCACCCCCACCATAATCACTTTCTATGCTATACACAGGTTTGCTCCTCCTCTTTGAGGCTCTTGATGACTCCAGCTGGAACCTATCAGTCTACCACCACCATTCATTAGATGGCATGCAAGGAATCTCCTTTAATACACGTGTGCAAAAATTAATTTTTACAAATTATATTTATTCTACCTGCCAACTATGTTTCAAATCTGTCTGCTTTTCTCAGGATCGGGTGCAAGCTGGACCCACCACTAGCTGGAGCCTTTATTTGGAAAGTCGGAGTTCTTGTGAGAACTACATGAGTTATATGTAAAGCTGTACCACAGCCTGCACAATGTAGCCAGAGACCTTAAAACTTTCCACAGGCCGAAACCGGTTTGGCTCAGTGGATAGAGTGTCGGCCTGCGGACTGAAAGGTCCCAGGTTCGATTCCGGTCAGGGGCATGTACCTGGGTTGCGGGCACATCCCCAGTAGGAGATGTGGATGTGCAGGAGGCAGCTGATCGATGTCATCGATGTTTCTGACTCTCTATCTCTCTCCCTTCCTCTCTGTAAAAATATATATATTAAAAAAAAAACTTTCCACATCTGGCTTGGCTCAGTGGAGAGTGGAGAGTGTTGGCCTGCAGACTGAAGAGTTGTGCGTTCAACTCCGGTCAAGGGCACATGCCCGGGTGTGCAGGAGGCAACTGATCAATGGTTCTCTCTCATCATTGATGTTTCTATCTCTCTAGCCCTCTCTCTTCCTCTCTGAAATCAATAAAAATATATTTTTAAAAAAACTCTCCAGAGCTGCTTTTGGTCTCTTTTCTCTCACCACTCTTCCATATTTCCTACTTCCATCCACTGGCATTATTTTAGTTCTCGGAGTAGTATTTGTCCGTGTTCATGCTGTTCTCTGCCTGAAAGCATCTTTCTTATCCTCACCTTCTACTCAGTCTCCACTTAAATGTCGGTTCTCTAATCACCTGTCGCCCACCATGTCCTATGGCCTATGCCAGCCGTGGGCAAACTACGGCCCGAAAAAGACCCCCTAAAACGGGATCTGAAGTCGCCTTTCCTATGCTGGCCTCGTGAGCTCGGTGCCCTTAGTTTGTGTAGTCCTTAAGCCAATCCCCGTGGGCAAGGCTCAGACTGAGTTTGACCTCCAGCCAGGCCCCCGCGGGCCGCCCCTTCTGAGCCCATCAGGCCCCGCCCATTGGGCGGAGCCACGGCCAGGCTAGCAGGTATAAAAGTTCCAGGCCAGTGGCCCCAGTCACTCAGCTGAGCTTCTTGGCCAGAGAGCACACCCCTCGCGCGCCTTCCGCCCTGAAGCCCACCAGCCTGCCCGCCAGCCCGCCAGCTCACAGGATCGTCCGCACCCCAAACCATGTCCCGTGTCCCGCCGCAAGGTCGGCTGCAAGCCCCGCCGAGTAGACCCCGAGTCCGCCGCCCACACCGACGACGAGATGGAGATGGGGGACCTGGTCATAAACGTGAAGCCCGAGCCAAGTCCGTGGCCCCTACAGGCCGCGGGGCTGCAGCGGGGTTCTCCAAAGGAAGTGCCCGCACCAGGCCACCTGGAGGGCGCACCCCGCTCCTGCCCTACCCTGGTGCCCGCCGCCCCTACCCACCTCGCCCTCGGCTTGCAGAACCAGTTGGCGCCGTGGACTTCTCTGGTCCCTAATCCTCACGCCCGCCAGCCCTGGACTGGCAAACACTCAGATACGTTGACCTGTGACCTCTGCCTGCAGACCTTCCGGCTGAAGGCCATCAAGGCCATCGTGGACCAGAAGAAGCAGGGCTGTCAGCCCTCTCGAGGCCGCAGCCCTTGCCCGGACTCAGAACTCGAGAACCCGAAGGCTTTGACTTGCCTCCGCTGTGGCCGACAATTCACAGAGGCCTGGAAACTGCTGCGCCATGCCCAGTGGGACCATGGACTGTCCATCTACTGGACGCAATCTGAGGCCCCAGAGGCTCCGCTGCTGGGCCAGTCAGAGGTGGCTGCAGCCATGTCAGCAGTGGTGGGGCAGGAAGTGGAGGCCAAGGGCTCCCGGGCCAACAGCCTCCCCCGGCGGAGCCCCACCTGCCCTGTGTGCATGAAGACCCTCAGCTCCTTCAGCAGCCTCAAGGTGCACATGCGCTCGCACACGGGCGAGCGGCCCTACGCCTGTGACCAGTGTGCTTACGCTTGTGCCCACAGCAGCAAGCTCAACCGCCACAAGAAGACCCACCACCGGCAGCTGCAACCTCAGAGCCCCTACACGGCCAAGGCCAGTCAGGAACAGGCCTCAGCTGCGCCTCCAGAGCCAGCCGCCCATGCTTCTGCCCCGGCCAGGATTCTCCTGTGCAGCCCTGAAGGGGCTGGAGCTGCCCACACAGCAGGTGTGCAGGAACCTCGGGCTCCAGGTGGTGGAGCTCAGGCTGGTCCTGGTGGGGACAGTTGGGGCAACGCCATCAAGGAAGAGGGAATCAACTCTGCCCAGATCCCAGAGAAGTTGCCTAAGAAGACTCCAAAGACACTGAGCTGTGAGTTCTGTGGGAAACGTTTCACCGACAGCAGCACCCTGACGGTGCACCGGCGCTCACACACCGGGGAGCGGCCCTATACCTGCGACCTCTGCTCCTTTGCCTGTGCCCAGAGGAGCAAGCTTAGCCGCCACCGCAGCATACACGGTCCTGGGCCCGGCGGTGCCTGCTTTGAGTGCCCCCACTGCCGTGTGCCCTTCCGCCTGCGGGCCACCCTGGAAAGACACCTGTGGCAGAAGCACAGAATGCCCTTCCCCCCCTGCTGTCCCTGATACCACTGCCCATGTACCTGTTGATCATGTCCTGCTGGGAATGAATCCTCCCTCCCTGCCTCCCTCTACTTTGTAAAATATTAAAAAATAAATAAACAAATAAAAGCAAAAATAAATAAAAAATAAAAAGTCCGTACCCTTTTATGTAATGATGTTTACTTTGAATTTATATTAGTTCACACAAACACTCCATCCATGCTTTTGTTCCGGCCCTCCAGTCCAGTTTAAGAACCCATTGTGGCCCTCGAGTCAAAAAGTTTGCCCACCCCTGGCCTATGCCCTAATCTTACTATGTGAATTGTTTCCTCTGTAGAATATAAACTCTTGGCACCTATAAGCTCTTCAATAAAAAAAATTTTTTTTTATTGAGTAAATGGATGCTTTTTACAGTGGTTATGTGTACATGTTTTAGTCTTCACTCAGACTGTACTATAAGCTTCTTGGGATTTAGGATTGTATTTTATTTGTATCTATTCTACTAAGTCTTACATGTAGATGTGATCAAATATATGCTGTAATACTACCTAACAGATTCAGTACTTGGCTTCCCATTTTGCGCATGCTCTCAGATTTAAATATCTGGAGGCCAAGACCAATATCGACCAGCAGAGGGCAGCCGACAACTATGTTGTGAAAGGAAGAAGGCTCATGGTTTTATAAAATGGAGGACCTGGACTGAGAATGAGAAACTGGCAGAGGTTGTCTGGTACTTAGGAAATCCACTCTCAAATGCGTCCCTTGTAACTTTTGGGGGTGAGTGGCCAAGGCTTCAAATTCTCATGAACAGTGGATAAGTTCAAATTGTTACCATCCCCACAGCCACCCGTCTCCAATTCTTTCATCCTTCTCCTTTCATCCCAACAAATCCTGTCTCTTTCTTTGCGTTGCATAATCAGGCCTCCCTCCCCCTCACCATTTTTACATTCTACTCACTGCCATTCTTTTCTTCTGGTTCGGTGTTTGGCCTTGCTTGTCTGCCCTTAAGTTACCTTCTCACCTAGACTTGCAATCCCACTCATTTCAATCTCCTAAGGAACCTTCTGTAAGTACCCTTCCATAATATGTTCAAATTCTCCTCCTCTGCTGGATCAATCCTCCTTCTTTTTTTAATTTTTTAGTTATTTTATTTTTTATAATGGATCAATCCTTCTTTAATTCAGAACAAAACTACACCTGACACTTACGAACCACCACATTTTTTACTTCCTTTCATTTTTTGAATAAAATGCATACCTTCTGCCTGCAGCTTCCTATTATCTTAACAACCCTGTGGTAGAAATCTTTGCTATGTTTGAAACCATTGATTTCTTAATGGGCTGCAGAGACACTGTACCCGGTTTTTCTCTTAGAACAGCGATTTTCAACCTTTTTCATCTCGTGGCACACATCAACTAATGACTAAAATTCTATGGCACACTAAAAAATAAGTTTTTGGCCGATCTGACCAAATAAGAAGGTATAATTTTGATTCATTCACACCAAATGGTTATTGTTGTGTTGGCTGTTGTCTTTTTTTTTTTTTTTTTGACAGTCGGCAAAAGAGGTCAGTGCCCCTGACTAAATAGTCAGGTATTGCATATTTTAAAAATTCTTGAGAGCGATAGCCAGTTTGGCTCCGTAGATAGAGCGTTGGCCTGTGGACTGGAGGGTCCTGGTTTCCATTCTGGTCAGGGGCAACATGCCCAGTTGCGGGCTCCATCCCCAGTAGGGGACGTGCAGGAGGCAGCTGATCAATGATTCTCTCTCATCACTGATGTTTCTGTCTCTCTCTCTGTCTCCCTTCCTCTCTGAAATCAATAAAAATATATTTTAAAAAAATTATTGAGGCATACTGGTGGAAAATCACTGTTAAAACACTGTTTCATCAACAAGTAAAGTAAGGTTTGCCCTAGTTGGTTTGGCTCAGCGGATAGAGCGCCAGCCTGTGGACTGAAGGGTCCCAGGTTCTATTCTGGTCAAGGGCACATGCCCGGGGTTGCCAGCTCAATCCCTGCAAAGGGGGCAGCCAATCAATGATTCTCTTTCATTATTGATGTTTCTATCTCTCTCTCTCCCCTCTCCCTTCCTCTCTAAAATCAAAAAAGTATATATTAAAAAAACAAACAAGTAAACTAAGGTTTTACTTTACAAATTATATATTAATTTACTTTTAAGTGAAAGAGAGTTTATTGGTGAATCTGTGAGACAGAGTGGCTACTCCACACAGCCACCTCACCCGAGGATATGTTTTTATAGATTCTAGAGGGGAGGAAGGGAAGAGAGAGAAAAAGAGAGAGATACATTAATGTGAGAGGGAAGCATTTATCAACTGGTTGCCTCCCACTCGGAATCAAAACTGCAACCTAGATATGTGCCCTGACCTGCAATAGAACCTCCAACCTTTTCGTGTACAGATGACACTCAACCAACTGAGGCATCCAGCAGGGCAAACTATACATACATATATATGTATATTTTTAAATATGTTTTTATTGATTTTAGAGAGAGAGGAAGGGAGAGGGAAAGATAGACACATCGATGAGATAGAAACATCAATCAGCTGCCTCTTACACACCCCCACTGACCAGTAAATGAACCTCTTGATGCATAGGTCAATGCTCAACCATTGAGCTACACTGGCCAGGATATATATATATATATATATATATATATATATATATATATATATTTATATTTATATTTTATTGGCTTCAGAGAGGAAGGGAGAGGGAGAGAGAGATAGAAACATCAATGATGAGAGAGTGTTATTGATTGACTGCCTCCTGCACGCCCCACACTGGGGATTGAGCCTGCAACTCCAGGATGTGCCATGACCAAGAATTGAATTGTGACTTCCTAGTTCATAGGTTGATGCTCAACTGCTGAGCCACAGCCACACCAGCCAGACCAGGCTATGCTTTTTTTTTTTTTAATTGATCTTTTACAGAGAGGGAGAGGGATAGAGAGTCAGAAACATTGATGAGAGAGAAACATCGATCAGCTGCCTCCTGCACGCCTCCCACTGGGGACGTGCCCGCAACCAAGGTACATGTCCTTGACTGGAATCGAACCTGGGACCCTTCAGTCCACAGGCCGACACTCCATCCACTGAGCCAAACCGGTCAGGGCTGGGCTATGCTTTTTAAAACTAGAAAACTTAACTGAAAAAAGAGAAAATAACTGTTTCTCCATCTCATTTGTTTTCTTTGTTCTTCTGTGGAATTCTACCAAAGCTTCATTCTTTTCCCTTCTCCCAAGACAAAAATCTCAAGCCACCATCCAGGCATGGTCCTTTATCTCTGGCTGGCTGTGTCTGCATAGCTGACCTAGTGTCACCTGAAACACAAAACAAAACTTCTCTTCCTTTCCCAGAATAACATTCTAAACTTTTTCAATTTATGTTGATACTATTCTCAATTCCATCTAGTTTCCAACCTTAAGGATTACCTGACATTTTCTTCTCTCCAGCCCATCATTCATCAGTGATTGCTTCCTTCATTACATCATTTAATTCATGCTTCTGTTACAATGGCCTTCCAGGTGCCCCAGTTTCACCACACAAATCTCTAAAACACGTGACTTTCATTATATTACTCCCTTGTCTAGGAACATCAGTGTCTCTCTGATCAAACACATGTTCCTATTATCAATAACTCCCTACCTAATCACCCATTTTTTTATGCTTAATTCTTCCCAATAAGATACCCCCAATCTAATCATGCTGGGCATTTCCATTTACAGCCTAATTCCTTCTCTCATAAAGCTCCTGTCTCTTCACTTTATTTATTTTTTTAATCCTCACCCGAGGACATTTTTCCATTGATTTTTATTTTTTAATATAATATAATCCTATCTAATAAAAGAGAAACATGCAAATTGACCATAACCCCAACACCCTCCCCATTGGCTAATCAGCAGGATATGCAAATTAACTGCCAACCAAGATGGCTGCCGGCTGCCAGGCAGCTGAAGCAAACAGGAGGCTTGCTTGCTCCAGTGACGGAGGAAGCCAAGGTTCCCGGCCTGCGGCAGCCCAGCTCTGAGTTCTGGATGCAACAAAGTTGCAATTATAGAACCTAAACAAGCTCCAGATAGCTGCTTTCAGCTGGCAGCGCAGCGGGCTCAGAGCTTAGAGCGGCAGTGATGGCAACAGTGTTTCAATTATAGAACCTAAACAAAGCCCAGATATCTGCTTTCAGCAGCCGAGGCCTCAAGCTGGAGCCGGCCTCAGAGCTAAAGCCGGCTCTCAGCTCCAGTGACAGCCATAGAAAGTAAATAAATCCCAGAATAAAAAGAAAAAAGAAAAAAAAAGGAGAGGCTGGGAGCTTCAATCACCCGCCAGCCTGAAAACAGCCCTCAGCCCCTCACCCAGACTGGCCAGGCACCCCAGTGGGGAGCCCCACCCTGAAGGGGGTGCGGGCAGCCTAAAAACAGCCATCAGCCCATCATCCAGGCTGGCCAGGCACCCAAGCGGGACCCCACCCTGATCCGGGACACCCTTCAGGGCAAACCAACCGGCCCCCACCCGTGCACCAGGCCTCTATACTATACTACAGGCAGGGTGGGACAGCGCGAGCTGCCATCCGGGCCCCATGTGCAGCCCTCGGCAGCGGGACATAAGCCCCGCCCCCAGCCGGGACCCCTGTGTGCCACCTGAGCCCCCAGCTGGGACCCCCGTGCCGCCTGAGCCCCGCACTGCTAAGCCCTGCTCCCAGCCGGGACCCTATGACTATTGGAGAGCAGGAAAGTGCCGCTGGGCCCTGGGTCGGTGTGGTGATCCGGCCATCGGTAAGTAGAAAAGTGCAGCCTGTAGGCAGCCCCCAGCTGCGCCTGATCCGGGAGCAGGAAAGCAAGCCTGGCCTGAGGGCAGCCCCCAGCTGGGCCTGATCAGGGAGCAGGAAAGCCCGGCCTGTGGGCAGCCCCCAGCTGGGCCTGCTCCCCCATCGCCATGGCGATCCTGGAGCAGGAAAGCCCAGCTTGCAAGCAGCACCCCCATCCTGGCCATAGCTCAAGGGAGAGTACAACATGCAGTGGAGGCCAGGAGCCTGAGAGATCAACACAGAGGGGCTCCTGCTCCAAGCCTCCATGGTGTGGCTTGGGGCAGGCCCCCAGCAGACACACATACACACACACACACACACACACACACACACACAGTGCCTGCTCTGAGCCTCCAATGTGGCTGGGGGCAGACCCCCAGTGGGGACACACACACACACACACACACACACACACACACACACACGGCAACTGCTTCGAGCCTCTGCTGCCAGACTGTGGCCATCAGTACGACATCCACTGAGGGCTCCCGGACTGTGAGAGGGGCAGGCTGGGCTGAGGGAACCCCCACCCCCCAGTGCATGAATTTCGTGCACTGGGCCTCTAGTCTATATATATAAAAGGCTAATATGCTAAGTGTCCATCTGACCGGTTACTATGTTGCATACTGACCACCAGGGGCAGACACTCAATGCAGGAACTGCCATGAGACGCACTGGCCATTTACATAGACATGGCATCATGGACCTGGTGCCCACAAAGCAACACTCAGCTTCCCCCAAGTGGGACTCAGGTCCCGCCACCAACCCAGAGCAACGGTCCACCAAATCACAGCCGACACTGCTGAGACCCCATGGTGCAAAATGCTGCCCACAGCCCAGCCCAGCCCAGCCCAGAAATGGTGGCTGTAGACGCCGGGTAATGATGTCACGTAGTGATGCCCAGCTTCCTCTCTGTAGTGATGTGTTGGGGTCCAACCCCAACAGGTCCAGGGGTTCCCAAAGGTGTGAACGGAGTCGGCGAAGAAGGAATGACACAGAGACAGCGTTCAGTTGATCAGCATAGCGAGGTTCTTTTTTTATTCTCTTGTTACATCTGTATTTATACCATTTGATTTTTTAAAAAATATATTTTATTGATTTTTTACAGAGAGGAAGGGAGAGGGATAGAGAGTTAGAAACATCGATGAGAGAGAAACATCAACCTGCTGCCTCCTGCACACTCCCCACTGGGGATGTTCCGCAACCAAGGTACATGCCCTTGACCAGAATCAAACCCGGGACCCTTGAGTCTGCAGGCCGATGCTCCATCCACTGAGCCAAACCGGTTAGGGCAATATACCATTTGATTTTAATCCTATCCATTCTACTCCAAAGGTTAGGGCGTTTGTTATCTCCATTCCAAGGTCACTACTCTATTGTTCTGTTAAGCTACAAGGAAGTAACTGAAGGAGATTATCCTAAGTAAAGATTATGTAGCTTAAGCGTGATTGTTCGTTGTTAAAGTGATTAACTACCCACCTGGCACTTAGTTAAGGGGTTTTACTGATTCCCTTCCTTAGTCCTGTTAATCCCTAACTCCAGGGAAAAATCCCCACCTGGGGAAACAACCTTTCCCGGAGAGGTGACCTTGGTTAAAACACATAGCGCTAAGAAGGGGAGCAAACATATTAAGAACAGTATGCCATATACGCCAGGTCCCTTGAAACATATGCTGTGCAGATGTTTCTTCCCTGCAGCGACTGTGTCAAGCAGCAAGGATGGACCAGCTTCTGGCAAATTCCCCCTTTTTTATTTTTTATTTTATTTTATTTTTTTCTCTCTGGTTTATTTTAACCTGTCAACTCAATACTGTTATTTGTTAAGAACTGAGGTGCCACTGGGCTGCCGGGTCACTGTCTCCATGCTTGGACCGGAGTTAAAGCTCATCTGTAAACACTGGCCACACTAACCCTGCCTGCCCCTCCCCCTTTTTTATTTTTTAAATGATAGGGCAAGTGTAAATCAGCGGCCACCTCTCTGATTGGGTTAAGACCTGTTTGTGACTTTGCCAACAGGTGAGTCCGAGGCTTAACCCTATATCAGCTCCCCACAGTGACGACTAGCCTCCTTGCAGTTTCTTCAGCCCAGGAACACAACTTGCTTTATAGCCAGGTGCAAACATTTCACACTTTAACCAAATGTCTGTGAAGTGTTTTCCCCTGCCTCATCTCGTTTGATCCTCACAGAAGTCCTGGAGTAGGTAGATAGGAGACTATTTTCTTTTCATTAGCTGGAAAATGGAGATTTAGAAACTTGACCCAACTGAAAAGAAGTAAGAATTGGTAGACCTTGAAAATGACTTCAGGTTTTCTCACTGTACAGGATATAGTCAAACACTGCTACAGTTAAATATTTTACCCTTTGTTCTCCCTGTGTGATCTATAATAATAATCTGCTTCATGTTGATATTTACTGCTGTATTGCTGACATTTAACTGAAAGAGAAGTTGGGGTGCTTCACTGGGCTGGAAAAAGTTTAGCTAAGTCAGAAAGCAAGTCTAATTAAGCAAGTTTAGTCTATATCTATAAAAGGCTAAGTTGACTCGTGCATGCACCATACATATAAAGCTCTCGCTGGCGCCAATCACATGCGTGTGTTTTGATTTGTCATTGTAGATTGTGAAATTAGTTGACACTTCCATTATAGAGAAAGGGCAAATAGCGATATTAAAATATTTCTTCTAATTAATTTTATTTCAATGTGCACAAATCCGTGCATTGGGCCACTAGTGTGTGTATATAGTAGTTGTTGATTGAGGAAGGGAGAGGGAGAGAGATAGAAACATCAATGACGAGAGAGAATCATTGATCAGCTGCCCCCTGCACATGCCCTATTGGGGATCGGCCCACAACCTTGGCATGTGCCCTTGACCAGAATTGAACCTGGGACCCTTCAGTCCCCAAGCAGACACTCTATCCACTGAGCCAAACCAGTTAGGGCTTTCCATTGATTTTTAGAGAGAGTGGAAGGAAGGTTGAGAGACAGAGAGAGAGAAACATTGATGTGAGACACATCAACTGGTTGCCTCCAGCACACACTCTAACTGGGCCAGTGATCAAGACTGCAACCAAGGTAAGTGCTCTTGACTGGAATCTAACCTGGACCCTTCAGTCCGAGAGCCTACACTCTATCCACTGAGCCAAACCAGCTATGACCTGTCTCTTCACTTTATAACCAATGACTGGCTAATGCCATCCTATACTGATTTTTTAAAAAATTTTAATATATTTTTATTGATTTCAGAGAGGGAGAGATAGAAACATCAATGATGAGAGAGAATCATTGATTAGCTGCCTCCTGCAGGCCCCCTACTGGGGATTGAGCCCATAGCCTGGGCACGTGCCCTTGACTGGAATTGAATCCGAGACCCTTCAGTTCGCAGACCGACGCTCTGTATCCACTGAGCCAAACCAGCTAGGGATTACAATGTTTTTTATTGATTTGAGAGAGAGAGGAAGGGAAAGAGAGATAGAAACATCATTAACATCATTGAGAGAAATATCGACATTGATTGGCATGCCGTCTGCTGGGGATCGAGCCTGCAACCCCAGCATATGCCTTGATCGGGAATTGAACCGTGACCTCCTGGTTCATGGGTCAACACTCAACCACTGAGCCACACTGGCTGGGTATACTGAATTTTTTCAGCTACAAATTCTTAGATATTAATAAAAGTTCCTTTTTTTTGGCCAGGGGAAGAATGTGAACGCAGTCCTCCACTGCCACAAATTATGCAGCCGAGTTTCCCACATTTGGGGGAATCACAGGGTCAGCACATCCACAGTACAATGGCTGAGACTCGCCCCGGGAAAACCATCTCCGTGATCACGAAGATGGTATCTCCCCTGCCAGGTAAGTATCAGTTGATTTTATGTGACTAGAAAGCTAATGTGTGGGGATCTGACACACAACAGTTTAATATTATACCCTTCCAAGTTGTGGACTTGTTCCAAATGTTAAGAGGCTTGGATCTCTGCAGTATGTCCAGTCAAGCAAATCATCAGAGGACTTGAGCTGAAATTACCTCAACCGACACTTGTTTCAGGAATGCTGCCATCATACAAAATATTTCTGGAACTCCTTCACAGAAACGTAGCGAGTTTATGAGCCACATTTAAATGATTCACTACTTCAAAATTACTTTTTTGTTGTTGTTAATCCTCACCCGAGGATATTTTTCCATTGATTTTTAGGGAGAGTTAGAAGAGAAAGACAAAGACAAAGAGAAACATCAATGTGAGAGAAATTCATCGATTGGTTACCTCCTGCACAAGCCCGGACCAGGGCCTGGCCCCAGGAGGAGCCTGCAATCCAACCTAGGTGCGTGCCTTGACCGGAATCAAACCCAGAACCCTTGATCTATCCACTGGGCAAACCAGCTAGAGCAGAATTACTTTTTTAAAAAAGCTGACCCATTAGCCAACTTTATCATTTATCTGTTTTCCAGATTTTGTTCTAGATTACTTCTGGAAATGCCCAGAGGCCCCATTCTTAGCCTTCTTGTTCTCTCCTTTAACGTTTGCATTAATTCTTAGAATTTCTTGATCACCTCTGGGTAGATAACTCCCAACTCCACAACCTTAACCCTGACTTCTTACTCCTAAGCTCCAGACCCACATTTTCATTTCCACACCTCTACGTAGCAGCACTTCGAATTCCGTGTTCCCCAAATGCGCTGGTTACTTCAGCCCTGAAACCTGCTCATCCTTTCCTCCCTATTCAGGTTAATAGCACTGTCTTCTCATTTACACAGACTAGAAACCTGTCTTTATGACTCATCTTTGGTTAAGTGCAGTGATTAGGAGCACAGACTCTGAAAGGACTTTTTGGGTTCAAACCCGGTTCTAATTGCTGTGTGAAGTTTGTCCTTTGTTTCAGTTTCCCCACATAAAAAATGGAGATGATAATAGTGCCTTTTATAAAGTTCAGATGACTAGATGTTTAATACATATTGCCTGACTCACAGTAAATGCCATTCCTCACAGCCAATGTGTGACCCTTTTCAGAACTCAGCTCCAATGATTCCTCTGAGAAGCCTTCCCTCCTGCATCCCATCAGGTGGGTAGTTGACCCCTTTCTTCCTCATTGTCCCACTGAGTCCTTATCTACTAGCAATATATTATCCTGTATTTCCCATTATTTGTTCCAGTGCATCTACCAAGCTGAAACTTCCTTTAAAGCAGGGGTGGGGGACGTCTGGCCTCAGGGCCATATAAAGCCCACGAAATCATTTGGTCTGGCTCTGCCAAAGCATTAGGGGTGAGTTAACTAAATGTTTGATCAAATATAGCAGGCTAATTTTTTAAAAAATATATTTTATTGATTTTTTACAGAGAGGAAGGGAGAGGGATAGAGGAGTTAGAAACATCTATCAGCTGCCTCCTGTACACTCCCTACTGGGGATGTGCCCGCAACCAAGGTACATGCCCTTGACCAGAATAGAACCTGGGACCCTTGAGTCTGAAGGCCGATGCTCTATCCACTGAGCCAAACCAGTTAGGGCTAAATTGATAATTTGTTATGAATGATACTATAAATATCCAAATGCCCTTGGCAGAAAAAAGGTTCCCCACCCCTGCTTTAAAGACCCGTTTCTCAATTATTTGTGTATCTCAAATGCCTAGCACCACGCCTGGCACATGACAAGTATGCTATAAATGTTGGCTGAGTGAATCTAGTCAGTTACTAAACACTGTCAATTTTTCTCCCTGGATGTCTCTTATCCTCTTTCCTGCTTTTTCAAGCTCTAAACCTCTCACATAAATTACTGCAAAGCTTATTAGTATCATCAAAAATTTTTGCTGTCTTCCGATTGCCACTAAAATCGTGAGTTGGAAGTCACTCTTCTCAAAAACTTACTATAAGATTAAAGTCCAAATACCCTGCTGCCATGTATTCAAGGCCTTCCAAGGATTAGCCCTAAATTATTTCTAGCCTTATTTCCTTCAAAAAATTCTATGCTCCAGATTACGCTAGTCTTTTCTTTCTTCAACATATCCTTCATCTCCACTTGTGTTTTTTTGTTAAATATGTTTTTATTGATTTCAGAGAAGAGAGAGGAGAAACGTCAACGATGAGAACTATTGATCGGCTTCCTCCTGCAAGCCCCACACTGGGGATCAAGATTGCAACCTAGGCATGTGCCCTGCCTGGAAATTGAACCATGACCTCCTGGTTCATAGGTGGACACTCAACCACTGAGCCATGTTGGCCGGGCTCCACTTGTTTTTACCCATGCTGTGATTTCAGCCTAAAACAGAGTTTGCAAACTGGTAGACCCTAAATTTTTTATTTTTTGGCCCACACGCATTTTTAAAAAGAAATTGAACCAATGTTTAAGTTGTGAGATTCAGCATAAACATTAGGAAGAGCAAAGTTCTTGAAATATAAGATTTGGCAATACTGGGCCCCTTTGCTTGTTAGCAGCAACCAACCAGAGCTGCACTGCCAGCTGCCCCATTCTCTCAGGGCACATATTCGTCACCAACCAGCTTTAAAAGATCTCCCTGCAAATGCACAAGATCAGGCTAGTGGCAGGACAACTGGGTCTGTCTCCTGATGTTACACAACATAAATAACATCTTTCCTGTGATGTCTTCTACCCCCAGACTGTTTAACTTGAATCTCTCAGACTCTAGATCTAATTCTGTTTAGCAAAAATATCAGCTAGACTCACAACGGTTCTCAATCTGTGGGTCGAGACCCCTTTGGCGGTCGAACGACCCTTTCACAGGGGTCGCTTAAGACCATCCTGCATATCAGATATTTACATTACGATTCATAACAGTAGCAACATTACAGTTATGAAGTAGCAACGAAAATAATTTTATGGTTGGGTCACAACATGAGGAACTATATTTAAAGGGCCAGAAGGTTGAGAACCACTGAGCTAGAGGAACAAGTTGAAGGACACTGTGAAAAAAGTCTGTCAAATACAAAAGATCATTCTCGAGGACAACTGGCCCAACCTCTTCAATAAGTTCGTGTTACAAAAAAAAGTGTTGGCCCTGGCTGGTGGTTCAGTGGTTAGAGAGAGCATCAGCCTGCACACTGAAGGGTCTCAGTTCGATTCCCAGTCAAGGGCATGTACCTGGGCCTGGGTTGCAGGTTCTCGCCACACCTGGTGGGTCGCAGTGTGTGGGGTGGGAGGCAACCAATCAATGTATCCCTCTAACATCCATGTTTTTCTCTCTCTTCCTCCTCATCCCTCCTTCCAACTCTCCCTGAAAAGCAATGGAAAAAATATCCTCAGGTGAGGATTAACAAACAAAAATGTTCCAAGAATCCAGATTAGGAGAGAAAAAGAGTCAAGACACATAACGTGGTGTAATGCATAGTTCTTGGCTAGGATTCCAGATTGGACAAAAATTATCTCTAAAACTTCTTGGGACAGTTGGGAAAATGTGAATATAGATTTGTATTAGGTCAAGGACATATTAATTTTAAGCGGTTATTTTGGCAATGTATGTTGATTTTTAAAATCTATGTACTGAAGTAAAAAATTAAAACAACCAACTTGCTCTTCCACTCATACTTTTTACCTTACAAGTTTAGAATGGGCCCTGGCTGGTGAGGCTTGGTTGTCTGGGTGTTCTCCCGTGCACCAGGAGGTTGCTGGTTCTATTCCTGGTTAACAGCACACTCCGTAGGAGGTGTACAGGAGGCGGCTGATTGGTATTTCTCGCATGGATGTTCCTCTCCCTCTCCCTTCCTCTCTCAAAATCAAGAAACTACTCTTTTGCCGAAACCGGTTTGGCTCAGTGGATAGAGCGTCGGCCTGCGGACTGAAAGGTCCCAGGTTCGATTCCCGTCAAGGGCATGTACCTTGGTTGCAGGCACATCCCCAGTAGGGAGTGTGCAGGAGGCAGCTGATCGATGTTTCTAGCTCTCTATCCCTCTCCCTTCCTCTCTGTAAAAAATCAATAAAATATATTTAAAAAAAAAAAAGGAAAAAAAAAAAAAGAAACTACTCTTTAAAGAAAAGTTTAGAATGGGTTGGTAAATTCGTAAAAGACCAGAAAACAAATAGTTGAGGCTTTGTGGGCCATAGTTTTGTGCAACTCAACTCTACTGTTGTGATCTAAAACAGCCATAGACAACATGTAAACAAACAGGCATGGCTGTGTTCCAACTTTTTAAAAATATTTTTTTATTGATTTCAGAGAAGCAGCAAGGGGGAAGAGAGAGACATAGAAACATCAATGATGAGAGAGAATCATTGATCGGCTGACTTCTGCACGCTCCACACTGGGGATCGAGCCCACAACCTGCGGAAGTGCCCTGACCGCGAATCGAACCATGACCTCCTGGTTCATAGGTCAACAATGCTCAACCACTGAGCCACACTGGCCGGGACCAATACAATTTTTTTTTTTACAAAAACAGACAGCAGGATGTAAGTTTGCCAAACTCTGACCCAGGAACAAATACCACTTCTCCTGAAAAAGTCTTTCCTGGTGCCCGTCACAGTCAGTGGCTTTATCTTCCTTCCCTCTGCTTACATATTGCTTGTGAAGCCACTTCTGGTATTTATTATGTCTTATTATATAATCATCTCCACTAGGGAGTAAGTCTAGAAGGTAGATGCCATTTTGCTACATGAACTCCCCCATACCTACCCCAGTGAGTTCTTTGCAGAATCGTCTGAATATTGTTTCCCAAAACCAAATCTACCCTAAAAGGAAGGTTTGGGACCATTCATGATACTGAAAAATGAGCAGTAGGTTCTGAAAGTAAATTTGAAGGAAACTCGGGGGGAAAAGCACTACTGGTATCACTAGAGTACATAGATCGCCTCTTATGCTCTATATTGTAATGTGTTCACCACTAATTAATGATCAGACCTGTGCGTGTGAAAGTATAGAAGAGGATAAAAAAAGTAGTAGAGATTCAGTTGGCACAGGAATGCCCTATGCCCACCGCGCTTACTCCCACTAGAGCATCTAGAGTACTAGTAGATTTACAGCTGGTACACGATAGTGCCAACAAATTTAAAATGTAACACTCAAGGAAAAGAACACTTCCTTTTTCTCATGAAGGGAGAAGGTGGCAGCAAACGCCTACAGAAGTGTCTAGAGGTCTGACAACCACAGCGGGTTGTTCCGGTTCCCTTCCTCACACTGGCTTTCTCGGTTAGAAGGCATTGGGGGTAGAGGCTTCCCTGCCTGCGATGGAATCCCAGATTCCAAAGCAAAGGCAGAACGACAGAGAAAGGTACATGAATAACTTCTGTGGGAAGTGTCCCCACCCCAGGAACAGAAGACATGGAATTAGGGCCGGAGGCAGACCCTGGAACAAAACAAAGTTCAGATCACTGGAGAGTGCTGGCTGCTATAGAACAGGGGACAGGAGGGAAGGATGTAGGAGAGCGCTCAGGGAGAAGAAGATGTGAGGTGCCCACTAATCCCAGACAGACAGCCTCTTAAAACAGAGGTTAGTTCTAAGAAAAGGATAGGTTACAAAGTAAGAAAGAAGGGGGATTAAGGTGAGAAAAAAGGCCAAAGCAGGGGAGAAGTTTTACAAGAATGGGGAGTAATGTTGAATTAAGAAGTTAGAGTTGAGTGAAAGGTTTATTATTAGTGCAGTCGACACGATGGAACAGCACATGTAACACAACCAGCAACCTGCAGAGACATAGAGCAAAGGGTGGGGAGGCCTGAGCTGAGCTTCCTGGCTCCATCCGAGGGTGATGACAGGCGGGATGGGCCTTGGTAAGGCTGGCAGGGGCCGCGGGGAGTGGAAGAAATGTAGGAACCAGATTAAGTATAGCAGCGTTTTCAAATTCCTGAGCACAATGTCCGGGAGCTGGAACATATGACTGCTCCCTACTCCCTTCAAGCTGTAGCCCTCCAATCCAATCCCAGTGGAGCCATGACCAACGATAGGGGTCCTCAAACTACGGCCCGCGGGCCACATGCGGCCCTCCGAAAACATTTATCCGGCCCGCCGGGTGTTTTTGCCGCCGCTGTGTGCATAGGAATTTGTTCGTAGTTTTTTTTTTAAACTATAGTCCGGCCCTCCAACGGTCTGAGGGACAGTGAACTGGCCCCCTGTTTAAAAAGTTTGAGGACCCCTGACCCAGACCTACAGCAAGCTGGCCTGGACTGAAACTCCAAAAAACAGAAGCTATTAGAAGGCCTTCTCTCTTCAACCCCACTCCCACCTACATATTAAAATACTCACACCCTCTACCCTCCCCTTCTCTTACTCTGCAGTCACCCTAGTGCAGTGATGGCGAACCTTTTGAGCTCGGCGTGTCAGCATTTTGAAAAACCCTAACTTAACTCTGGTGCCGTGTCACATATAGAAATTTTTTGATATTTGCAACCATAGTAAAACAAAGATTTCTATTTTGATATTTATTTTATATATTTAAATGCCATTTAACAAAGAAAAATCAAACAAAAAAAAATGAGTTTGCGTGTCACCTCTGACACACGTGTCATAGGTTTGCCATCACTGCCCTAGTGGGTCAAGGAATGCCTGTGGAGTCTGAAATGGAGCTGCAGTCATTCAGGGGCGTGGGTGAGACAGAGTATTGTCTGTACTCAGGGACAAAGGCAAAATTTCTGCCCCATCTTGCCTGGTGAAGCTTAGAACCCAGCTATATGTCTCCCAAGGAAATTGGGTAGTTTCTTCAATTAATACTCTAAATCCAAAGTTTTACGATGAGACCCGGGAAGGGCCGGGAGCAGTTCCCCAGAGGCTCAGGCATCGGTGCTGCCTGTCACATCCATCCCTGGAAGAAAGGAAGCTCATCTCAGAGTGGGTTACGGAGTGTTGGAGCCGACATAAGTTCCGCCAAGGACTCCCTTGGCCCTTCCTACATTAAAGCCAAAGGTTGTGCTGAAAAGGAAAAATATAAAATAGACCCCACCCTGTCCCACCCTATTCAGAATCCCCACCATAGGAACAATAAAAGAAAAATTTTAAGTTTTGTTCATTTTTTTCTTTTTCCTTTCTTTAAAAAAAAGAAGTAAATAAATTAAATTGCCAACAATGTGGCTGGGCTGGAAAAGTGGGGTAGCCTTAAGTAGGCCATTCTTAAAAAAAAAAATGTGGGAGGGAGTGAAATATAAACACACCACAATGGCCAAAGGGAATTATCAAAATGACTAGTTCAATCACAGGGCTGGAGGGCAGGGAGCTACTATGGCCTGTGCCACAGAGGCAGGTGCCTACCTGACTTCAGCAAATGCCAGAGAGCTGCTTCTTGCTGAGCAGATTCGCCCCAACAGACTAACCCCTACGCCCACTCCTGTCATTCCTTAGCTAAGAGAAAGTATAGGAAAGAAGAGCTCATCTGGAAATTTTCGGCATCCCAACCTGCACACCTGCAGACCAACGGGAGCCTGCACCTTTAAGATGGACTAAACAAGGTATTGCTTGGCACAGAGTTCCAGTCTTCCCCTCAGGGCCATCAGTGATGGCCAGTTTCTGGCTCATTACTTCTAGGGTTTTGGTTCCACCCTCACTATTTCTTCAGGATGTCTGCTCCCCAGAGCTGCCCGCTAAGTGTTTAGAGTCAACAGGCCTGCCTGCTCAGATTCCCTGGTGTGAAGAGGGGAATGATTCAAAATTTCTCACTCCACCCTGATCCTTCAAGAGAAAATGAGTATCTTTGTGCTTTCTGAAAATATCTGGAACCAGGGACCCTAGGCAGGGAAGTGGGTATAGAATGGGGACTTTCCCAACCAGACTGAAAATTTACAGACATCTTAGGGGAAGGAATTAGGCAAAAGAAGGGAACCTGGGTTTCCCACCCACAAGGCTGAGCAAAGTGTTCCAGGGCCCCTCAGTGCCCGAAGAGCAGGGAGATGTGTGGCTCAAGGATAAGCCACAAGATTAAGGACAGGGGGGAGGACTCAGGGCTCAGCTACTGGAGTGATGAGATTTTCTGATTTCCATCTCTTCCTGACAGCCCGCCGGGATCTATATCTCTTCAACGCCATGGGCAAATATCATGACGAGCCCCGGCTCCTGCACCATGTCATCGCCCATATGCTGGTTCTCACAGGCCATCACGACAACAGCCTGCTTGCCAGGGATGCGTTTGGCCACATAGTTCTCATAGTACCGCCGGTTCATCTGTCTTGTCTCTAGTGTGGCCAGACCCTGGGGCCAGCTTCGCTCATGGGCATTTTCTATCAGCTCGTTGACAATAGAGGCAGGACAGCCACTCTCCACCAGGGAGCGCTTGATTACAGCCTGGAGGACAGCATCTGGGGTGGAGATCATCCCTCCCCAGCGGGTCACTCTTGCTGGCTGCAGGGAGTTCACCCACCTGTGTGGAGGGAGATGGAGGTGGTCATTCCAGCTCACTATCTATCTCTGCATTGCTTCTTTCCCTGATAGGAACCACCACCCTCTCTGCACTTAGCTTAACCCTATCCCTCCCTCCCTCCCTTCCTTCCTTCCTTCCTTCCTTCCTTCCTTCCTTCCTTCCTTCCTTCCTTCCATCCATCCATCATTGGTTCACAGACTCCTAATCTGTCCCTAGTTGGTCCCATCTGAGTCACCATATGTTACTCACCAGATTAAACTCCACGAGTATAGGGTCCCTATTATTTTTCTTAAAAATCCCAATACTTAGCACACATAGTGCCTGGCATGTACTAGGTGCGCAACAAACGTTTACTGAAGGAAGCAATTATTCCTCTATACTATGTCCCCTGCAGCACTATTTGCACTAGATATATCGATTCAGCCTTGACAGTTTAGTCTATGAGATATACAGGACTCCAGAACTGAAAAGGATCTTACATTTTGCTTGTTTACTTCATTTCATTTATAGATCACTTTCCTGGATTTGCACTCTCTTTTCTTCTCTGGATTGTAAACTCTCTAAAGACAGACAATATCTTCTATTTCTTTTTGGCCCTCCTAGCACTCTACAGCCTTTAATACAGGGTTTTCTACATGTGGGTATTCACCCAATTCTGGAGAAACTGCATCCTTGGGTAAACTTTCCCTTCCATCCACCCCCAAAAAGAAGAAGTCACAGACTGGCCTGAAGGTGACCCTCTTCTCCTCTCCCCGTCCTTCATCCCAACATCTGAAAAGTGGTGGCCCCAGCCCAGCCCTCCTATCATCCTTCTCTGCCACTCCCCTGCTCTTCCTCCTTTCAGGGCTCAGTGCCAGGATGTGGAGGAACTCCACGTCCTGAATGACACTCACTCTAGGATCTCATTGTATTCAATTGTCTCCTCCAGGTTCTGAAGGTTGGGGTTGACACTGCGGATTGCACGCATGTATGCCTTCAGCAGCTGGATGTCTCGCTTCTGTTGGAGAGAAAGAGAACCAGCGGTGATGGTTAAGGCAGAGAATAGATGACAGACAACAGTTTATCTGAGAATGAGGGCAATTGAAAGATCAGAGGAACTACCAGACTGTAAGCTTCATGAAGACAAGGATATGACTGTTTCATTCACAGGTGTATCCTGTGCTTAGCAAAGTGCCTTCACAGAGAAGGCATTGGATAAATGTTAGGTGGATGAATGACAGTGAGGGGATGAAGGGAAGGGAGAAGAGCTCCAATCTGACTCCCTACTAGGCCGCAGGTAGAGTATCTACTCAGCCAGGTGCACAAGCACAGGCACAGATCTGCAGCTCACATGGTGCTTATCATTCACAAGCATGTGGTTCTTTGCATACTAGGGACATGCTTTCCCCATGTTCCTCGGGCCCTACCTGCTCCGACAGCTGGTGTTTGTGTTCAGCCGAGGACTTCTCCAGCTCTGCGATGCGTGTCTGCTGCTGCTGTACCACTGAGCGCAGGTGTTTAACGCAGTTGTGGTTTGGCAGCTCATCTTTGGGCATCTCCAGGCTGCCACCCCGGGTGGGAAAAGAGAACAGGAGCACTCAATGGGACATGTGGGCAAAGGCAGAAGCTTGCTGAGAGGGCTTTCTCTTACTCCAAATTTCCAACATTCATTCATTTCTAACTTCAGTCTGCCCTCTTATTTCTCTTCACACACTTCTCCCCAGTCCCCCCCTCATCCCTTCACTGTCTACTTTCTCTGGGCTTCTTTCCCTCTCTAAGACAGTATTTTACCTACCACATGGCTCTCTTTCCCTTCTTCAGATTCTGCCTGTGCATTCATTCATGAGAAGCCCTAGATTCACAGTCCTGGCTATTGGCATTTAATCAAATATTTCACACCCCCCAAAAAGGGAGAAAATAGGGTAAGAGGAAATATGAGAAGGCTGGAAATTAGAGCAGTCAAACGAACAAAGAGAAAGTAATAATGGACTGAAACGGAAGAATAAAGTAAATCAAGTCTTAGTGTTATCACACAGATGGCTGAATTGCTGTCTCCCTTATATTAAAGCAAGAGCAAAAAGATCGGAGTTGGAAAAGCAGCATGAAAGTGAGATCTTGGGGCAGGAAGCCAGGGAGGCCAAGAACACTCCTTGCAGTGCCTATATGCACCTTAACAGTGAGCAGGGGATCCAGAGACTGGGGTATAAATGGGAATGCCCTTATCCATGTGGGCAGAAGGGAAAGAATCTCACCCGCAGCCCTGTTCACAGGTCACAGGCCGTTTTGGGTTGTGCTCACAGTCACTGAGGTGAGACATGAGGTTATCAAGCCGAACAACAGCACTACAGCCAAATACAGCGTTGTCGCAGGCAATCTGCAGCTTTGACAACATGTTCCGCATGATCCGAGGTACTGGGCGCAGGTGGGCAACCGTCACTACGCTGCGGTCCACCGGACAGGTCTGCTGCTGAGAGAACCACTGGGTGATGCAGGCATTGCAGAAAGCATGCTCGCAATGAGGTGCCTAGAGAGAGAGTAGGGCAAAAGGACACGAGAGAATTAGCAGGAGCTAAGAGCCTATATACGGTAACTGGAAAAGCCAATCAAGCCTCTGAGCAGCTCCCAGGCCCAGCGGTTGCTGGGGTCAGAGCAGAATATAGCTGCACTACGGGCAAGCAAGGTATTATGGGGACAAGCTACAGATATGTGTCTTGTGCTCACGATTCCAATTGGATTGTGACAAAAGACAAACAAGTAACAATAAGTTATGTAACAATATAAATATTCCAGGACAATAGGAGAGGTGACGTGAGGCAGTCAATTAGTAATTGCCAACTGGATTGCACATACAATAATTACCAAAGAAATTCAGAGGGTGATCCAAGCTAGGTCAATCAGGGCAGGTGTTTATGGAGAGGACAGAGTTCAATATGGGCCCTGAAGGATAAGGAGGGTGAGGGCCAGCAAGAGATTTACTGGCAAAAATTCAATGTAAGAAAGCAAAACAAAACAAAAGCCTGAACTCCTGGTGAGAGGTTGAGAGTCCTCGGTGTGGGCCCAAGTTCCTATTTTGGAGGGCTGCTTTGTCCTGAGTCCCAATGGCTATGCCTACCTTCCAAAACAGGGCTGGTTTTTCATAGAATCACATTCTCCTCAGTTTCATTAAGATCATACTTTAGCCTACTTCCTGGATAACTCAGGTAACCTCTAAAGTTAATCCCTCAAAGCGAGAGGATTCTCTGGCCTCTCTGGAGACACTATCTAGCTTCTAGCATGGGACAAACATAGTAGCGTTTAGCAGATGTTAGTAGATGTTGATGGATTGATGGATGGATGGATGGATGAAGTGCCTTCTACGTCCCAAACACTTTGCTAGGTGCGTACAATAAAAAAAGACAGTTTCTGCCTTCAGGATATTCACAGACACCAAAGACTGAAACACAGAGGCTTTGTAAGGAAAGAAGTCATTGTCAGTATCACTAATCCAATTGTCAGATTTTTTTTCCACTCAGATATTTCTTTCCAAAATCTTAGAAAACCGTATCTCCAAAAAAACTTAAATTTGTCAACTTTCCCCCCATCTCTACAGCAACTAACCCAGTTCAAGCGATCATTTCTCACCAGTATTACTAAATATGTCTTTAACTTCTACCTTGCCCCTTTATATTCCACTAGAGGCCCAGTGCACAAATTTGTGCACGGGTGGGGGCTGGCCGGCCCGCTGGTTGGGGTGGGCTTGTCGAGGGGAGGAGGAGATGGCGGGAGGTTGACCCACCAGCCCGCCCCCAAATGGGGGGGGGCGATTGGGGGCCAGCAGCCTGGGGGAGGGGCCATGGGTGGTTGGCTGGCTGGCCCTGCCCCTGATCAGTGTGGGGGGGCCCACTGGGGACCGGGCCGGCTGGGAGGAGGGGCCGCAGGAGGTTGGCCAGCCTGCAGCACTCCCCTCCCACCCTGATAGGGCCAGTTTGCTGGCCTTAGTGGGCGTCATAGCGACCAGTTGTTCTGGTCGTCACGGCATTCTGTTCACTGGCCTTTTATATATGAAGATTCTATCTTCAGAGCCAGAGTGATCATTTAAAAATACAGACTGGATCATATCACTGCCCTGCTTAAAACTTTACAATGGCTTCCCATTGTACTTAAAATAAATCCAAACACCTACTTAACTCAGGACCTGTAACATTCTGCTTGATCCGACTCTGTGCCTATGCCCTCTGCCTACCTCACACCACACTTCCAACACTGTGTTCAGGCCATTTTGGCTTTCTTTCTGTTCCTGTCCACACCCACACATTCCTGCCTCAGGACCTTTGCTTTTGCTGCTCTTTGACTGAAATGCTCTTCCTCTAAATCTTAGCATGAATAGTCCCTTATCCAGATCTCAGCTCAACTGTCATCTCCTTTGTGACCATCTTAACTAAACCTGCCATCCTTGCAGAAATATACAGAATGTACTACCTTTCATGTAAGAAAGGTAGGCAAATATATATCTGCCCTCATACATACTGGAAGGATATCAAATAAACTAATATCGATGGGGAGATTAGGTAGATAGGACAGGGATGCAAGTGTTCGCACTGTACACCATTTTAAAAATAATTTTAAAAAATTGATTTGAGAGGCGGGGGGAGAGGAGGGAAGGAGAAAAACATCAATTTGTTGTTCCACTTATTTATGCATTCATTGGTTGATTCTTGTATGGAACCCGCAACCTTGGCTTATTGGACAATGCTTTAACAAACTGAGCTACCCAGCCAGGGCCCTGTATACCTTTTGTTACTGTTTTGATTTCTGAACCATGTGAATGTTACCTATTCGAAAAATAAAGAAACATGATGTAGGGAAATCAGCATCCCTAGCAGGGGCCTCCTACCCTCGGAACTGTGGCTGGTCACTGGGCATCTGAGGTCTGCCTCGCCGGAAGGTAAATCCTGAAGGTTGGGGAGTGGCTTCTGATAGACTCACCACTGCCAGCGACCTCTCCACGTGTGTCTCAACTCAGATGAGAGAGCCAGAACACAGACAAGGCCCTGCCTCGCGGGGAGGGAACTGACACACCCATGACCTCTCGACACCATCAGGATAGCTTGCTCCACAGCAGTCGACCTGCTTCCAATAGCAGTGGGCTGCCAAGGCCTGGCAGCCAGGGAGAGGTGCAGGGCGAGCTGCCACCGGAGTAGAGGCTGACTCATGCAGCTCCGGCTCCGTGCTCCGCTGGTGGTTGGAAACTGGAGAGGAGGAATAAGCTCCGAGGATGAAGACGAGTGGGGTTTGGTGAGCTGTATAAGCAGTGAGGGGGAAGGGCCATGAGACTTCACTGACAAGTGTCCTGGTTTGGAAAATGGGATTATCCCAGCTAGCCAAGGGTGGCGGAGGGTTAATTGGTATTTACAGAGTTCAGGCAGTAAGGACCATGCAGGAGGATGTCCCAGGACTCATCTCACTCATTATACTCGCCTGTTCATCATGAACTTCTCATACTTGCCCCAGGAAGATACAACTCACTCTGGTCTGGCAAGGCTGGTAGAGAAATGACCTACCGAAGATGGCAGCTTTCATATCAAATGCAGAGGACATGGCTGCATCAAAAATTGGTTTTTCCAATAAATCCCAGGAAGAAAATAGGTCAGTACACACAGTTCCCCACTTCCCATTTGTTCAACAGTAGGCGGGGCCTGCAGGGACCCTGGCTGATTACCCAAAACACTCCGCCATCAAAATGCAGAGAGAACTTATCAGGAGAGTCCAGAGGTTTAATCACGGGTTGGAAGACAGAACCTTGTCAGAGCCCCTGCAGAGGAAAGGAAGTTCTCAAGCCACTGTCAAAAGACAAAAACAAAAAACTGACCATTTTATAGCAGAAAAACCTGAGTGACCTTGGGAGAAAATCGGAAGCACTGGACTTCTGGGCATCCACCTCCAGACAGACTCCGGAGCCCTGTTCCTCTTGTAGTGGCCACTGCTCTTCTGCCCCAAACCTCTGTTCTGTGTATGTGTGAAGGGGGAGCGGGGTACTGGGGAGACACAACACAGTGCCTCCCTCCCGTGGTCCCATTACCTATGAATACTTTCTACAAGCTCCACTGCCATCTCTTGCCTCACTACACCTGCCAGCAGACCGACTCACCTGGACTGGCTCCTCCAAGACTCCACTGCAAATAGGACAGATAAGATCTTCGTCAACATCCCCCTGGAAGCGGGTTACATCATACCCCATGTCTCATCACTGAAACCCAGGCCCTGGAAGGAACCACAGAGGAAAAAGAGGCCAGTTCAGAAGAAGCCTACAAACAAGTGCCAACTTGAACTCATTGCTAAGATCCATTCATTTGTCCAACAATTATTATTTTTAAAAAATATTTTTTTATTTATTTCAGAAAGGGAGAGGGAGAGAGAATAGAAACATCAGTGATGAGAGAGAATCATTGATTGGCTGCCTCCTGCACGACCCCTGGGTTTCAAGCCCGCAACCCAGGCATGTGCCCTTGACTGGAATTGAACCTGGGACCCTTCAGTCTGCAGGCCAATGCTTTATCCACTGAACCAAACAAGCTAGGGCCCAACAATTACTTATTGAGGGCCTACTAAGTGCCAGTGATTTGGGGTGAGTGGGGAGCAGACTCAAGAAATGTAACTCTAATGGGATATTACACAGCATACATTTAAAATAACGCCGAGACCAGTTTGGCTCAGTGGATGGAGCGTCGGCCTGCGGACTGAGGGGTCCCGGGTTCGATTCCAGTCAGGGGCGTGTACCTGGGTTGCGGGCGCGTCCCCGGTGGGGGATGTGCAGGAGGCGGCTGGTCGGTGTTTCTCTCTCATCGATGTTTCTAGCTCTCTATCTGTAAGAAAATCAATAAAATATATTAAAAAAAAAATATGAAGTGAGGCTGGCCGGTGTGCTCTGTGGTTGAGTGTAGACCTATGAACCAGGAGGTCACGGTTTGATTACTGGTCAGGGTACATGACCAGGTTGCGGGCTCAATTTTCAGTGGGGGGCATGCAGGAGACAGCTGATTGGTGATTCTCTCTCATCATTGATGTTTTTATCTCTTTTTTTCCCTCTCCCTTTCTCTCTGAAATCAATAAAAAAAATTTAAGTGATAAATGCTTTGACAGAGTAAGGCATTGTAAGATTATAAGGGCAAGAGATTTAGATACCTAACCCAGGCTTAAGGGAGAGGGTGATTTTGAGAAGTTTTCTAGGACTAGGTGTCACCACCAGGACAAACAAGAGGTAGGTAGGTGAGGGGATGGGGGCAGGACGGGCATTAGCGTTTTAGCCACTTTCAAAGGCCCAGAAGTAAGAGGGCATGTGATGGGTTCCGGGAACTCTAGCGGTTTGGAGAAAGGCTGACCTGAAGGGTGCCAGAGAAGTAGTGTCTAGATACAAGGCTGGAGGTGAGCAAAGGTCAGGCCCTTATATAAAGCGTTGGGACTTCATCCTGAAGCTATGGGAAGCCACTGAAAGACTGAAAAGGAATGACTGGATAAAAGTTCCCTTTTAGAATCACTCTGTCGACACAGGTGGGATTGGAGACAGGAAGGCCATGTAGGCAGGAGAGAGATGATGAGAGTCTGAACTTAGGTGGTGGCAGTGGGAGTAAAGAAGGATGGAGGTTCAAGAGAGCAAGGGCTCAAAGAGCAGTGCGGCTGCCATGCCTCCTCTTAGGGCTCCTAGGGGTTACACCCAAAGAAGAGGTCATGAACGGTGACTGGTTCTCCAGTGTAGACAGCCAACTGGATACAAGACAGCCAATCCACAGACCCACCATCAACTGTGATGTCTTGGAAAAGATAAGCTGAGAGATCAGATTGTTCTCAGAAATTCAGAATCAAGCTGTCCAATTTTTTAAAATATATTTTTATTGAGAGAGAAAGGGAGAGGGATAGAGAGATAGAAACATTGATGAGAGAGGAACATCATCGATTGAGGCAGCAACCTGGGCTTGTGCCCTGACCAGGAATTGAACCGGCAATCTCTTTGTTCTGGGTCGATGCTCAACTGCTGAGCCACACCGGCTGGGCATGCTGTTCAATTTTTAAAAGGGAAGGGGAGGGATGAATCCAAAGAGGCCTTGCTAGGTCAAGTACAAGCTAGAATATAGCACTGGATTGAGTCAGAACTGAGATGTGCCAGTTCTACTACTCTTTCATTAGCTGTGTGACCTTGGACAGACCACATAAACTTCTGAAGCCTAAGTAGTTTTTTATAAATAAATAAAATGGATATAAGTAATAATAGAAGTGACTCTCACAGAGTTGCCCTTAAAGAGATAATGCATATTAAACATTTAGCAAAGTGCCTGCTGGCACACAGTAGGTATTCAACACATGATAACAACCATTATTTATGTATGCATCTAATTTCTACTACGTGAAAAAATTCCTTAAGAGCAGAAACTCATATTCTGCATTCAATGTAGCACCAAGCACAGTTCCTCACAAATCAATAAAATGTTTGGTATATTTCAATGTTACCTTTAACTGGGAAGTTCCCAGCAACCAGGGTAAGTGGACTTCTATTTTACCTACAGAACATCTTATTTTCCAGTTTTCCTTTGGGAATCATGCCCTAGTTCCCAGGGGACATGTGAACCATCCCAGGACAACGAACTGGGGGAGCCTGGGACCGCTCCCAAAGCTCTGCAGGCAGCTCCTTCCCCTGGGATTGCACAGCTGGTGGGATGTACAACTCAGAGTGGTTGGCAACCCTCTCTGCCACGAATGAGGACAGCCTGCTTATAGAGTAAAGCCAGTAAGAAAGTAAAGCTGAGATCGAATTCGGAGATTATTTAGGTGCTGGATTCAGCCATGTGTAAAGCCACAATCAGCTTTTCAACATCAGTTACATAAACCAAAAAATTCTCTATTATGCTCAGGCTGTTTGTGCTGGGTTTTGTCTCTTTCAACTGATAAAAATCCTGATTAATACACAAGCATATGGATACAATAAATCACACGGTTCTCTTTGGAACCACTTATTTTTCTTGATCCATTTTAGATAGGAACAATGATACCTCCTGACACTACCAGTACAGACCTCCATGACTACCATTTCTCTCTATACTCATGCCTCCATCTCTAATCCCTCAAGTTCAGGGCCTTGGGCTTACTAATAATCCGTCTGAAATTGTCACTGTCAACCACGTAGGCCTGGCTATTTGAAGTGGAAGCCAGAATGCAGCGGTTCAAAGTGAACAAGAGGTGAGGCAGAGACAGGAACGGAAGATAACTCATCAAAAAGCTTGATTTCAAAGGAAGGGAAAGAGAGAACTCGCTAGAGCAGCGGTTCTCAACCTGTGGGTCGCGACCCCTTGGGGGGTCGAACAACCCTTTCACAGGGGTCGCCTAAGACCATCGGAAAACACATATATAATTACATATTGTTTTTGTGATTAATCACTATGCTTTAATTATGTTCAATTTGTAACAATGAAAATACATCCTGCATATCAGATATTTACATTACGATTTATAACAGTAGCAAAATTAGTTATGAAGTAGCAACGAAAATAATTTTATGGTTGGGGGTCACCACAACATGAGGAACTGTATTAAAGGGTCACGGCATTAGGAAGGTTGAGAACCACTGCGCTAGAGGAAGACAGGTTGAGGAAGTGGGTTGTGTTGAGGTGTTTTTCTATTTTTTTTTTCCATCTTCAACTGAGGACATGTTTTTATTGATTTTAGAGAGAGAGGAAGGGGGGGAGGGAGGGAGAGAGAGAGACTAATGTGAAGAGAGAAACACTGGTTGGAACCTACACCCTAGGTCTGTGCCCTGATTGGAATCAAACCTGCAACATTTTGGTATATGGGATGCCGCTCCAACCAACCGAGCCACCTAGCCAGGCCAGGGGATGTTTTCCTTGCGATAAGAGGCTTGAGCATGTTTATATATTGAGAGGAAGTTAAATACAAGAGAGAATCTGGTCACTGAGGTAGTGGTAAGTGGGGAGGTGATCTGGATTATGTTAAATAAAAAGAGGGACACCTTTAAAGCAGGAAGGAAGGAAGATGGTACAAAAAGAGACCCAGATAGGTTTTATTTTTATTTATTTATTTTAAAAATATTTTTATTGATTTCAAAAAGGAAGGGAGAGGGAGAGATAGAAACATCAATGATGAGAGAGAATCATTAATCGGCTGCCTCTTGCATGCCCCCTACTAGGAATCAAGCCCAAAGCCCCGGCATGTGCCCTTGACCAGAATCAAACCTGGAACCCTTCAGTCTGCAGGCCAAAACCAGCTAGGGCAAGACATGTTTAAAAATATCATACCAGGCCCGGCCAGTGTGGCTCAGTTGGTTGAGCATCGTCCCATGCACCAAGAAATTCTCAGTTCGATTCCTCGATTCCTGGTCAGGGCACATGCCCAGGTTAGAGGTTCAATCCCCAGAAGGGGGTGTGCAGGAGGCAGCTGATCAATGTTTCTCTCTCATTGATATTTCTATCTCCCTCCTTCTTCTCTAAAATCAATATAAAAAAACATATTTAAAAAATCATACCACCCTAGCCGGTTTGGCTCAGTGGATAGATTGTCGGCATGCAGACTGAAGGGTCCCAGGTTCGATTCCGGTCAAGGGCACATGCCTGGGTTGTAGGCTCAATCCCCAGTGGGGGGCCTGCAGGAGGCAGGCAATCAATGATTCTCTCTCATCATTGATGTTTCTATCTCTCTCTCTCCCTCTCCTTTCCTCTCTGAAATCAATAAAAAATATATTTTAAAAAATCATACCAATAAACTTTTTTTTTTAAATATATTTTATTGATTTTTTACAGAGAGGAAGGGAGAGAGATAGAGAGTTAGAAACATCGATGAGAGAGAAACATCGATCAGCTGCCTCCTGCACATCTCCTACTGGGGATGTGCCCGCAACCCAGGTACATGCCCTTGACCGGAATCGAACCTGGGACCTTTCAGTCCGCAGGCCGACGCTCTATCCACTGAGCCAAACCGGTTTCGGCCCAATAAACTTTTAAAAATCAAATAATTACTTATTCATTTTAATGAACAATAAAGGTATAGCTAAGTGATTATGGTAATATGAGTCCATTTGATGGAATAATGTATCTATTTTAAATGATATTTCTGGGGAATATGCTAAAAGATGATATAATAATAGATGAAAAAAGTAGGACACAAAATTGAACACATACCTGTTTAAAAACATATCATGCCCTAGACAGGTTGATCAGTGGTTAGAACATCAGCCCTCAAACTAAACGGTCTCAGGTTCGATTATGATCAAGGGCACATACCTCGGTTGCAGGTTCCATCCCTGGCCCTGGTGGGGGAGCATGTGGGAGGCAACCAACCGATGCCTCTCTCTCACATTGTTGTTTCTCTCTGTGTGTCTCTCCCCCTCCTTTCCACTCTCTCTAAAAATCAATGGAAAAAATATCCTCCAAAAAAACCCAATAAAACTCTCCTGCCCTAACCGGTTTGGCTCAGTGGATAGAGCGTCGGCCTGCGGACTGAAAGGTCCCAGGTTCGATTCCGGTCAAGGGCATGTACCTTGGTTGCGGACACATCCCCAGTAGGAGGTGTGCAGGAGGCAGCTGATAGATGTTTCTCTCTCATCGATGTTTCTAACTCTCTATCCCTCTCCCTTCCTCTCTGTTAAAAATCAATAAAATATATATATATATTTTTAAATCTTAAAAAACAACTCCCCCCAAAACATGTCATATATTTATAAATAATCCACACATAAAAAGAGACCAGAAGGAAATATCAAAATGTTAACAGTGGTTTATTTGGATATAGAACTAAGGATAATGTTTTTCTTCTATTTTTTTTAAATTTATCGATTTTTTTAGAAAGAGAGAAACACTCATTTGTTGTTCCACTTATTTATAGATTCATTGGTTGTTTCTTGTATGTGCCCTGACCAGAAATCTTAGCGTATGGGGATGTTGCTCTAACCAACTGACCTACCCAGTCAGGGCCTCTTCTATTTTTTTTTAAAATTGATTTTAGAGAGAGAGGTCCCCCCAAAAGCATATACCTTTTCCCTCTTCCAGGAACTTGGCCTAAGGAAATAATTACACAAGGGTATAAAAACAATACACCAGGTTGTTCATCTCTAAGCACTGCTTATAATGGCAAAAAAAACCCCAACCCACAACAAAACAAAAAACCAACACAAATATCCAGAATGAGATACCATGTAGCATTAATGGCTTAGCTATATTTGCTTCTTATTCCAAATTTACTTGCTATATTTATGATTTATATACTAAATAAATTAACATTTATGCATGTCATATATGCTATAGTGCCATTTTTGTTAAAGCCTGGCTGGTGCTGCTCAGTGGTTAAGCATTGATATATGAACCAGGAGGTTACGGTTCAATTCCTAGTCAGGGCACATGCCTGGGTTGTGGGCTCCATCCCCAGTGGGGAGCGTGTAGGAGGCAGCCGATCAATGATTGTCTCTCATCATTGATGTTTCTGTCTCTCCCTTCCTTCTCTGAAATCAATTTCAAACACATACACACACACACACACACACACACACACACACACACACGTTGTTAATCCTTGCCGAGGATATTTTTCCATTGATTTTTAGGAAGAATGGAAGAGAGGGAAAGACAAAGAGAAACATCAATGTGAGAAAAATACATTGATTGGTTGCCTCCTGCACAAGCCCTGACCAGGGTCCGGGCCGGGGAGGAGCCTGCAACCAAGGTAAGTGCCCTTGACTGAAATCGAACCCAGGACCCTTCAGTCCACAGGCTAACGCTCTATCTACTGAGCCAAACTGGCTAGGGCATTATATATATTTTTATAAGTATGTTTGTAGGAGGACTGGAAGAAATCAATTAAAGAACATATATGCATAGCCCATGGATACAGAATAATAATGTGGTGAAGGCCTAGGGGTGTGGTTGGATGGAGGGGGGACAAAATGGGAGAAAATGGGGGACATCTGTAATAGTGTCAACAATAAAAACAGTATGTTTATATTTATGTGTATACACATTTAGCATACTTATATTGGAGAACATCTAGGACATATATTAGAGAAACTGTCTCTAAATGTAGACTTTTAATACTTTGAAGTTCAGAGTTTTGCTTTGTTTCCCCTTTTCCAACAATGATCATGTTTTGCTTATACAATTAAATAATAAAGTCAACATTTATTGAGCAGTATTACATGCTAAGCACTATTCTAAGCATTTTTTTAAAAATATGGACCGCTGCACGAATTTTCCTGTTATCCTTATGCAGGGGCCATGCTAATCTTCTTTGTATCGTTCCAATTTTAGTATATGTGCTTACGAAGCGAGCACTAAGCATTTCTTATATATTAATTCATCTAATTCGTACATTTATATGAGTTACTCTCTGAGGTAAAGACTGTCATTACCCGTATTTTACACATGAATAACAGATGCACAACACAAAGGTTAAAAGACTTGTTTAGTCCCGGCCAGTGTGGCTTAGTTGATTGGGCGCTGTCCCATACCGAGAGGTCGTGATTCCCAGGGGGCACAGGCACGTGCCCAAGTTGCCAGCTTGGTACCTGGTGGGGGGCATGTAGGAGGTATCCAATGGAGGTTTTGCTTTCTTTTTTGTTTTTTAGATATGTTTTTATTGTTTTTTTATAGAGAGAGGAAGGAAGAGAGAGAGAGAGATAGAAACATCCACCAGCTGCCTCCTACGTGCCCCACCCTGGGGATCAAGCCTGCAACCCCGGCATGTGCCCTGACCGGGAAATGAACCAGTGACCTCTTGGTGCATGGGACAATGCTCAACCAACTGAGCCACACCGGCCTGGCCGTTGTTTCGCTTTCACATCAATGTTTCTTTCTCCCTCTCCTTCCTCTCTTTCTGGAAATCAATGGAAAATCTTAAACAAAAAAACACACAAAAAAACTTGCCCTAACCGGTTTGGCTCAGTGGATAAAGCGCCGGCCAGAGGACTGAAGGGTCCTGAGTTCAATTCTGGTCAAGGGCACATACCTTGGTTGCGGGCTCGATCCCCAGTAGGAGGTGTGCAGGAGGTAGCTGATCGATGTTTCTCTCTCATTGATGTTTCTAGCTCTCTATTCCTCTTCCTCCCTCTCTGTAAAATCAATAAAATATATTTAAAAAAACAAAAACAACTTGTCCAAAATCATACAGCTAGCAAGTGGTTCAGCCAGATTCAAACCTAGGCAGACTGGCTCTAGAGCCCAAGCTTTTAACCACTTTGCTGATCTGCCTCTCAAACTGAAAAATGCAAGTTGCAAAAACAGTGTGTATACTATGACCCCATTTTCACAAAAACAATTTTAAAAAGAAAAATAAATATATGTAGTGTACGTATTACACATGCTGAGATTATACTTTCAATCTAGGTTATATATTTCTGCAAGGTTTAATTTTTTAAAAAAATCTGTTATCCTTAGAGCAAGGGGTAAAAATTAAAATGACATTACCTTTGCTATGTAGAAAATTGGCCTAGAGATTGTACTGTGCTTCACTGAACTTTTCATTTTAAATCAAAACTGATAATATTGTCTTAAGGAGGAATATAAATTCTAAAAACCTATCTTAATGGGGCCTCAGGAGATCCCATATCCCCAAAATAAACAGCGGAGAACTTGCCTCAGTTGGTGCAGAGACGGCCAGAGGGTGTGGGAAGCCACCGGCCAGGGTGAGGGGCTGCAAGGTTCTCACCATAAAGTCAGGGTTTACAGAACTACAGAGATGCTGGGCACTGTTCTTTCTAAATCAAACACACTCCCCTGCCCCCTCCCTGCCCCCCCCCCCCCCCCCAAAAAAATTTTTAAATTCCATTGTCAATAGGGGCAAAACCCACCTCTTAATAATTATAAAAAAGGGGCGAATGGGATTGATTGTTGATAGTTCAGCTACCAAAAAACTAAGAGAAGCATGTTTTAATGGGGGAAGGGGAAGGAGCCTGACCCCAGTACCAGGTTATCATGGGGTGATTTCTTACTTTCTGGTCAGCTTTTGAGACAACTGCGGCTCTCAAAAAGAGGGTACCTCAGCCTTCGGGGTGCTGCTGAGGCTTGAACTCCTGTTTCCTGAATGGCTGCTCTCCGACGAAACTACTAGAGTTCGTGAAGAGACAGGTCTCCCCGCATTCATTTCTTCTATTGCTATTAGCTCACAATAGTATAAGATATCTTATCCGGGATGGCGGGCCA
>NW_005871167.1:3267039-3287828 GCF_000147115.1 Myotis lucifugus | reverse complement strand
ATTCACCCGTTTTATCTACCCTCCTATAAATGCATTCTCTCAGTGGTACAGCCTCAATCGTTAAGGGGCCAGTTAGATTTCCAATATGATTAGGGTATTCCCTATTTATCATCTATGGGAAACAGATGTTGACATGGATCTATACAACCTTGGAAGCCAGCTCCTTGCCCTGCCCCTAGGCCAGTGATGGCGAACCTATGACACCCGTGTCAGAGGTGACATGCGAACTCATTTTTTTGGTTGATTTTTCTTTGTTAAATGGCATTTAAATATATAAAATAAATATCAAAAATATAAGTCTTTGTTTTACTATGGTTGCAAATATCAAAAAATTTCTATATGTGACACGGCACCAGAGTTAAGTTAGGGTTTTTCAAAATGCTGACACGCTGAGCTCAAAAGGTTTGCCATCACTGCCCTAGGCTGACAGTCAAGCTGATAGCTGAGATGCCTTGACTATTCCTTCTACTCTTTGGGACTCCAACACAGCTGTGGCATCTTCAAGGGGCAGGATATCACCCCCAGGGGGATGCCTCACAAGAACTCACTGCTCTCTGCCCTGGGGCAGGAGCCTTAATAAAACTGAAACCATAGCGTCCTCAAGAGTCACAGCCAGTAACCACAGCCACGGGAAGCAGTTTCCTCGATATTCTCCTCGAGTTGTGGGATAGGGAAAGGTTTCACTGAACTTGGGGAGCTGAACTTAAGTAGCGCTGAGGTGTCCCTTCAGGATTGTAGGAGTTCTCCCAGCCTCCCTGATTTGAACATCCTAAACCCAAACTGAAAACTGCATTCCTGCCCTAGCCAGTCTGGCTCAGCGGTAAGAGTGTTGGACTGAAGCTTCAATTCCAGTCAAGGGCATGTACCTCAGCTGCAGGCTCAATCCCTGGCCCTGGTTGGAGTGTGTGGGAGGCTACCAATCAATGTGTCTCTCTCACATCGATGTTTCTCTCTCTCCCCTCCCTTTCACTCTCTCTTAAAATCAATGGAAAAATATCCTCAGGTGAGGATTAACAAACAAACAAACAAAACTGCATTTCCCCATCTGCTATCCTGCATGCCAGAACCAAACCATGTTAATTGTGCTACTTTCCTTCCTCACTGTTACATTAGGTATCTCTCTCTCTCTCTCTCTCTCTCTCTCCCTCTCTCTCTCCCCCTCTCTCTCCATCTCTCTTTCTAGTCAGCATTAATAATAAAAATACAAGAGACCCTTCCTATACCCTTTTAACTTATTGCGGCAGTTGTTTTCTCTGGTCTACCCCTAGAGAGAGCTAGGAATTCAAGAAAGTTTGTTCCTAAAGAAACTTGAACATTTATCCTCCCTTATTCAGGGTTTCTTGAACCCATGTACAGGTATGCAATTCACACACACACACACACACACACACACACACACACATCCACACCCTCACTCAAAAGAAACATTACATAAGAAACATTAGTATTTTGGGGTGACTGGGCACGCTGTCACCAATTCTTGGCAAAAGCATAAGGGTAAAAGCCAGGTATGTGTGCTATAGGCTTCCTTCTGCTGATTTTTCTCTCTGCCCTGAATACAACAGATGTGCAGAGGGCTGAGGAGTCTCCAGCCCCAATCACTATAAACAACCAGACACACAAGGAAAAGGCCCCTTAAGCAGAAGCAACCCAGACTGGCAGAGAAGAGGGTGAAGCCTGGAATGGGACTCTAAGTCAAGGCTCTTTACCTTCCAAGTGTTGGGGGACAGGCTCCCTGTTCACAAGGCTCCAACCCCCTGACGCCTCCACTCAGTGCCACTCAGGAGACGCTCCCAGTAGCCCATCTTGTTGGCTATTCTCCAACTGAATCTTCCTTCTCAGTGACAAGCTCCATCACCAAGGGGATGGATGTGATGTCACAATCAGGAGCACTCTATTAATAGAAACAAGGAAGAAAAAGGTGAGTCAGGGGAACTACCTCCACTTGGCAGTAAGACTGGACAGACTTGGATCTGGTGGTTGAGTGCGGAGTATGAGACAACTCTATTAAGGTTTCTGTGCTAAACATGTAGGACTCCCCTCTAAGGAGCAAGATCATTAGGTAAGGAATCACATGCATGGTCTAAGTCTAAGAGATTCAAACATACCTGAGAGGGGGGAAAAAAAGGGACGAGAAGAAAGGTAGAAAAGGGGAGAAATGTGAAGTAGACAGAGTCTTTTTTTGTTTGTTTGTTAATCCTCACCCGAGGATATTTTTTTCCATTGATTTTTAAAAAATGATTTCAGAGAGAGGCAGGGAGAGGGAAACATCAATGATGAAAATCATTGATCAGTTGCCTCCTGCACGCCCCCTACTGGCATCGAATCCAAAACCCTGGCATGTGCCCTGACTGGAAATCAAACTGTGACCTCCTGGCTCATGGGTCAATGCCCAACCACTGAGCAACACCGGCCGTCTCCATTGATTTTTAGAGTGGGAGGAGTGGGGGAGAAAAAGAGAAACATCAATGTGTGAGTGGGAATAGAACCCGCGATCCTTAAGGTGCGAGGGCCAACGCTCTAACCACTGAGCACGCCAGCCAGGGCAACAAGGATTCTTTTATTTTGTGTACACAACTACCAGTAATGTCAATAATTCTAACTTTGTGGCTGTATAATGCCTAGATCCATGATACCTTACATGCACAGTATAATACTTTCATGTTTCCAAAGTGCTTTCACATAAATTATTTCATGTAAAAAGAATTCTGGTCTTATCCTCCAGTTGGAAAATACTATTTCATAAGATGAAGATACTCATGAATGTTGGTACAGATGCATTTCAACTTCCCAAGCAAGAATGTACTCCTGAGGGGACCAGGCTTTTTAAAAACATAGAGGCAGTGAATTGGGAAATTATTCCAGGGTGGGCACCTGGGAAGACTAGAGGTAGCAGTATGATGAGGCTGACCAGACACCTGTTGCTAAAAGGATGGAACCAAGTAGAGGGAGACCAGGTTTTAGATGAACGAGGCTGAGAGCTATTCAACACTTTGCAGGAGAATAGCAACCATTCAAACTACTTTCCTCACCATCAAGAGATTAAGGGCTGTGTTAAAAAGGAATAGGATGATGATTTCTATACATAAAAAAGGGGCCATTTCATCTTCTAAGTTTGGTACACATGCTCATTAGTTTTTATGCTCAGAGATAAAGGCGAAATGTCAGACCACTTTCTCTCCCCTGTGGTTGGGGGTGGGGTAAGTTGATAACGTGTCTGCCACCCACAATACAGAGGAGGGTGTAATGCTCTTCCCTTTTGACAATACCTATTTCCCACGGCCTGGCACATGCCCCTGTACCTCGCGAAAGGCTTCCAGGAACCAGTGTGGTTGGCTCTGCTCCGTCTTCTAGCGACAAGTTCCCGTCTCAGAAACCAAATAGTTGCCCATGCTGGGAGAATCAGTCCTACTTTGACTCTCCCTTGGCCAGAACAAAACAGGACTTTTCAACTGAGAGGAGGGCCAGGAGTCAGGAGACTGAGGTTCTGGTCCCAGCTTTGCCAACTGTATGACTTTCAGCAAGCCATGCCACCCTTCTGTCCCGTAGGGAAAATGATCACCTGCCTCACCTCCCTTACATGAAAAGGCAAATGACATAATACATGTGAAAGCATACGAAACACGGCTCTGCTCAGGTAAGGCATCTGTAGTAACAGCGCAAAATAGGCTGAGAGCGCGGAGGGCCAGTGAGGAAATGCCTGGCAGGAGCATGATCCTTCTTTTCAGTTACTGGAAACCAGGCCCCGCCACCAAGGCAGCTGGACGCACAGGGTAGGAACATGATTGCATCACTCGGATTCCCTACCACCAGTCAACTCCATTCCTATCGGGAGAAAACGATCCGCCAGGAAGCTGAACACTCGCTTCTCGCCCTATTGTCGACTCTAAAACCACCTGTACAGGGAGGGATGAGCCTCTCCCATCACAGCCCGGCCTCCGAGAACGTGGCCCGGTGGCCACATGAACAGCCACACTTGCCATTCGGTGGAACGAAGTCCTTTCTGAACGGGGACGATGCCTTTCGGCCCCTCGCCCCCCCGCCCCCACCTCGGCTTCCTGCTCCTGCACTCCCTCCTCCCCACGCCTCAATTTCCCCCGTGTCCCGCGCTGGGGGCGGCTTTCCGGTGTGTGAAGCCCGAGAAGAGGGCTTGGCCAAAATCCCCGGGCAGGGATGTAAGGAATGTGAGATTCCTTCATGAAGGAGGGGGAGAGGGGAGGGGGAAAGGAATGAAGGAGGAAGACAAGGCTGCCAAAGACAAGGCGCGGGAGACGAGCCAAGCTATGGCGCTTCGAGGGCGGGGGTTCAGGTTCCGCCGCCCCGGCCCTGGCTGGCCCCCAGAACGCTCTCTTCTCCTCCCGGCCCGTCAATCACGGCCCATTTAAACACCACGTTGTTCCCCCCGACCCCCTCCTCCCCGCCCTGCAGCCCGCCCAGGCCCCCTCCCTCCCGCGCTCCTCCAGGCTCCCCTAGCCTCCCCAGCCATCCACCCTCCTGCGCCCCTTTCTCACCCCGCGACTCCTCCCCACGGCTGCTCCCTGCCTCCATTTTCCATCTTTACTCCCATCCCTTACCCTGACCTCCAACATCTCGAACCCGGGCCCCGATGCCCCTGGGACATCGCCCCCTCCCTTCCCACACCCTTTGAGGAGCCCGCGCAGGCGCAGTACGCACCGCCCTGGACGCGGTCGGACTCTCCGTACCCCAGCCCGGCGGGAGCTGAGGCGGCCGCGGCCACGGGACAGCCCCGGTGCCGAGTCCCAGCCTTTCCTGGGAGGGGAAGGGGAAGGGAAGGAGAGGGAGGAAGGTTCCGACCACTCGCCGCTGGGTGAGACGGCCCTCGGCCCCGCCCACCGCTGCTACGCAACCCGGCGGAAGCGCGTCACCAAGCCCCGCCCCTTTGCTTTAACTCAAACGGAGACTCGAAGCTACGAGCGGCCAACGAAGAGGAAGGAAGGCTCGCCAGGCCTGGGCTCCAGACCGGAAGTCTTTACAGTCCCTGCGAGGACTGGATGGCCATTGGGGAGGGGAATGCTATGTACTTCCCAGGGGGACCAGCAGGGGCGGGTCCCGAGGCCGGCGGCGCTGAAGGGCGAGACTTGGCTCGGGAGGGGGCACGTGTCCCGTGTCCGAAAGCCCTGGCCTCGAGTTGGCTGGCCGGCGGGGTGCGCTGCCATCCGCCGGGCCCCCCCGGTTTCCAGAGCCGGGATCGGCCTCCCAGAGGCTGCCGACTCTGTGACTCATAGTCATGGGAGTAGATCCTGTGTCCACAGGGCGACCAAGGGGTGGGGGGTGGGGAGAGTCTGACCGCAGAGCTTTGATCTACGATGTCCAAGGGGTTGCCAGCCTCTCTCGCCCGGCCGCACTCCTGCCACATCCACGTCGGCTCTCTGAACACGAGTAGAATTTCCTGAAACACCTCAGGGGAGAGAAGGGAGATTAAATGCCCCTCTCCCTGGGTTGTGGTTTGATTTCCTTAGGACACAACACCAAGGTTGGGAGGTGGGTGGGAGAGAATCCGCTCCGAGAAAAGTCAACGTGGAGCCTAAAGCCAAGAAAGTAAGGGGTTAATTAAGCAAGCTACGGCATTACAATTACATGAACTCTTAGGCTGATGTGATATTGAACAGTATTTGTTATGGATGTTCGCTAAGCAAATGGTAATGCACGTATGTGCCTTTGTAATTAGTTTATTTTAAAAACAATTTTTTTTGAGAAACATCCATTTGTTCCACTTATTTATGCATTCATGGGTTGCTTCTTGTGTGTGCCCTGACTTGGGATTGAGCTGGCAACCTTGGCTTGTAAGTCAATGCCCTAACCAACTGAGCTACCTAGCCACGACTCTATGTCATCGGTTTATACACATTACTGAGCTAACTACGTTTTGTTGATTATCTAATAAGTCCCAAAGGAAACTAAAGGTTTGGGCCTCCTCTTTGCAGTCACTGGGGGACCCTGAGGTGAGTGAGATGGCATTAGGAACAAGTGCCTTTCAAACTGTGAGAGAACCTAATGCAAATGTTGCACTCTGCCCGAGGTCTCATTTCTTTCCAGGTGGTGCATCTACCTGTTGTCTGTGGTGTGAATGCCACTTTTCCCAGAGACCCTGACCAAGTCCATTAAAAAGGAAGGACCCCAAATTAAGATTAAAGATGAGAGCTAAAGCAGTGGGAGAAGAGGAGGAAACTGCCTGCCGTGTGCTAGGCACTGATTTTTTTTAAAATAACCATTATTCAGTACTTTTAAAAAATATATATTTTATTGATTTGTTTTTACAGAGAGGAAGGGAGAGGGATAGAGAGCTAGAAACATCGATGAGAGAGAAACATCGATCAGCTGCCTCCCGCACACCTCCTACCGGGGATGTGCCCGCAACCAAGGTACATGCCCTTGACTGGAATCCAACCTGGAACCTTTCAGTCCGCAGGCCGAGGCTCTATCCACTGAGCCAAACCGGTTAGGGCTAGGCACTGCTTTTTATATAATTTCCGTTTGCTCTTCTGCAAAATAGAATTACATATTTAATAATTGTCAGAAAAAGAAGTGAAGCGCTGAGTCAGGTTTCAATCTTTTGTCCGCTGCATTCCACAACCCTAGCTCCCTTTTCCACTGTGTCACGTCTAGGAGAGAAACAAAACCTTAGCTCCTAAACGTAGTCTCCCGTCAAGGAAAACTGGAACCCGGGGAGCCCCCTGGTGGCCTATTTTTCTCCCTGCGAAGCCCGTCCGTTCCCAGGCTCCTTTAATACCTGGAATACGCCCCCTTCCCGGCGCGTGAATCTCGAGTCCCGATTGGCTGGGCGGGGGCCAGTGGCGGGGCGTGGGGCGCGCCAGAGCGGCGCTCATTGGTCGGAGGAGGCCAGGGGACACTTCCGGGAATGCCCGCACTCCCGCGTTCCAGTGAGCTGCATCCGGCGGCCGCGGGGGCCGGTGGCTCCCCCTGCGGGCGGCTCAGCAGCATACACCGCCGTCCGCCTGGGTGGGTGGTGGGTGAGGGTGGGGGAGGGGAGGGACCGAGTCCCGAGCGGTGCGGGTGAGGGTTCGGGAAGGTTTAGAAACTAAGATTCTATTCCCTGGCTCTGCACCGGCTTCCCCCACCTCCTCTCCGTCGGTTCCCACACCTCGGGGCTTGAGACTGAAAGAGCATCCCGGGAAGGGGCATTCCAGCCCCCAAGCCGCCTATTCAGAGATCCCCCCCGAAATCTGATCTTGAAGTTGGAGGCCCCTGGGAAAGTTCATTTCTAACCTTTCAGAAGAGTGAGAGGGTTTGAGGCTGCCTGACCCCAGGCGAGTGTGGTAGGTGGACCTTGGGCAGTGGAGCATGGGGGCGAAGGCTCCGGGCGATGAGCCTTCATCCCCTTTTCCTCCTTCCAGTGGGGTTCCGAGGCTCAGGCAGCATGACGACGGAGACCTTTGTGAAGGATATCAAGCCCGGGCTCAAGAATCTGAACCTCATCTTCATTGTGCTGGAGACAGGTGGCTATGCTGGGGCCGGGGACCCCCTGTGGGGGTTCTCAGGGTTGGGGGGCAGAAAGGGAAGAACATCACCTCCGTTCTTAATTTGCTCCCGGGGTGGCAGGGTGCACCCCAAAACATGGCTCCCGCCCAGTCGCTCTCCTAGACCCCAGCCCAGGGAGTTGCCCTGAAATGTAGGGTACATGCAACTCTTGCCAGGTCCAAGCCTCCAGTGTCTCAGGGGCCTCTTTCCGCTCAGCACCCTCCCCACCCCCTCCCCAGCCTGCCCCAGAGATTTAGCTTTGCCCTGTTTGTACTTTTCCCTCACCCCCACCAATATGTCAATATATCTAGATCTCATCCTTCTGACCACTCCCCACTCTGTTTATCTGTTCCCTCCAGGCCGAGTGACCAAGACCAAGGACGGTCACGAAGTTCGGACCTGCAAAGTGGCAGACAAAACGGGCAGCATCAATATCTCCGTCTGGGACGACGTGGGCAACCTGATCCAGCCTGGGGACATTATCCGGCTCACCAAAGGGTAAGCCGGCTGGTGACTACTGGCTCTCCCAGGGCAGTAACAGTCAAGCGGGGGAGGGTTTAACCGTCCCTGTAACTCTTCTGAGTACTCTGAATCCTGCATTTTGTGCCCCCACAGGTACGCTTCAGTGTTCAAAGGTTGTCTGACATTGTACACTGGTCGTGGGGGTGATCTCCAGAAGATTGGAGAGTAAGTGCTCTTGGGTTTGGGGATGTAGAAGCAGCAGGCCAAGAGGGGAAATTTAAGGTTTGCAAGAAGGCAGCATGAGGGTGTGCAGTCCATGTCCTATTCTGGAGGCCCCTAGCACTGGCCCAGAGGATGGGTCTGAAGCTCTGGCCACTTTCTCTCCTTGCAGATTCTGTATGGTTTATTCTGAGGTTCCTAACTTCAGTGAGCCAAACCCAGAGTACAGTGCCCAGCAGGCACCCAACAAGACGGTGAGTCCCATGGCCATAATGTGGGGGCGGGCAGGGCAGGCCACGAAGCATGGTAGGAAGAAAGGTCTGAGTTTAATTTGCACCTTCAGGTGCAGAACGACAGCAGCCCTGCAGCTCCCCAGCCTACCACTGGACCCCCTGCTGTTTCTCCAGGTAAACCTGTTTCCTTCCATACACTGGTCCACCTAGTTCCCCTACTCTCCCCAGCCCGGAGAGGTGACCAGCCTTATCCCTTTCCCAAAGCTCTTTTCTCTGTATACCCCCCCTTGCACCCAATTCTTCTCCCAGTTCTTTTGCAAATCCCTGTGGTGGAAAGATCTGGTTGGGGACCTGTTTCTATGACTGGTAGAGCTCTTGGCACCCTGTTGCCACTACCACTCAAAGGCAAACATGAGAACAGTTTGTCCACAAAGACTGGACTCCTTCATTCTGGCTTGTCTTTCTCTGCTGCTTGTCTGGCAGAACCTGCCCTTTTCTCTTGCTCATTTTCATTTGTTACCCAGTTCTGATACACAGCACTTCTTGTATGACTCACCATAGAGCACACTCTGCACAGCTTTGGAAACCAATGGCCCCGCTGCCCTTCGCGGCCTTGGGATGGTGATTCTTCCATCTCATGTACTCCAAGCCCCTGCTTTTTGGTCTCTTGAGGAATTGGGACCTTACTGCTCACCATCAGCGTTTAATTAGAATCATTCCCAAACACACCTCCTTCGTCTGGTGGTGGTTTCTCCTCAGGAACCTGGTTTTTACTGCTCTTTTCTCCTTCTGGGTCATCTCTCAGCTGACCCTCCTGCTCCCTGAGTGTTTGGCTCTGTCTTGCCTCCGATCCATGCCTTAGGTTTCTCCCTGTGACACTAGGCTTCATGCTGCCTCAGCCCTTCCCCAGTCTGTGTCTGCATCCCCAGTTACCATGGTTTTTCAGAATTGTTTGTGTCAGAACCACCAGGGGTCATGTGTTTTTTTAGAAACACTATGAAATAGCAACATTTAATTCCACCACAAAAATGAACATCCGGGGGTGGGGGGGGGATTAACATCCATGTTTTTAACTGAAAATATGACTATTACATATTTTCAGGTCTCCATTTTAATTATGGTACATTTAAGCCCGTTTACCCTGGTATTCTTTGCCAGATGTTTATCCACTTTGTCCTCTGCCAGTAGATACAAAAGGCTTAACAAAAAACACGTCTGGCAATAAAACTTACCTTTGACTTTCTATACACTCTCCAAATTTTTTCTGTGAATCGAGGAAAGGGCATTATTTTTTTAGTTCTGGCTGCAGATATCTTAGTCTGGTAGAGTAGGTTTCAACAGGAACGTGGTCTGAGAAGCACTAGCCTATACCTTCTACCCCACTAGCGTTCATAGTGCCCTGGTACGTGAGAGGCAGACATCTGCCTTCATTTAACAAACTTATAGATGAGGGATGCCAAGGAGTAAATAAAACAGCACCTGCCTTTAGGAGCTTGTAGTCTATGAAGGAGATGGTTGCCTGGCCAGAGTGGCTCAGTGGTTGAGCGTCAACCTATGAACCAGGAGGTCACGGTTCAATTCCCAGTCAGGGTACATGCCTGGGTTGTGAGCTCGATCCCCAGTAGGGGGCATGCAGGAGGCAGCCAATCAATGATTCTCTCTCACCACTGATGTTTCTATCTCTCTCTTCCTCTTGCTTCTTCTCTGAAATCAATAAAAATATATTTTGAAAAAAAAGGAGATAGTCACACAGGTGATGATTATAATACACCATGAGTGCAAGGATAGTGATATGCACAGCTGTGGGAGCACCCGGGAGTCATCTCACACACCTGCTGTAATCACACATTTAAAATGTGCGCGCGCGCTCTCTCTCACACACACACACACACACACACACACACACACACACACACGTTATTTATTAGTGGGGAGGGGTGGGGTGAGAGAATGTGTAATAATTTTTTTCCTTATTCTCATCTGTATTTTCCAAAATGAACATGTGTCATTGTGATACACACTAGGCCTTTTTATTTATTTATTATTATTTTTTTTTATTTAATATATTTTTTATTGATTTCAGAGAGGAAGGGAGAGGGAGAGAGAGATAGAAACATCAATGATGAGAGAGAATCATTGATTGGCTGCCTCCTGCACTCCCCCCACTGGGGATCGAGCCCACAACCCGGGCATGTGCCCTTGACCAGAATCGAACCCGGGACCCTTCAGTCCGCAGGCCCATGCGCTATCCACTGAGCCAAACCCGATAGGGCACACCAGGCCTTTTTAACATACACACACACACACACACACACACATAAATGAAAGTTTATTTAGAAAGTTACAGCAGTAGAAGTGAGCTGTAGAAGAAAAGAGCTAAAGAAGCAAGTTACAGAGGCAAAGAAGGGCCTTGGAGTTTAGTAAAGGACACTCGATAAGAAGATTCGATCGGGTGGCTCTGTGGGGAGAGAGTGTGGGTTTATTGTGTTGTTGTTTTTTTCCTTAACGATCCTTCTTAGAACACAGAAACTTCAGGCCCTTCCCCTTCCCATGCTTTTCCAGTTCCACAGTCACTTTTGGTACAGGGGCATTTTGTCAGAGGTCCTTGAGCCTAGAACTAAGTAGCTAATTCTAGGTCTGACTCCCAATGATACAAGATGAATCAAAGAGAAAAATATCATACTAGAGTTCATGTAGCAACTTCTAAACTGACAGTCTTTCCTGGGGCTCCATTCACACAACCCACATTCTTTGCACTTGGTCCAGTTGACGTTAATGTGCAGCTGTGCTGATGAAATACTGTGCGGTTCTCTGGGGTATGGGAGGAGGCCCTGGGGACGCACCCCTCTCCCACCTTAGTTCTCTAATTTCTGTGTTTCTTCCCCTTCTCCCACAACCAGCCTCTGAGAGCCAGAACGGGAATGGACTGAGTGCCCCCCCAGGTCCTGGTGGTGGCCCACACCCCCCTCACGCTCCTTCCCACCCCCCCAGCACCCGAATCACCCGAAGCCAACCCAACCACACACCTGCCGGCCCTCCTGGCCCCTCCAACAACCCTGTCAGTAACGGCAAGGAAACCCGGAGAAGCAGCAAGAGATAGCAAGACATTCTTCCTCCCTCCCACCACTGACCATATCCCAAGTGTCTGCTAGAGAACACAGCCTCTCCTGGGCTGCTGGCTCGGGGGTGGGAAGGGATAGGTAGCAATATTTTAGCCACTAAACTTCACTAAAGGGTGGTGAGAAGAGGCCTTATCCACCCTACACCCTTACTCACCCCTGTGCCCAGCGGAAGCTGCCTGTGCCCTGGGATGAGGGTCTCTGCCTGCCCTTCCTCTTCAGCAGTGAGTTACGGTCTGTTTCTTGTACGTGTGTGATGTGGAAATCTCGTTGAACCCCTTCTTCCCAATAAATGTTACTACTCTGTACTCGACTCCTTTGCTTTTTGTGGGGAAACGACAAGGTGAGCAGCTGGGCATTTGGGAAACGGCTTCGGAGGCGGAGAGGAGACAGGTTCCCGGCAAGGAGGCCCAGGCAAAGCAGCCTGCCCCTTTAAGGTAGTGCCCCTCCCCTGCCCCCTCCCTGCAGGTGACCCTTGCCCGCCTGCCTGTCTACCCCCCTCACAGCTGGAACCTAGAAGGCTGTGTCCCCCTTCCTCTGGGCGTCCTTTCTGCCTCCTGCTATCAGGTAATACCAGCCTCGACCCCTTGGACCACTCACCCCAGTCAGGCTGCTCCCCGATTCTGAGCCAGGTCAGACATCGGAGGGGAGCCGAGATACGCCTTCCCTCCTCCGACAGAGCTTCCCCTCGCTTGGTCACTGATTCCCAGAGCTCCGGCTCTGACTCTCTGGGGTGGGGAATTGCCAAAAACAATGCCTTTCCTATGCACGTGGGTTGCCACTTAATCTGCTTCTTCACCCTCCTCTCCAGTTGGGGAACAGCTGGGTCCAACTTTCCCCGGGAACGTGGGGACGGGGTGGCGATGAATGAAGCCCAGTGCCAGATGTAAGGGGGGGGGGGGAGTATATGCAGGGGAAGGCTAAAATAGCACCAACTGGGTTAGAGGGTAGAGTACTTAGAAGAAAAGACCAGGCCTAGATTCTCCTTAGCCATGTGGCTTTTCCAGGGGCAGAGGGTGGCCCCGCCCTACTGGGGGCCCTAACAGAGACTGACCTTTGACCCCATCCAAGAGACCAGTGAACCATTAACTCCTCTACCATGTGAGCCTTCCCACACTTGCCCCACCCCTGGCCCCGCCCCGAGGCAGGTGGGCTAAGGGGGGGGCTTGTCCATCCCAGCCTTCCATCTGACGTGGCCTCCATTCCACCTGGGAGCCTGGAGGCTGAGCCCTGCTGGCTCCCCTCCCCGACTCAGGAGCCTCTTAGTGTCCGCAAGGCCTGACGGGCCGAAGGTGCCGAGGTTCTTCTGCCAGTGGAGGTGAGGTTCTGGGCATTGGCGGGGGAGACAGAGGAGGGGGAGGGTTTAGGGGACGGAATAGGCCGTCAGCTCTGGGTCAGGTGAGGGGAGCACTTTGAGTCAAAGAAGGTGTTCTAGGAACTGGCAAAGGAGAGGAGAGACTGCAACAGCTGGAGGCCATGGGAGGGAGAAGGGAGGCTGGGGGGGGGGCTGCTGCTGAATTTAATGTGGGGGCTGAACGAGGAGGGAGGGGTCCCCTCTGGCCCTGAGCTGAGCAGCAGGGCAGCAGCACTGACCCTTCCTCCTTGCTCTTCCAGGGCACAGTCCCCAGGATGTTCCGGGGGGAGTAGAAGCGAGAACCAGAGCCTCTTACCAGTTCCTCCCCACAATGGGGCTCCCGACCAGTCCCCTGCTGGCTGGGCTGTGTGTGTGTGCGGCCTTGAGCTGGGGAGGGGGTTCAGCCCCCGACCTGGGCCCTGCTGAGCTGGAGCAGAACCATTACCTGGCCCAGCTGTTTGACCTGTACGGGGAGAATGGCACGCTGACTGCAGGGGGCCTGGCCAGGCTTCTCCACAGCCTGGGGCTAGGCCAAGTTCAGGGGCTGCGCCTGGGACAGCATGGGCCTCCAGCTGGTCGGCCTGCACCCCCAGCAAGAGACAACGCCACACACAGGTACTAACCCTTCCCCCCGGCCCCAAACCCCACATCCCAGCTCTTTTTAGTGCTCAGATCCCTCTCCAGTTGTCTACTTCTGGTTCCTAAAGTAAGGTTTCTGAGATTACAGATTGTTCAAAAACTGACTCCTTGTATCCCCTTCAAGGCTTCTTTTGCCTCTATTGCCTTCTCAGGCTCTCCTTTTCCAAATCCCTGTGCCCTTCGATTCCTTGCTTTTAGTCCGAAAGCTCAATGTCTCCAGGCTGACCTGACTCCCAATGTGTAGCATTTTTGCTGTTCCCTGACGCCTATTTCCTCTCACACCCATGCCCCATGTTCCTATACGCTGACAATCCTCAGATCCTCCCAGGACTGACATTTTATGGTCTCTGGGTCCCAGGAACTCCACCGTGCCTGGTCTTCCCTCTTCCTCTGGTAGCCTCTCAAGTGGGACTTCTCAGAGAACATGGGCATCTGACTTGTTTTTTTCTTTAAATCCTCACCCGAGGATATTTTTTTCATTGGTTTTTAGAGAGAGTGGAAGGAAGGGAAAGAGAAACATCGAAGTGAGAGACACATCGATGGGTTGCCTCTTACACGTGCCCCGACCGGGCCGGGGATCAAAGCCTGCAACCCAGATACATACCCTTGACCAGGAATCGAACCCGAGCAAGCCCCTTCCGTGCCAGGCTGACCCCTAACCACTGAGCCAAACCGGCCAGGGCTGGCCATCTGACTTTCTATCCCATCCATCTAGGCCTCAGGACCCCAAATTGAATGTGGATGTCTGGTCAGAGCTGCCTCTGGGTCCCTCAGGGTGGGGTGACCTTGAGGAGCCAAAGGCCCCCCACCCACCCCATGGGCCAGCCCCCTCGGGCCTGGACCTGTTTCACAGGCTTCTGTTGCTGGACCATTCGCTGGCTGACCATCGGAATGAGGATGTGAGTCTGATGATCTCTGGAGAAGGGGAAGGAGCCATGGGATTTAGATGGCATGAAATATTTAGAGTCAGTAACTTAAAAAAAATTTTTATTTAGTGATTTTAGAAACATTGATTTGTTGTTCTACTTTTTTTTTTCATCATCATTTATCCCCTCAATGCTCTCTTCCACCTCCACTCACCCCACCTCCACCCTGTTTCACTTATTTAATGCACTCATTGGTCGATTCTTGTATGTGCTCTGACTGGGGATCGAACCTACAACCTTGGCGTATCGGGATGACACTCTAAACAACCAGCTACCCAGCCAGGGATAATGAGTCAGTAATTTAATACAGTTCCTTTTTTAAAAATCCAGATGTGGTTTTTTGTTGTTGTTGTTAATCCTCACTCAAGGATATTTTCCATTGATTTTTAGAGAGAGTGGGAGGGAGAAGGGTGGGAGAGAGAAACATTCATCGATGTGAGAGACACATCAATTGGTTGCTTCCCACATGCCCCCCATCTGTGCTGGGAATCAAACCCAAGACCCTTTGGTTTCAGGGCTGACTCTCTAACAACTGAGCAACACTGGCCAGGGCAACCCAGATGTGGGCTTAGGGTATGTGATCCCGGCTTAGGTGTCACACTTGAGAAACCAGAGAAGCAGCCCAGGGTAGGCTGTGGGGCTGGCTTTCTGGAGAGGAGACCTGCAGAGAGCTGACAGCTGTCTTCACCCAGAAAAGACAGAGAACTTGTTCCACATACACCAGAGGGCAGCCAGAGCTAACCTGAAGCAGGCCTGGCGAGGTGAGCACCCATAGCAGGAAGCACTCAAGCCAAGGCTGGGTAAACATGTGACAGGGCTGCTGAGAGGAAGGTTTGATGGCTTTACAGGTTTTTTTCCTTCTAAGAATCTGGATTGGAGAATTCTAGTTGTCCAACCAACTCCATGATTAAATCAGTGGAATCATCAGGTGCTCGGGAGGGAGGAAAATGGTGGCACTGTTCACTAGCAGCCAATCTGCATTGAATTGAATATTTGCATCGGATTGACTATTTGAATATTCACTAATTAACACATACTGAGTACCTGTCCCTGTCCCCCAGTCCCTCCCTGATGCACGGGGTGGGGTGGGGGTGAGAGGGGGCCTGGGAGAGACCCAGGAGTCCAGGTGGTGGAAGGGCAGATCGGAGTCACAGTGAATGTGTGACTCCCAACTCAACTCCCCTAGTGTCTGAATGGCTCCCAGCTGCTGGTCAACTTTGGCCTGAGCCCCGCTGCTCCTCTGACCCCTCGGCAGTTCGCTCTGCTATGCCCAGCCCTGCTTTATCAGATCGACAGCCGTGTCTGCATCCAGGCCCCAGTTCCAACCCCACCAGGGGATCTACTGTCTGGTCAGTGAGTGAGAGTGGGTGGTGGGGCACCCTCAATCCTGGTAGGGAGTGGGTTCCATGCCAAGGAAGGGGTTCATTGGGGTACTGCCTCCCCTTGCAGTGTATCTTTGCCTCTTAGCCCCCCCTCCCCCGATTCTCCAGCCCTGGTTCACAGCGCCCTGGCAGTCCTGCTGCTCAGCCTCCCCACACCCCTCTCACTGCTGCTGCTTCGCCTCCTGGGATCTCGTCTATTGCGGCCCCTGCTGGGCTTCCTGGGGGCCCTGGCCGTGGGCACCCTTTGTGGGGATGCGCTGCTGCACCTGCTGCCACATGTACGTGAATCCCCTTCCTTATTCCCCTGCCCCCGTTGGTGGACAGCCCCTCATATCCAGGTGTTCCCAGTCATAGGACATCCCTCCCCATCAGCCCACAGCTGCCTTCTGGTAGAACGGGAGTGAAGGCTGCCACCTCACACCCAGGAGGGGGGTGGTGTCGGGTGCAGGGGTTTCTGGGGTCTGCCCTGACCTCCTCTCTGTCAGGCACAAGGAGGGCATCACTCCGGACCTAGTGGGCGACCAGAGGAAGACCTGGGTCCAGGGCTGTCGGTACTTGGCGGTCTCTTTCTGCTCTTCTTGCTGGAGAACATGCTAGGGATTTTGCGGCGCCGAGGGCTCAGGCCAGTGAGTGAGACTCTTTTTTCCTCCTTCTACTGAGATCAGAGTCCCAGCCAAGAACTGGCCACATGAACCAGAAGGCGAGGGGCTGAGTGTGCTCCTGGCTTTGCCGTTTGCCTGACGGCAAGCCCTGACTGCTAACGGAACGGGCAGGGCTCCCTCAGCACAGACTCAGGACTCTGTCTGGCCCAATAGCTTCCTCTCCTGAGTTCAAGGCAACAGCAGGGAGATGCCAAACTGGGAAGAGAGTAGAGGCCAAAAAACATCCCCAAGTGCCAAAAACAGAACCAGGTGTTCATTTTCCCAGCCGGTAGCCTGGCCTCTCCTTAGCCCCCAGCTCTGCTGCCTCCTCCACCAGGAGGGATACCCTCCTATTTTAGAGATGCTGCAGGCGAAAAAGGGAGGATCTCAGAACACCAGACCTGGACCCAGAGGACAGCAGTGGGATGGCACTTCAGCCCCTACCGGCAGCTCCAGGTAACAGGAGGAGAAAATGAAGACTAGGCTCCCACTCTCATTTTCAGCCACTAACACTGTCCTTGTCCTCCTTCCTGCAGAGCTAGGGGCTCAGGGCTGCAGGGAGCCGGACAGCCACCCGCCGCCAGCCCCAGCCCCTCCCGGGCACCAAGGCCACAGTCATGGGCTCCGGGGTAGCAGTGACACCAGTATAACATGGATGGTCCTCCTGGGAGATGGTCTGCACAACCTCACGGATGGGCTGGCCATCGGTATGACCGGAGGGGACAGAGGCAGTCAGGGGCGCCGAGTTACTGGGGGGGGGGGTGTAGGAGAGGGCCCCAGGAAGGGGAAGAGGAGAGGGAGGACCGCAGAGGGAATGTAGGCCCTGCCCCTGGGGAGTGCTTTCTTCCAGACTGCCCACCTCGTTCTGCAACCCCAGGTGCTGCCTTCTCTGACGGCTTCTCCAGCGGTCTCAGCACCACCCTAGCAGTGTTCTGCCATGAGCTGCCTCACGAACTGGGTAGGAATGGCAGAGTGGGGTTGGGGTGGAACGTGGAAGTTGGCGGGTGACATTGGTGAGGGGCAGCCCTGGCTTATTCCCTCCTACCCTGTCCTCTCTTCCTAATAGGTGACTTTGCAATGCTGCTCCGGGCAGGGCTGCCCTTTCGGCGGTTGCTGCTGCTGAGCCTAGTGTCTGGCGCTCTGGGACTAGGGGGTGCTGCCCTGGGGGTGGGGCTCAGTTTGGGCCCCGTCCCCCTCACTCCCTTGGTGTTTGGGGTGACGGCTGGGGTCTTCCTCTATGTCGCCCTGGTGGACATGGTGAGGTGTGGGGTAGTGCAGAGGAATGGGGGGGGGGGAGGAGAGGGCCACATGGAACAGGGTGCAGACCACAGGCCTGCAGAGTCTGAGAGACCAGAGCCTGGAAGAGCTGGGGTGGGGGCTGCTACTTCCTGACACCCTCTCATGTTTCGGGGACAGGTAAGGCAGGACCCTGATGTTTTCCTTTTCTTCCAGCTGCCATCCCTGCTGCGTCCTCCCGAGCCTCTCCCGCCCCTGGAAGTGTTCCTGCAGGGGCTGGGGCTGCTGCTGGGGGGCAGCCTCATGCTCACCATAGCCCTGCTGGAGGAGCAGCTGCAGCCCCTGGTCTCTGATGGCTGACGGGCCAGTGGAAAGGCATCCAGCTGCCCTTCCTTCCCCCCAACCACAGGAATGGAGGCGGGACACAGGGCCAGTAGGAGCAATAGGATTTTAATAAACAGAACCCATCCTAAAGCCATGACTACGACAGTTGTACTTGCACCAAAACAGCATAGAAAACCAGGATGTGGTGGGAGAGGGCTCGAAGCAGGTTGGGGAGGACATGAGTCGGGCTGGAGGATGCAGGGTGCATCAATCTGTGGGGACAGCATTGTGCTTTAGCCCAGGGAGGAGGGGAAGGGATGGGGCAATGCACTGAGGTCCCCCCTTTTTCCTGCTGCCCTCAGCACCCTGGGGATACAGGCATCTGGGCAGATCTGCCCTTTATTGCTGACCACCAGCATTAAACACCCCCGACCCCAACGCTAGCACCACAGGTGGATCCAAGGCAGGGAGAAGGGCAGGAAGGGGAACATTGCTTAGAGAAAGATTCCACTAGAATCCAGTGAATTGTGCTCAGTTCTCTTTACTTCCTACAACCGAGTACATGGGTCACAGGGTGGAGGGCACAACAGGACATGGAACATGCCCCTCCGTGCTCCCAACACACCCCTGCACACAGGATGGTGGTGTCTGCAGCATCACAGGTCATGCAGGGCACAAGGAAGGGGAGGATCACACACACAGAGACGTCCGCAGCAAGTACCAGACAGAGAACACCCCTGGATATACACAGCTGTACACAGGGAACCCCAGGTCCCCACCCAACCCTCTCCCCTGTCTTGCCGTCCCCCCGGCAGGAGGAACTGTATTGCTTTGAGAGAGCCACCCTGGGGGCCACTCTGCCAGGCACCCTCCCCTCCCACCCCACCCCATTTTGGCACATCTGCAAGACACACAGCAGCGAGAGTAGGCACCCTCCCTCCCAGGCTTCTGTGGCTTGGAGTTGAGGAAGGGGATAGGAGACTTCATCCTCCACCTTTCCCCTAGCCCTTCCCAACCCCTACCAAGCCCACTCCAGCCAGAACCCACCCCCACCCCCAAACGCACACATACAAAGCTGAGCTACCCAGGAATACAGGGAACAAGGAGATTGTCCGGGGTGGGAGCAGAGGCAGTGGGCGAGAAAGGACTGGAAGCAGAGACCCCACCTGGTGTGGGGGTAAGACTGGCACAACAGCTACTTTAGTGCAATTGGAGAGGGTGCCCACGGTGAGGGATGGACATGGGGGGAAGGCTCTCCCCAGCTTCCCTGGGCGCAGAGCCAGGCTCCCCAGGGAAGGGGCCTAGCAGGAGTGAGCACGGGCCAAGGGTGGATCCTCTCGTCACCCGCCGCCCTCTGCCCTCCCGGACGCAGTGACAGTGTCCCCCTCACACCTACGTGGGCAACAGCAGCCTCAGAGTCAGTACCTTCAAGTAATTCATAGAGCAGACCCTCCCCACCCCAGCTTCCTCCCATCTCTGGGATTTGGTCGCTTCTCTAGGGGTTGGGTTGGGAGGAGGGAGTCCTCAAGACAGACCCTTCCTTCTCCGCCTCCCTCTTCCCAGACCACTGGGCTTGGTCCTCAAAGACTCCTCCCCTCCGCCCTTGCCCAACACGGGTCAAGGTGCGGCGGACGGAGCCACCATGATCAGGGGAAGGGCTGCTTTGCTCCTTCTCCCTCCTTCTCACAAGGTAGGGTTCAAACTAGGCAGGATGGGGCCCCACAGGGGTTTGCCCCGGAGGGGGTGTCTGGGCGAGGGTCTGTAAGGCTATTTTCCTTTGCGGTGGGAAGGGGAGGAGGGGATGAACACTGGGTATGGGGACAGGGTGAGGAATGGTGGAGAGGGAAGGAGGAAGGGGCCTCCCTGCTGGAGCACAGTCACTGGAGTCCTTCTATAGAAAAAACAGGCATGGGGAGCAAGATGCACAGTGAGCTTATTCCCAGCCCCTCCAGCCTGGTCCCCCCACCTCTCAGGGCCCCTTCTAAGACCCCAGAGAAGGTTTTGGGGGACAGCTGTAGAACCGTTCACTCTGGCCCTACACTCCGGTGCCCCCAGCCTCTTCTCCCCTTCTAGGTCCAGGGAGGAAGAAGGTGCTCAGGTGGGCAGACAGCGGTGGAAACAGTATTGAGTTTTCCTTTGGTTACATATTGAAGGCAAAGGTGAGCTGGACTTACAGTCAAAACGGATAGGGATGAGGAAGGAGAGGGGCCATGGCTGGGGCTGGAGAGGGGGTAGCCCTCTCAGCCCCTCCACCCCAAGGAACACGTCTAAGTGGGGTGGCCGTCCCTCAGTCTCATCTCTCCCACCCCCCCACAGCACCAAACAAAAGGAGAAGCCCCCTCCCCCAGGGGCTGCTCCCCACCCCAACCTGGGCTGTACATTCAGTGGTTTCAGCAGTCCTATGGCTCAGGGGCCAGGGGGTGGGGGAGGTGGCCCGTCAGTCTCAGCTGGACAGTGGCAGTGACCTGGGTCTGTTGGTCCATCCTGGGACCCACAGTTTGTGCCATTTGTTTTTCTGAAGGATAGTACACAACCCTACCAAAGCCACCGCCCAATCAGAAACATATCCCCACAAAATCAGAAACTAAAAACTGGCTCTTTTCATCTCGCCCTCTGATTTACACGTCTGTTTCCCTGTCTCCTATGTAGCCCTAGCTCTGTCTCCTTTGCTGGGACCTGGGGCTGCTCCCAGGATCCTCACTTAAAATAGGCCTTTTCTCAAAAGTGCTTATTACTTGAAGCAAGTGCTTTAGC
>NW_005871167.1:3253742-3266812 GCF_000147115.1 Myotis lucifugus | reverse complement strand
AATGGTCAAATGATTCAAAAAACACAAGGGACCGGAGAACCTGGGGTGGGGTTTTCCTTTTGGCATAGGAGAGGCTGCTTGTCCTCCAGGCCTCACAGCCGCGTGAAGGACGAGGACGCCCCACATGCCCAGCACGGCTGACGGTGTGCTGACGGGGCAGCCGGGAGCAGCCACCAGAAATCTCATCCAGCAAAACCATGGGGCTCCTGACCAATACTCCGACTCCTCCTGTCATCACCGAACGCTGATAAAGGAGAACACGACTGACACCCCGAGAGTCTGCTCTGGAGGACCCGGCTCCCTTCTCCCCCGCCCCCCACCACCTAATTCCCAGCACCAAAATGAGAGGGAGGGGATGGAATGGGAAGATTTCAGGAGAGAGAATTAAAGTTAGGGGCAAGCTCTGCAGATCCAGCAGGGTGGGGGGCTGCAGCCCTTAAGAGAGGTCACATTGATTGTCGTATAGGGGAGGACGGGGTGTAAAAGGAGGTGGGCAAGAGGGGCGTTGCAAGGCCCTTTGGCTTTGAAAACAAAAATAAAAACTAAAAGCTGCACAATCCTTCTCACCAATAATGGTCATTTGGAAGCTTTGAAATGGTTTAGGAACTGAGGGGTGGGGGAAGCAAGATAGAGGATAAAAAGGGACAAGGAACGAAAAGAATAAGGACTTGGACAAACACCCCAGGCATCAGGGAACCAGCATGAGGTATGGTTAATTTAAGGGTGTCTGTGAGGGAGGGAGGGGCCCTGGGATGCTCCCTCTCCCCTCAGCCCACCCTGGCAAGGGTAGCAAGATTTGCAGGGGCTACAACTGGAAATCAGGTAAGATGGTGGATAAAGCAAGCATGAGAGCGGGGCAGGAGAATGAGGGGTCCCCTGGCAGGGGCAGACCCTCTACTGTGTAAACGAAGCCCATCCAGTTCTCAGGGGACAATACTGATGGCAGCCAAACTGGGCAAGGATGCGCTGTGGGCACGGAGGGGGCATGACCTCTATTCAAGTTCTGTGTCTTGGCCCCTGGCTGAGGTATTGAGTGTGAGGAAGGGAACACTGGGCTGTGGGAAGGGGTCCAACTGTCCAGGAGGCTTAGCTAGGAGATGGATGGACAGGGCTTTTGGAGGGACCAGGGCCAAATTCAATGCTACATTTAGAGAAGAAACTGCCCCCACCTCATCCAGCCCAGTTTGGCTTTTAGGGTGCAGCTTTGAGGAATCTTCTCAGTGCAGCCCCTAGCTCAAACCCCTCTCCCTGCTGCTGGGAGGCAAAGCCCTCGCCTCGGTATCTGCTGTTGCTCCTTAGATCAGAGCTTCATCCTCACTGGGAGGGGAAGCCCGGTCCCGAGTAGCCACGGTCCCTAGTCTGCCCTGCCCCTCCCACCATCTTTGGCTTCAGATCAGGGGTGACTGGGGGCCGTGGGCGCTCTTGGACATAATGGAAGGTGGTAGCAGACAGGGAGCAGAGGACTATAGGATGGGGGCACAGGAGGAAGAGCACAGTCCCTCCCTCCACACACATGCAAACACATGCCTGAAACACATAGGACATACTAGGGCTGTGGTTTTGAAATGGGCAGGAAATTAATTTGTTTCTTTCCCTAAAGGATAAAATGCTTACTTAAAAATTCATGACAAGCCTCAAAGTTAAGAGAGAGGAGAGCCAGGGAGGGAATGGCCAGAGGCTCTGGCCTCCCAAAAGAAGTTAAAAGAAGAAGCGGGTTAAAGTGCGTGGTTGGGGCCAGGCCAGCAGGGAAGGGGAGTGGGAGGAGTAGGCTGTGGGGGCAGAACCAGCCCTTGATTTGCATATGAGGCGGCCAGGGGAGAGTGCAGGATTGGGGCCCAGGTACAGTAGTTGCTGCTTCAAGTGTTTTGCATTTGAACTTTAGGGGGATGGGATACAGAAATGGGGGAAAAGCTCCAGGCCCCAGTGCTAAATACCCTCCCCCCTTGTCCACTAGCTGCCCCTGAAGGGGGAGGAGTGCCCCCAGAGTGCTCACACAGTACCAGAGATTAAGGCTTCTCACTGCTGCGGGGATGGAGGAGCCGGCCGAGCAGGGAGGCAGTGATGGGAATGGAAGAAGAGGAAGGGATCTGCCTGGCAGGAGGGGGGGGGACACAGAGAGGAGAGTCAGGGGGAAGAGTTGGGGTCGCTGGCAGCAGAAAGAGGGAACTGAGAGGTGGGGTAACAAGAGGGGGAGCCAGGCATTTAGCAATCATTTTGGGACACTTGGCAGAAGGGGCTGCCTTGGGGGTACCAAGGGCCTGGGGTGCTCCCTGTCAGTCCCAGACCCCTGCCAGGCCAGGATGGTATGGCAAAGGGGTGAGCAGCTGCTCCCCAGTGCTTTTCTCCCCCCTCCAACCCCCAACCCAGTCGTGTTCTCCTTTAAAGTGCCCTAAATGTATAGACTTTTTCTAAATAAATAGAATAAGATATCAAGCCACCGGCAGGGAGAGGGACACTGGAAAGGGGCTACTCAGAGTAGCAGCCGTCTAGCCCGATGGCGCCGTGCCGCTCCTGGCTGTAGGGGCAGGAGGCCCCGTGGGGCAGGGCCCCGCAGCCACCCACCGTCTTGACTGCTGCAATGCTGCAGTTCTTGAGCAGGCTGAAGCTGAAAGGACTGACGGCGTCCTTGGGTGGGAAAGGCTTCATGGTGGAAAGGATCAAGGCCAGGCAGTCTGCCACATCTTTGTTGGGGGCACAGGCCAGTGCTGGGGTGTGACCTGCAGGCAAGGGTCAGAACTAAGGCACAGAGCCCTGTATCTCTGGGCCCCCATTCCTCCTCTCCTAGGCCCTGAGCGCTCTTATCTGTGGAGCGAACCGAGGCAGGCAAGCACTCAGTATGGCCAGAGGTCAAGGGCCATGAGGGTCAAAGGAAGCTGACAGGTAGGCTGTGGAAGTGTGGAGCTAAAGGTGGAGCATGGGGGACAGGAGGCTGAAGGATGGGGGGCGGTCTTCCTGAGGACCCTGCTGGCTCTACCTGGTTCCAACAGATTTCCCTCAGAGACTAGCACGCTGGTGCTTGGGACAAAAAGCCAGTTTATAGCAAATTTAAGAGGTCACCTCCTGAAGAGTGTCCCTGACCCCAAACCCAGGAAAGGTGGGGGCTCCAGTCACCTTCTTCATCCACAGCCAGCACTGTGGCCCCACGACTCAGCAGGGCCTGCACCACAGAAGCTAGACCATTCCGGGCAGCGATGTGGAGTGGCCTTGGAGGAAAGGAAAGAGGAGCATGAAGGCAGTGGGGTGCGAGCTGCCCTGCCACCCCAGCCTGAGCAGCAGGGCGCTGAGCAAACACTGCGAGCGCCAGAGAGCCCCTGGAATGCAGCTCCTCTTTCCCCACCTGCCGGCCCCCCCCCCGGCCCCCCCGCCAGGAGCCCCTTCCCCGGCACTCACATCTGCAGCGCACTGTTGGTAGCATTGATAAGGCCAAGGTCTTGGGTTTCTGCCAGGATCATGAGGGCACATTTCTCATGGCCCTGAGAGAGAGGAACAGAGTGCAGACTGTGAAGTGGAAGCATGACGGCCACAGAGGGGAGAAGGGGAGTGGCAGTGGGACAGAGCTACCCCACCGTCTGCCAGGCTAGCTGACCCTGACTTCCACGCCGGTCCTCTGCCCCATCAAGCCACCCAGCCCCTTCACATGCCCTGCCCTGTGCAGCCTCACCACCACCCTCCAGGCAGTACCTTGCTACAAGCCAAGTGGAGGGCAGTGTTCTTGTTCTCATCCAGCACAGTTAGGTCTGCCTTCCCTCGATACAGCAGAAATTCTACAAGAGAAAGGGGACCGAGCGGGACTGACGCCTCCCCCAGAGCAGCAGCCATCCCGGCTCTCCGCCCTCCTATCTGCATATATTGTGCATCACATCTGCAGGGGGTGAAACACCCAAGACATGCCTCCTGCCTCCTGAACCCCACAGGCAGGGCTGACCCATCTTGCAGAAACCCCAGGGGAGCGCCTCCCTTCCGGAAACACACCCACAGCAGCAGTCTGCCCGTTCTCAGCCGCCGTCATGAGCGCGGTGCGGCCAGTGTGGTCAGTGGCATCCACCTCAGCCTCATGCTGCAGCAGCATCCGGAGCCCAGAGACGTTGTCCGCGAAGGCAGCGGCGTGAAGAGGGGTCCTGCGGGTGGGGGGCCGGGCACAGTGAGACAGGAAAGGAGGCCAGAGGGGCTTCTCCCCATGCCTTTCGCCACTCACTCACCGTCCTTTGGCATCTCGGCTGTTCACAATCTTGGCACCCAGAGCTCCCAGCAGCATCTCTGTGGTGCTGTCCTGGTTATTAATTCTGGGGGAAGAGGAAGGCTCAGCAGGAGGGGCAAGAGAAGCAAACTCCTGTCCAAAGCCCAGGTCAGGGACCCTTGAGAAGAGCTGAGGCAGAGGAAGGGACTTACACTGCACAGTGCAAAGGAGTGAAGGGGTTTCCTTCCAGGTATTGAAATGGGCTGTGTTCAAGTAACAACTCCAGACAATCTTCATGTCCTAGGCATGAGGAAGGAAGAGGAGTGATGGACAGAGAAAACACCAGGGTTCCCACATCTGTCCTCTCCCATCTCCTGACACTCCATTCTACCTCCAGAACCAGATCAACCCCCTTGTCCTGCGTCTCTGTACACACTCCTGAGCCTGCAAAGCCCCCAGACCCATACCAGTGTAGGAGGCCCAGTGCATGGGCGAGTATCCGCTGTAGTCCACGCCGGCATCCAGGGGGTCTGTGGAAAGCGCAGCCTGCAGCAGGGTCCGCAGGACCGCAGTGTGGCCACAGGCAGAGGCCAGGTGGATGGGTGTGCGGCCCTTGAAGTCTCGGCACAGCACGAACGCGTCGTGGTCCAGCAGGGCAGCCAGGCAGTCCTCACAGCCAGTCACTGCCTGGGGTGGGGAGTGCAGTTGAGGAGCCACTCCCTTTCCAATGACCAGTCACTGGAGCTGGCCCAGGAGTGAGAGCCACCTCCAGAGCTCCCATCCTAGTCTTTTTTTTTTTAATTGGGGTGACATTGGTTAATAAAATAATACAGGTTTCAGGTATACAATTCTACAAACACATCATCTGTATGTCTTGTGTGTTTACCACCCCATCCAATCCTAGTCTTTACAACAGTGACTCCAAGTGTCAGTGATCAGCAGCTACTTCCTTTACTCTCTAAGCCAGTGGTTCTCGACCTTGGCTGCACATTAGAATCACCTGGGAATCTTTTTAAAATCCTGATTTCTGGGCCTCATCCTCCGGAAATTCTGTTTCTTTTGTTTTGGGGTGGGGCCACACCATTAGTAAGAAAGAAACAGAATTTCTGGAGGATGAGGCCCAGAAATCAGGATTTTAAAAAGATTCCCGGTGATTCTAATGTGCAGCCAAGGGTTGAGAACCACTGCTCTAAGCCAACATATAATCAGGATGGCAAGAGTGAATTCTGGCACTCTGGAATGGGAGACAGATGCAGAGTACGGAGACTAAGGGAATCAAACAATCCTGGGCACAAGGAGGCAGCTTTAGGACATGGGATGGTGGAGGAGGACTGGGTAATGGCATCTTCATCCGATGGGACAGGGCCAGCAGGTATCCTGGGGCAGAGCCTGGCTGGTGAGCAGGTGGCTGTATGTGATTACAAAGCAAGGTGATCAGGAGATCAGCTGCGGATGTTAAGTACTCATCCAGGAGCAAACACAGTGAAGCCCAATAAGACTCGGCACGAAGTCCTGGCCCACCTGCCAGACGATGTGGTCCTACTGCTGGCGGGCCCTGGGCTCCTCATGCAGGCCTGTCTATGAGCAGCCCCACCCAGGGCTCACTTACCCCACGGTGGAGGGCGGTGCAGCCCCGGAGGTCAGCAGCATCAGCCGTGGATCCTTTCTCTAGCAGCAGGTGTACACAGTCCACATGGCCATTCATGATGGCCAGCATCAGTGGGGTTCTACAGAGGGGGCAGGAGAAGGGTGAGGGCCCAGCAGTGATGGGAAAGCCTGCACACCACCCCTGGCCCACACTCACTGTCCATAGGCATCCATGACATCTGTGATGTCAGCTCGTTCCCCACTGTCGATCAGCAAGTGCAGGGAGTCAGTGTGACCAGAGGCAGCTAGGAGGAAAGGGGGCCTGTGTCAGGGCATGGTCCGGGGGAAGGAGGCCAGGGCAAGGCTCAAGGGGTAGGGGGAGAGGAAGCTACAACTCAGTATATGACGTTTCCATCCTCCTCACCCGACTCCACTCCCAACCCCAATCCCATTCAGGAGGGATGGTGGGCCAGTCTCCCAGGGGAGGGAGCAACCTAAGGGGCACACGAACCAGCAGCATGCAGGGGCGTCCACTTGCGCTTGCGCTCCTTGATGAGGGCAGAGGCGCCGTGGGCTGTAAGCACCTCCACACACTCAGTAGAGCCTCGCTCAGTGGCCAGAAAGAGTGCGGTCCGGCCCTTGTGGTCCCTGACGTCCAGGTTCACCAGCGTCTCGGCCAGTGTCTTCAGGGCTTCACAGTGACCGTTGTAGGCCTGGGGGGTGTGGGCAACCCACGGACACAGCTCAGGACCTGCCTCGTTCTGCTCTTGGGGCCCATGGAGACCCCGACCAGCAGTCCCCCCACCGGCCCCTCAGGATGCTCTCCCTCTCCAGGCCGCAGCCTGCTTGCCACATCTTCTCACGAAGACAGAGCAAGGGCAGTTCACTGCGTGCCCCTGCGCGTGGGCCGGGTGAGGGCAGGCAGGCAGGAAGGGCTGGGACTCACAGCTAAGTGCAAAGGGCTGACTGGAATGGTGCTCTCCACGTCCTCCAGGCAGTTAAAAGACATTTCTAAGAGCTGCAATGCAGGAGAGCAGGTGCTCAGGTTTTGGAAATCCCAAGATATTAGCCCTGTCCCCACCCACAGTCATCCTCTGAGCCCCTGACCTAGAGACCACATTTGATTCAGTCACCCCTTGGTTTCAGAACCCACAAACACAAAGGTGCCCTATCCAGGGCCGGATCCCACACGTACCAGTTCGAGGTTCTGTCTGTTGCCATAGGCGGCTGCATAGTGCACAGCTGTGTAGCCCTGCCTGTCCCGCAGGGAGGGGTCTGCACCGTTATCCAGTAAGAACTCCAGACAGCTGGGGGCAGGAGTAGACTGTGAGGTGGGGACAGGCACAGTTCTGGGAGAGGTGGGGGGGGCGGGCCCCTTCCAGCCTAGCTGGCCAGCACCCAGGTGTGCTGTCTCCTGCCCATTCTACTCCAGCTCCAGACCTGCCCCTCCTTCAGGTCTGCCCTAAACCACTTTGGCTTCAACACCCTCCTAGGGAACCTAGACACAGTACCAGTTATCAGCATTCTGCTGACTGACACTCTCCCACCTCCAGGCATGCTGACCCCCACTTTAAATGCCTTCTCCTCCAGCCCAGCTGGTCTACTCCTCAGTCCTGGCCCCAGCACCCTCTCCTCTGTGAGGCCGTCCCCAACCTTTCCAGTTAGTGCCGCCTCCTCTGTACTCCCTTGGCACCCCTCGCACTGCTTAGTAGTCGTTGTACTAGTGATAATATAATACTTAGCACTCACTCGGTGTCACACTGTTCTAAGCACTTCCTGTGCATTAAATAGTTTAATCCTCATAATGACCCTATGAGGTAGATACTAGCCTTATCCTTCCTATGGTTGAGGAAATTGAGGCAAAGAGAGGTTAAGCTACTTCCCAAAGATCACAAAGCTGAGCCTCTTTGTCAGTATCCTTTACAAAAGATAAACTTGTACTTTGAGAACAGTTTTAGATTTACAGAAAAGCTGTGAAGATCGTACAGAGTTCCCATATACTCCGTACCAACTTCCCCTATTATTAACATCTCACATTAGAATGTATGTGTCCTTTCATTTATCTTTTTCAACAGATTTTTAGCTTTTAGAAAGCAGAAATGTAGGGTAATTTACCCTTTATCCTTAGTACGTAACACAGTACGTGGTAGCTAATAAGTCATTACTCCATTAATGCCTGTGGCATAAACAAATGACTGTGTGGGTTGGTTCTCTGACCCTCTCAAGAAGACCACCTGCTCCCTGAGGGAAGAAACTATGCCTCGTACTCTTGTCTTTACCCAGTGCCTAGTCCGGGACTACACTCAGAGGCTCCACACGCACTGCTGCCGAAGGCCTGTGGGGGGAGGGGGACAGAGCCGGCACCGCGGGGCAAGCCCCCCGGCCTCTCACTACTCACAAGAAGGCCTCCTTCCTGCGGGACTCCTTCAGGGGCTCCTCCTCTTCAGCGTCGTGGCTGGCAGGTGAGTGGGGCTCTGCTCTGTGGAGGGAGAGTGAGGAAGTCAGGGGGAGGTTCAGGGAGGTGCGTGGGGTTGAGCAGGCCAGGTGGGCGCCTCACCTCCTGTAGGTGTCAGAGGCGGCAGCGTAGTGGAGGGGGGAGCAGCCTTTGCAGTCGGCCTCGTTGACGCCTGCCCCAGCAGTCACCAGTGTGACCGCGCACTGGTAGCTGCCGTTGGCGGCCGCGTAGTGCAGTGGAGTCCTGGGGAGAAGTGGAAGAGGCGGGGTAGAAGAAGCAGGGACAGATCCAAGCGCGCTCAGATGCGCAGCCAAGAGCTGCTCTGTCACATTCTCCTTACTTAGCCTCCAGCTCCCCAACCCTCGCTCTATCATTTGTCTCTCTAATCAGACAACCCCTAGGTACACCTGTGCACATTAACAAACCTTCCAAATTTGTCTCTCCTCCTCAAGTCAGCTCCACTGCTCAACAGCAAATTAAGACATTCAACATTCCTAAAAGGAAGAAGGATGAGGGTTAAGAGAGTGAAAGCCTCTAGGAGAAGCCACAGGCGCAGGGAGGGGCTGAGGAGGGATGGAACTGCTCCCACTGTGCGGGGCAGAGACGTGGGCAGGAAGGGAGCGGCGGGCCCCTGCCCGGCTCTCCTCTCAAGGCCTGGGAGGGGGAAGAACTCACCCTCCAGAAGCAGCAGCATGAAGACAGGTGCGGCCAAGGTTGTCAGGCGTATTGATGTCAAACCCAGCTGAAAGCACGTGCTCGTTGCTGAGTGAAGATACAATGCTGTACAGCTGACCTGCGGGGCCAGAACAGCCACAGGTCCCAGGTAAGGGCACTGAGCAGAGGGACAGGCCTCTGCTCCCCAGATACCTGCCCAACTCCCACCTGGTCAGCACATACCTGAGGAAAGAAGCTTACGACAACAGTCAGAGAATCCAAAAAGGACAGCTAAGTGCAGGGGGAACATGTCGTGGATGCCGCGCCTAGGGAGAAGTTGGGGCTCACTCCTCGGTCCAGGAGGGACCAGTTAGACCTCTTCCTGCGACCCACCACCAGCCTAGGAGATGGCGAGCTTCCCTTTAGCAAGCTTCTCTGTGCCTCCATGTTTGATGTGAGCCATCTGTACAGTCTGAGGCAGCCTAGAAGTGGGTCCAGGAGCCCTGACTCACCGGGCGGTATCCGCGCCATTGGTCATGAGGGTGCTGATGAGCAGCTCGTGTCCGTAGCGAGCGGCCACGTGCAGTGGCGTGTTCCCAAATTTGTCAGCACAATCAATCTCGCTGCCTGAGGGGGGTGCACATACATAAACTCAGGCCGGCCTTAGGCTTCAGACCACTTCTCCTAGCTAGCTCCCGAGTGCTTAGGATGTGCCCGTGCCAGGCTAAGCATTCCACATGTGTCATCTTGTCTGTTAGCCTCAGGGGAAGGGGCAGGCAGAGCAGGGCCATTTCCACTGGTGCCTAGCTCAGAACTCCAGGTGCCATCCTGACTGCAAGACGTGGTGGGAGGCAGAATAAGGAAGGAAAGGGCTTTCTAGAAATGAGTTCTCTGGGGGAAGAGGAGAAGGGAGCAGCCTCCCGAATCCATACCATTCTGGATGAGGATCTGGGAGCGGGTGAAACGGCCGTGGATGGCAGCCATGTGCAGAGGACTTTTGCCTTCTTTGCTCTGTGGAAACACGGCGTGTGTTTTTTTTTCTTTTCTTTTTTCAGTGCAAAGCACAGAGAATGCCCTGTTCCCCCTTTTAAAGGACACATCCCTGAGGATGGTATAGTCCTATGACACATTCTCGGCCCACATTCTCACAGGTCCCTGGCAAGCTCTGAACAGCCCAGGAAGCAAGTGGACAATTCCCAGAGAGTTATCCAGAGGGAGATATGGTCAGGACCCCAGAGCCAGGCTCCTCTCCCCCGCCTGGTACCTCATCCCTTCAGGTACCTGGTAGTTGACATCAGCCCCATTATTGACCAGAAGCTCCAAGCAGAGAGCGCCATTGGTGGAGACGGCAGCCACGTGCAGTGGCGTGAAGCCCTTGTCGTTCGGCTGGTTGACATTGGCTCCTGCGTTCACCAGCTCAATAGCCACAGCATCCTGGCCCAGGTAGCAGGCGATGTGCAAAGCTGTGTTTCCAAAAGCATTGGGCTCGTCGATCTGGATTTCCAGGGGTGAGGGAAAGGGAAGTATCAGTTTAAACAAAGTGGTAGCTGGCACGAACAGCCTAGAGAACCCGAAATCCAGTAACTGCCTCAGCTCCCTCAGATCCCGACCCTAAAGACTGAGGGCACTGTTACTTCAGGTGAGCATTATTCAGGCCCTTCCACCACATCCTCCATGGCTCCCAAAACCATACCTTCCCATCTCCGTAACACACTCTGACCTCCGACTCCCTGCCCTCAGTCCCCAGCCCCTGTACTCAGCACCCTCACCTCAGCCCCCGTCCGGAGCAGGTACTTCACCACTTCAATCTGGCCACTGGCAGCAGCTGTATGGAGCAGCCCATAGCCCTTGCGGTCCTTGCAGCCAAGGTCTGCTCCCCGGGCCACCAGCAGTTTCAGGACATCCAAATGCCCTGAGAAGAGAGGATGCTTTCAAGCAGGGTTTGTGGAGTGCCTCTCGCTGAGGGCAGCAACCCCCACTCCCTGCCCAGGAATCTTAATGATCAAATGCCTCCTCTTCCTGTGAATCTTTTCTCACCTAGAAAAGCTGCCCAGTGCAGAGGCTGCCGCTCCTTTTTGTCACAGACATTCAGGCTGGCTCCCTTATTGAGGAGCAGGTTCACCGTCTGTATCAGGATATGAAACACCTTCAGTGCCAAGTTCATGCCCTCAACCTGCCTAAGAACAGAGACCTCAGCTCCTGAAAAGGCTGAGGCAGCCTCATGGTCTTGGTTCTTTTTAAAATATATATACACATTTTATTGATTTCAAAGAGGAAGGGAGAGGGAGAGAGAGATAGAAACATCAATGATGAGAGAGGATCATTGATCGGCTGCCTCCTGCACGCCTCACACTAGGGATCAAGCCCGCAACCCAGGCATGTGCCCTTGACCGGGAATCGAACCTGGGACCTTTCAGTCCGCAGGCCAACACTCTATCCACTGAGCCAAGCCAGTTAGGGCATGGTCTTGGTTCTTGAGCAGAACAATCTGGAGCAGCGGTCACCAACCTTTCAGACCTCACGGACCACCGGTTGGCGACCACTGATCTGGAGAACCAGAGGGAACAGAGGAAGCAGGCACTACGAAGGAGATCCCACACAAACCGGAAGTATGAGGAAGTCTGCAGGTGATCTGGTGGTGGTTCTTTTTTTTTGTTTTTTGTTTTTCAATCACAGTTTACTTTCAATTTTATTTTGTACTGGTTTCAGGTGTACAGCACAGTGGTTAGACAATCATATACTTTATAAAGTGTTCCCCCTGATATTTCCAGTACCCACCTGGCACCATACACAGTTATTACAATATTACTGACTATATTCCCGATGGTATACTTTACATCCCGAGATCTGGTGGATCTTAAACTCTTGAAAAGTTTTTAAAAATGTGTTGAAAGACATTGACTCTCACATCAGAAAAAGGCGTGTATGCAAACATTTTCCGTGTAACTCCAGAGAGTTTATCACCCTCTTGAAGTCCAAGTCAAGGATTTCAATCTAATGTGACCATTCATTCGGCTCATATAACCATCAGGGCTTCTCCTCCCCAGGGATGATGGCCCAGAAGCCAGGGAAGATGGGTAGGAAGGAGAGGGAAGGACTAGGCATGGACTGGACATGGTCCTCACCTCCAGATGCCCGCTATGCACTGCATGGTGCAGGGCACTGCGCCCGCTCCTGTCAGCCACGTTGAGGCTGCTCAACAGGGGTGCCAGCGCCTCAGCGCACTTGGTGGCCCGGTTGGCGGCAGCCACATGCAATGGTGTCTGCCACAGCTTGTCCCGGGCATTCACATCTGCTGAATGTGCCAGCAGCAGCCCCAGCACCTTCTGTTCAGAGGCAGGGGATAACAGAGATGACAGAGGGGGGTGAGGAAGCGAAACAATAGGAAATGGAGGGAAGACGAGGTCAGCATGGCACAGGTGGCCCCATTCCCCCACATGCCCTGCCCCTAGCACAGCATGTCTAGCCTCTCAATGCCTACTTCCCACCTTCTTCTGGATCTCCTTAGAGCTTAAAATCTTCCCTACCTTGCTGATAAAACCAGAGATCCCTTCCTCTTCCTCAAGCCACCAATATTACTCTCTACCCGACCCTGAACATCTTCACCCACACATAGAGTCACTACCAAGCAAATCCACACACACAGAGGACCCACGCCCCCACTGCTTCTCGGAAAGATAAACACTCCTGAGACATCAATGCCCAGGTGCCCTCCCTCACCCCGTCCATAGGCACCAAAGTCATTTTCTTACCTAGGAAAGCAAACCCACCTCACGGGCTGGTTCCCTGCCCCCCAGGCTGGCCTGGGTTCCTCTCCAAAACCCAGGCTAACATGGCCCTCCTAATCCCCACCCGCCCCCTTCCCGCTGGCCTCCGTCCCACCCCTTCCCCGGTGGCTCCAGCCAGGGAAGTGACTGAAAATAAGAGGGAGGTCTCCTTTGCACACTCTTCAGGTTGATGGACTCAACTGGGTGAGGGACGTTGGACCCCTGGGCTGTCAACTTGTCATCCGGCTGAGGCAGGGGATGCAGCAGATCACCACCCCGACCCCCCTCAAAGAAACAATAATCTCGGTACCCAGAGGGGAGGGACTCCGAGGTGGCCCTCAAGATAGGGAGAGTCACTCAGGCCTGGAACCAGGGCCCCTGCAGCTGACAAGCCGAGCTTAAGCGCTGACATGGACTGCACAACGGCTGG
>NW_005871167.1:3245854-3252115 GCF_000147115.1 Myotis lucifugus | reverse complement strand
CCGACTCCGGCGGCTCACCCGCACCAGGATAGGAGTTCACCGACTCCCAGCAGACCGCACGGTGCCCTCGCTACAGGTCCGGCCGCCCCCAGCGCCCATCCTCCGGGCCCCCCGATCCTCCGCACCCCCCGCCCCGGCTCCCCGCCAAGGCTCTAGCAGCAACGCAGACCCTGGGCCCTGCGGCGCCCGCCAACCCGAGGCCCCGGACCACCCTGCCCACGGCCTCCTCGGGAGCTAACGCCTCTCGCCAGCGATGGCGCACCCCAAATCCCCCGCAGACTTGGGGAGCAGGGCGTGGAGACCTGGGGGTTGTATATGGCAATAGCTTCAGAGGAAGGGAAGTCACGTAAATCCACCAGTGGTGACAGGAGTTGCGTAGAAAGGAAGTAGCAAAAGTGCTCAAACTTCAGAGAGAAATCCCAAGGAATCTGCTGCCGCCGAACCCCCACCCCCACCCCAAAGAGGCTGGGGGGGTCTGAAGGCCTCCAAAGCCAACAGAGGGGGCTCTTCACCCCCTAATGGCCACATGGCCAGGGCCAGGCTGGAGGGTGTTGGTTACACTTTCAAAGACGCAAACGTTTCTCCCCAGAAAAGGGTGGGGTGCTGCCCCTCCTCCACTGGAGGCCAGAGAGCAGCCAATCAGGGAAGATCTGGATGCAGGGCAGCCCAGCCCCGACAGGGAAAAAGAGGGAAGAAAAATGGATATTGAAAAACTGGTACAACTTATAAAGGGTAACTAAGGGTCCTGTTCAGAGCTCAGCAACTCAGCAGATGTGGTCTAAGAAGGGAACACACGTAGGAAGAAGGGTAGCAGTTGGTCTCCTGTCAGGAATAGACATAAAAGCCCTCCCTTGTTCTCCAACAAGCTATGCCCCCTCATTGCTGTCAATATCTTGATTCCCACCAGAAAGATACACAAGACACTGGTACCAGTGCTTTTTCCTGGAGAGAAACTGGGAGACAGGGAATGAAAAATAAGAGGAAAATGTATCTATCACTATATACTTTTAAAATACTTTTTAAATTTTTTTTTACCATATTGGAAATAAAATTTACAATATTATGTAAGCCTTAGCTCTTCCGGGAAGTCTTCCCTGTTAACACTTCCCTTTTGTTAGGTCTTCTTACCAGGTACTTTACCCTGTAGCACTCACATTTAAATTGCACACCTTTGTTGTTCACTTCAGTCTTTGACATACAAGTGCCCAATAGCTTAGAATGGATTCTACATTCCTTGTTAGCTAGTCTTGCTTTCAACACAGGACTTCACATTGTTTGTTTGTTTGTTTGTTCGTTTTTCTATGAAAAAGGGGTTTTGAGCTCTCTGAAGGCAACAGTAGACATTAAATTATTCTTCATAGCTCTAGCAGAGCAGCACATGGGAACAGGCACTTAATAATTGATGATGAGCTCTAACCGGTTTGGTTCAATAGATAGAGGGTCGGCCTGCGGACTGAAGGGTCCCAGGTTCGATTCCGGTCAAGGGCATGTACCTTGGTTGCGGGCACATCCCTACTGGGGGGCGTGCAGGAGGCAGCTGATCGATGTTTCTCTCTCATCGATGTTTCTAACTCTCTATCCCTCTCCCTTCCTCTCTGTAAAAAATCAATAAAATATATTTTTTTAAAAAATAATTGATGATGATGATAATGATGAAGATGAGGCTGAAAAAGTAGAAACTGACAGTAGCTGGAGATGAGATGGGTATGGGTGTTGGGACATGCTGACTTGGCTGTTGGATATGAGGGGCCTTCCAGGAAGGGCTAAGCTAGGATATGGCCCAGAGGATGGGGAGGAGGGGACTGTGTGGCCTGTATGGCCTGAAATAGCTCTCGGTAACCTGAGGAATTGGCAGTCAGGACTTGAACTGGAGTCACGTGCCTGGTTCTGGCTCTGAAGTGGAGGTGAACAAGGGGGTTGCCAGCCAGGTTCTTTGGGCAGCTGGAAGGAGGAGGAAGGGCGAGAAGAGTTATTTTTAATATTATTCAGAGCACAGAAAGAGGATTTCCCAGTAGGGAAAAAAGGAATATGATGTAGGTAACACAGATACTTCCAGGGCTCGAGGAGATGCACAGGTTGGGGAGAAGGAGGCCAGAGGTGGTGGCAAAGCCCTCTCATGTGGACAGTCCTACTGGATTCAACTACTGAATTTATATTTGGGTGAATCTAGGCCAGTGATGGCGAACCTTTTGAGCTCGGCGTGTCAGCATTTTGAAAAACCCTAACTTAACTCTGGTGCCGTGTCACATATAGAAATTTTTTGATATTTGCAACCATAGTAAAACAAAGACTTATATTTTTTATATTTATTTTATATATTTAAATGCCATTTAACAAAGAAAAATCAACCAAAAAAATGAGTTCGCGTGTCACCTCTGACACGCGTGTCATAGGTTCGCCATCACTGGCCTAGGCAAATGCCTGCCTCTCTTTAAGACTGTTTTCATTCTTCTAACAAATGTTGATTGAAAACTCACCATTGAGTACAGCACTATACCACCCGGTTTGGAGATAGAAACTTAAAAGTAATGGTGTCTATTTTGGTGGAGCTTAAAACTTAGTAGAAGAACACACATATACACATGAAACAACTAGTGAATGTAGGATACATGATACTTTTACGTGACATTAATATTGAGGGATGGGTTCAATCAGGAGGGTCTTCCTGGAGGAGATGTGTTTTGAGCCAGTATTTGAAGGAAGTTATCACTGCAGAACAATGGGGAAATGGCAAGAAATTGGTTGTTCCAAGTACAGGAAATTAACTAAGAAAAGTTTAAGGGGGTGGAGGGGGCAATGGAGGGATAAGGACACATATGTAATACCTTAATCAATAAAGAAAAAAATTAAAACAAAAATAAATAAAAATAAAATATAAAAAGAAGTTCTACAAGTCACAAGAGAAGATAAACAACCTTAGAGGGAAATGAGCAACAGACTTGAACAAGACTTTCACAAAAGTAAGTATTCAGGTGATCTGTGTACATATGGAAGGATGCTCATCTTCAGTAATAGGAAAATGTAAATTAAAACCACAATAAAATACCATTATTTACCAAAAAAAAAAGAAAGAAAGAAAAGTTTAAAAGACAGTAATTAGCTAATCTAGTTAGTAGGGTACAACAAGCAAATTGACTTGGCAGGCCTATTGTACCTTGGGGATTGTGCAGCAAGGTACAATATAACAAGGTACAATATAACATTATGACCTCAATGTTAATGAGGTCACAGTTCAGTCATGTTTCCCAGTCAATTTCTGTCTTTTATCTGGCCTGATCCTGCCTTCTCACTTGAAGCAGCTGTCTCACATGTGTAAACCCTTAGTCAGAGGGTGTGGGACTAGACAAGAAAGTGGGGTTGGAAATGTTGTAGGCAGTTAAACTGACATAAGCAGAGCAAGGGCAGTGGGCCAGGTACAGAAGTTCACCACGATGGAAAGCCCCAGGTGCCTAGCAACCGACAATTAGTTGTAGGGTGGGACCTGCACGCTGGGTGACTTTTCCTCCTCTAGCATAAAGCTCGCTGGTCATGCATTTGGACCCCCTGACCTTTCCTCCCTAAGTTAACATCTGTGCCTCAGTTATATTTCAACTCCTGGCCCAGGTAAGTAACAAACCCAGCTACAGCTGACATCAGGACCAGTTGCACTGAATTATGACCCCTGTCCTGGAGGCAGCCAATCAATCAGTGGAGACCACAGCGCTGAATGGACACACCTGGAAAGCTACTGAATATTCAATTAAGATCTTTCTCTGGGACCTCCCCTAAAATCTCCGCCCTTAAGACCCTCAGGACAGAGGGTCCTCCGTGATCTTCCTCCCAGGAGTAAGCCGGCGCCTTCCCCTTCCTCCCCTCCCCCAGGCACCATTAGCTTCCTCACTCCAAAGCTCCAAGGGCCCTTCCTTTACCGCTAGAACTTGTTTCCGAAGCCCATTTCCTCTAGGAATTACTTCTTCTACCTCTGTGACTTACCCAACAAACATTCTCTTACAGTTTGGGTCTGGATTCTGAATTCTTTCCTAGCCAGAACCCAGCCAGAACCCAAGTACCGAGGTTGCCGGACCCAGGTTTGGTCTGACCCCGCTGGTCAGACACCTGGTGCCTTTCCTGCCGCCTACAACAGAAAAGGTCACATGCCCACTGAGTGTGACTCCAGAATACCATCTCTGAACGAACGGGAAGGAGGTACTGTATCCTGCTGGTTGGGGTGGAAGTAAGGAGGGAAAAAGAAGGTATGTTAGCAAAGAAAAAGAAATGAGATCATTCCCAAACGTGGGGCTTTATATATATACATATAAAATAAGGATTAGAGCCCTAACCGGTTTGGCTCAGTGGATAGAGCGTCGGCCTGCAGACTCAAGGGTCCCAGGTTCCATTCCGATCAAGGGCATGTACCTTGGTTGCGGGCACATACCCAGTAGGGAGTGTGCAGGAGGCAGCTGATCGATGTTTCTAGCTCTCTATCCCTCTCCCTTCCTCTCTGTAAAAAATCAATAAAATATATATTTTTAAAAAAAGGATTAAAACACCTTCCTTACAAAATGGTAACTAAGCCAGAGTTCAAAGAGAGGAGTCCTGCTCAATAAATTCCATATAAAATGGGCTCAAACTTTAAATCAATCCAGATTCAGTGGAAAGCCCAAAATAAATGTCAATCTCAAGGAGTGGGGGGAGTTGGAGGGTTTATATCTGTTTCAAAGCCTCTGTTTCTGGGCAAGATTTCTCTTTTCCATGTGAATTAGATCTAAAAGGCAACACAGTCTTTAATTATTTTACCTGCCCCCCCCACCTCACCCCACCCACATAATACTACTCATACAAAGCTTTCCTGAATGTGAAGAGCGTGACTAAAGATTCAGAAAGCAGAGGAGTAGTATAAATACTATCTTTAATTGTATCAGCAGGCACCACCATTCTTATTTTTTTGTTGTTAATCCTCACCTGAGGATATTTTTTCCCATTGGTTTTTAGAGAGTGGAAAGGAGGAATGGGAGGAGGGAGATAGAGGAGAGAGAGAGAGAGAGAGAGAGAGAGAGAGAGAGAGAGAGAGATGATTGCTTCCTGCACTCGCCCTGGCTAGGCTGGGAATCAAACCCATGACCCTCCCTTTGGTGCACGGGGCCCATGCTCTAACGGTTAGAGTCTAACCACTTAACACCGGCCAGAGCGGGCACCACTATTCTTTTTATTTTTTTAAATATATTTTTATTGATTTCAGAGAGAAGTGAGAGGGAGAGAGAGAGAGAGAGATAGAAACATCAATGACGAGAGAGAGAATCATCAGTCGGCTGCCTCCTGCAAACCCACATGGGGATCGAGCCCGCAACCCTGGGCTTGTGCCCTGACGGGGGGATGGAACCGTGACCTGGTTCACAGGTTGATGTTCCACCACTGAGCCCCGCCAGCCGGTGCTCCTCCCACTTTTATCACGAGCATTTCCCCTTGTACCACGATGGGAAGCTGTACAGCGACCTTTCATTGCCTGGGTTCCCCTGCCCATGAGGGCTCACCTTTCATCAAACGCATATTTTTCCAGACAAAGATGGATCTCTCTCCTAGAAGTAAGTCTGATTCTCTCCACCTCGACTTCTTTGAATACATATTAAAGGAGAAAACTATGCAAACACTTTGCCCAGAGCCTGGAACATTCATTTCCTTTCTCAAGGGTTTTAAGCACAGTACTAAGAGCTGCAGTGACTACAAAGATGAATAGAATTTATGGAACTAACTATAAGCAAGGTGGAATATGATAAAGAGTGGTTCTCAACCTTCTCGCCCTTTAAATACAGTTCCTCATGTTGTGACCCAACCATAAAATTATTTTCGTTGCTACTTCATAACTGTAATGTTGCTACTGTTATGAATCGTCATGTAAATATCTGATATGCAGGATGGTCTTAGGCGACCCCTGTGAAAGGGTCGTTCGACCGCCAAAGGGGTCGCGACCCACAGGTTGAGAACCGCTGCAAGAGATCCACAGGTATCTGCTGTTGACACGCCCACGACATCATCCTGGCGCTTATGTGTCCGGAGGGTGGCCTGAGACTGGCCAGGTCGTGGGCCGGCGACTCTGCGCCACGGGACCACGTCTGCAGCGCCTCGCGCACCCGCCGGGGCTCCTGCCAGAGGGTGGAACTACATCTCCCGACAAGCCGCCTGTCTCCTTGCTTCCTCCCTCGCCCGTCCCGAGCCATGGCAACCGCGTGACGTGAGGGTGCAGGGAGCTGCAGGAGCAGCGGTCGCGGCTTTCAAGGTTAGCTC
>NW_005871167.1:3187442-3245754 GCF_000147115.1 Myotis lucifugus | reverse complement strand
CCGGCCCGGGGGTCCCCCCCCCTTTTCAAGGGAGGGGGGGGCCCCCCGGGTTTTAAAACCCCCGGGCCTGGGGAAGGGTTGGCGCGCAATGGGCCTCCGGGGGGGCCCGCGGCCGCCTCCCGGGTTCGGGAGGGGCGCCGGCGGGCCCCAGGGCTGGTGGGGGCCTTCCCCCTCCGCCCCGGGCGGCGCGGCCCGGCCCCGCCCCGGGCCCTCCGCGACCGCCGGGACCAATGAGGTGAGAGGGAGGCGCGGGCGGCCGCACGGGCGGAGAGGGGGTCGCTCCGGACCCCGAAGTTCCGCGGCGGAGGGCTGCAACCCCGGGATGCTAGCGCGGCGCGGGGAGGCAGCGGCCACACCCCGGGGTCCAATGCGCAGCTTTGGGGAACACGGTCGCCAGTTACTCCGGAGGGGAGGTCCCCGGGGTGGGTGCCCAGCCAGCTGTTGCCCCTCGCGGAGTTTGTGCTCGCGGATGCCCGGGCCGCAGCGGGCCTGGCGGGGCCGGGAGCCCAGGAAGTTTCGCAGCTCTCAGCAGCGGCATAGCCCGCAGAGGCCACGGGCAGTTCGCACGCACCGTGCGCTCTCCCGGCTCCTCCCGCGGCGCTGTCCTCTGCCGCCCTCGACCTTTTGCACTCGTGACTGTCTGGCCCGGGAGCCTGGCGGGCTGCAGCAGGTGCCGGGGGAAAAGTTGACTGGACGACCTTCCTCTGGGATGTGCCCTCTTCCCCTTCCCCTGGGAATGGTTGAACACAAAAGAAACCTGACGTTTGTCTCTCCTTTCCTTTCGGGCTTAGATGTCTGATTTCCTGCAGCCTCCTCTTACCCAGGACTGCCCAAGTCTTGGCGGCGGAGGGTGGCTTACCGCCCAGCCGTTCCTTCATGGGCTTTGCTGCCTCCTTCACCAACAAGAGAAAGGCTTACTCCGAGCGTAGGATCATGGGGTGAGCATCCGCCCCTGTCCAGCATCCCTCCACATTCCCTTCCCCTCCAAACAAGTAACTGTGTCCAGGTTAGAATGTAAGGGTAGCAAGATTCATCCCCGCCCATCGCTGATCCTTTATCCTCTCCTGCAGCCTTCCAACCTTAACTCCCCCCTTCTTGATTGCCCTGCATGTACATTATGTGAAATGTGCCTAGAATTGGACAGTATCATAAGTCAACAGGGTATTATTTCTCTGCCGACCTGAGTTTATGTATTCTGAGCACAATATAAAATAGCTAACACTTTCTGAGCACTTGCTACTGCTAGCAGTTAGGATGCTTAGGTATTTTACAGATTTTTCTCATTTGATCCTTTCAACAAACCTATGAATTCGGTACTGTTATTACCTATGATTTGCAGGTGAGAAAATTGAGGCACAGATCATGTACCTAGGGCTACATTAAGTTGTAGAGCTGGGATTTGAGTCCTTGTATGATTGACAACCTCTGTTCTTCCAAGATGATCCCTCTTAAGATAAAAATAGGTATTAAAAGCATTAACTAAACTGTAAAACGTAAGGTAACATTAACATCATGAAAATTTGTACACTTGCTCTTGGGAAGTCATTCATTCAGGCTTATTTGGGATCTCTAGTTCCTGAACGTGCATGGTTAGTGGGCAAAGGTACTGAGTACCTCGGGCAAGGAGAAGCCTGGACCAGCTGGCAGTTCCTTGGCCTCTCCGATTCCTTTCCCCAGGTACTCCATGCAGGAGATGTTCGAGGTGGTTTCCAATGTCCAGGAGTACTGCGAGTTTGTGCCATGGTGTAAGAAGTCTCTGGTGGTATCCAGCCGTAAAGGTCACCTGAAGGCCCAGTTGGAGGTCGGCTTTCCACCTGTCATGGAACGTTATACCTCTGCTGTTTCCACCGTCAAACCTCACATGGTCAAGGTGAGGTCTGTCTGAGACAGATTGATCAGGAAGTTTTTTGTGTTCTCTAGCATTTTTACATTCAAGGGCTATTTTGGCCTTTCTTGTAATAATCTTATCTCCATGTCTCAAATACTTCCCTAATAAAATATTAGAAGGAAAATGACTTTCAATTCCTTCTTGTAGTCTCCTATACTTATTATAGATTTTATTCCATTGTATGATGTTTAACTACCTGACTGCCCTATTCTAGGCGGTTTGCACTGATGGCAAGCTCTTCAATCACTTAGAGACCATTTGGCGGTTCAGTCCTGGTATTCCTGCCTACCCCCGAACTTGCACTGTGGACTTTTCGGTGAGTCAGGAGCCTGTATGACACAGGGATGCAACTGGGTATGGGGCCAGAGCTGAGGTACAGTGGCAGTTATTTTTTAAAAATTTTAATTGATTTTTTGGAGACACCGATTTGTTGTTCCACTTATGTATGCATTGATTGCTTATATGTGCCTTGACCAGATGGAGATTGAACCCGTAACCTTGTCATATTGGGACAATGCTCTAACCAATTGAGCTACCTGGCCAGGGCTACGTGACAGTTATTATTTTTTTAAAAATATATTTTTATTGATTTCAGAGAGAAAGGAAGTGGGAGAGAGAGAGACATCAGTGATGAGAGAGAATCATTGATTGGCCACCTCCTGCATGCCCCACGGGATGGAGCCTGAATCCAGACATGTGCCCTGAACGGGAATTGAACTGTGACCTACTGGTTCATAAGTTGATGCTCAACCACTGAGCCACGCCGGCGGGGCATGACAGTTATTCTTTATGCATAGCTAGCACTTGGGACTTCCCAAGTCAATGACACTTTCCACAGATCTGACCTTTTGTCAAACTTGGAACATTGCGCTCAGTCCTAAGTTAGGGCTTTTGAGGGGCTCTAAGGAACTGGCGGGGGAGGGGAAGAAAAGGCGCTGAATAAGTGTTCTTGCATTTGGCCAGGGACTATCCAACATGATCTTGAAGTTTCTGACTGTCTCTTACCCATTCCCAGATTTCCTTTGAATTTCGTTCTCTGCTGCACTCCCAGCTGGCCTCCATGTTTTTTGATGAGGTTGTCAAAAAGAATGTTGCTGCCTTCGAGCGCCGGGCAGCCACCAAGTTTGGTCCAGAAACAGCCATACCCCGTGAACTGATGTTCCATGAGGTGCACCACAGTTGAGGCAAAAGACTGTTCCTTAGCTTCTCCTTTACTCTCCCTCTCCACCCAATTTTTATTTATTTCAATGGACTCCTGCCCCAATCTGAGATAGAGTCTGTGTTTATAATACTGTTTTCCCTCAGTTCTCCAGAAAAGGGGCTCTAAGCTAGCTGGAAATGCTGGGGGAAGAAAAGGCAGGGGGTGTGGAAGGGACACATGCTAAGAAATGGTCAGGCTCATCTTGAGAGCCCTCTAAGCCTGATGCCTGCAGCCTTCACACTGAATTATAATTAGGACTGTGTGGTTATCCCTGAGCCCTGTCAAGGTACCTTAGTGTCTGACCAGGGAAAATAGCAACTTTTCTTAAGGATTGAATAAATTGAGCTTTTTCCTCTACACAGAGGAACTGGATGGTCAATTACTTTTGCTTGCTTGAAATGCCTCAGGGGATGCTAGAGCTCTGGCCACAGCTTAAAATCACATCACCTCACTTCTAAGATATTTCCATGCTAGTGGAGAGCCTGGGGCTTTCTTATCATCAGTGCCACGGGGTGAGAAAAAAAAAAAAAGCACTGAACAGAGTTATACTTTTGGGATGTACCGTATTCTTCCACTTGGCCTGAGTTTTTATAAAATGTCAATAAATTAATTGTGGCAATGTGAATTTGGCTTTTTAAATTATTTATTGACTTGAGAAAGACAGACATTGATTTGTTGCTCCACCCATTTATGCATTCATTGGTTGTTTCCTGTATGTGCCCTTGACCGGAGATGGAACTACAACTTTGGCATATTGGGACGACACTCTAACCAACTAAGCTACCTTGCCAGGGCTTGGCTTTTTGGTATTGTTTCTTGAGAGAATAATATAGATATAGCAGAGTAGAAGAAAGTCATGGCTTCCTTCCTAGGGGAGTGAAGGTGCAGGCCTCTTGAACATAGTGTCCTTGCTAACTATAGTAGTACATTCTACAAGCCAGGACCTAGTACCCACTCCCTTGCCTATTAATAGACTTTTTCAGAAGGTCAGTTGCAGCAGGAGTCTCAGGATAGAGTGATCTGGCCTCAGTCCTCCCATATAACTGATGCCCTCAGGAACAGTTATGGGAGGCTGCAAAGAAGAATAGGCATTCCATGAAGTACCAGAGCACTCTAGTGGCTCACACCCTGAGCTAGCTGTTCCATTCCTATTTGTCCTGGGCATAGCTTGTTCCTTTCACCTAGTGGGCTGGACCAGTGTCCTTGAATTCGTCACATCAGCAGTTGTGACGAATTCTCTGCAATCAGCTGTCTCAGCTATAGTCCTTGAGTGTTCTACCTTACAACAAAATTAGGAAGGATGGCGGCTAAAGGTCAAGGACTTCTAACCTTGAGAAAAGACAGAAATCTCCTTTGGCAATCTCATAGGGAGCCTGTCTTCAGATTAGGGTAAGGAAATGTCAAACCTACCTAAAAACAGAGAGATCTACATGATAACCTATAACCCATTTAAGTCCAGGATCCTGCCAGCCAGATTTCTTACCTCATAATAGATTCTCCCAGGACTTATATAATAGCAGGCTCAAGCATTGTTAATAAAAACATTTATTTTGCATTTTATACAGAACAACCTGAAGTCTGCATCATGACTTGACAAGTTACCCAGGTTTACAGACAGTGTGTCCATCTGAACAGCGTGGTTCTGGGGATTAGGGATCCACACACACAGGCAGGAGTTGTGAGGGAGTAAGGAGGCACCGCAGGAGTGTATTTCAGTCCTTTCTTAGAGGAAAGGCAGCAGAGCGTTCTGAGTCACCGAAAACGTGTGCAGACGGGGCTTCTAAAACCAACACTATACTGTGAGCTCTTGGGGTGGGGCAGGCAGGTAAGGACCTTGATAAATAAAGGGATACTTTCTTGTGGCAGGGGATGAGGAGGGAAGCTTACCACTCTTAATGCCCTCAGCCCTAGGACCTGATATTCAAAGGAGACCATGTCCAAACTTCAATCGTTTTCCTGCTCAGAAAAAGGTGCTAGTATCCCTGGGATCAAGACCATGAAGGTATCATGCTGGTCATTCCTATATCCCTAGTCTATGGCCCACAGCATACTAAAATAAAGGGAGAAAAAGTCAGAGGGTAATGGCTAAAAAACTTAGTTCATTTTAAGCACTGATAAAGCCAAATGACTGGGCAAGACCCTATCTCAGACTGGTTTCTACAATCGCAGAAAGGTCTCAGTCGGGAGGGACAAAGAGGAGAAGAAGGTCTGGAGCACCCTCCGCTGGAGGTGCAGCACATACAGAAAATCTCAAAGGAGGTATTCAAGTAGTGGAGAATAGAACACTCCCAGATCTTAATTTTTATGGGATAATTTTAAAAAGAAATAAACATCAGACACTGGGTACCAGTAACAACAAGTGCCATGGCTTTATGGTCACCTGGTAGCGTAAAAAAAAAAAAAATTACCCAAAGCATATCCAGCTAACCAACAGGTTTTGCCAGGAAGTGTCTGCACATGGGAGAGGGCAACAGGGCTTAGTACAGCTGATAATCCAACATGATTCCTATGGAAACAGAAGGGGCAGAGTCCTGGTGTGCTGGCCCACCGAGGACTGGGCAGAACAAGTAACTACAGATTCCCAGATTCTCACTCTAGAGATGGTGTGGGGGCCAGACCTAACCCACACCACATGCATTAGTCCTGGTCATCCTACAGCTGATGGGCAACTCACACCGGTCAGGGGAAAGGAGCTGGTCAGGGAAAGAGGGGTCACTTTTCATTTTTTAAAGTCTTAATTTATATTTTAACCTCAAACTTATTACCAGTGCTCAGATACAACTTAAGTCTTTACAAGCCCCCTGAAACAAAACAAAAGTATACTTTTTTTGAAGCTCCCTCACTTCTGGTAGTTAGTTTCCCCCGTCTCCAGTTTTACCCTGACTTAGAGTCCACAAACTTCATCAGACCATCCGTGCTCATGGACTTGGGCCTCTCTAGAGGGAAGCCTAGGGCTCGGCTCCAGATGAGCTGTGCCAGTACACCCAATGCTCGTGACACCCCGAACAGCACTGTGTAGTAATTCATCTCCGTCATGCCATAGTACTGTAAGGGAGAAGAGAAAAGTGTTTTGTTAAAGGCCCAGAGCTAGTGGCATTTACAAATCCAGGATTATAGAAACCTTAACCCAGTCAGCCTTAAACAGAAATGACACCGGGGAAAGTATAGCAATTGTGATTCCGAAAAGAGAGCATCCTTTTCTCCTGCCCACACCTCCCCAACCATAGGCAATGTGATCAAAAAGGTAAGGAAAGAGATATGAGTCCCTGCTCTGACCAGGGAATTGATTTTGTGCGTGGCAGGGAACAGCAGTGTTTGGTAAAACGAAAGGGAAAGCAGGGAAGAGAGGACTCACCTGGAGTAGTACCCCACTGTGAGCATCCACATTGGGCCAAGGATTCTTGGCCTTGCCCTGCTCTAAGAGGACATTGGGCACAATCTTGTACAGCTGAGCAACCAGCTTAAACATGGGGTCATTAGGCAGGTGTTTCAGAGCAAACTCTCGCTGACACGTATATCGTGGGTCAGTCTTTCTCAGTACTGCATGGCCATAGCCTGGGACAACCTATAAAGAGTGAGGGGGAGAAAAGCCAGTTATATTCTCTGGTGGAGATTCTTCTTTTCTAAATTCTTCAGGATAGACTAATGGGCGGGGGAGCTCCTTCTCTAAGGACCACTTCTCAAGCTTACCCGCCCTGAGTTGAGTGTGTTCCAGATGTAGTCTCGTAACTTCTCATCTGACACATCTTTGCCAACTTCCTTCTGAAGATGTGTCAGCCAGACAAGCACTTCCTATAGATAAGAGGTTTGGGGAATAAGAGTGTCAATACATATGCCAAGGAGAACGCTAAGATCAGAAACAAAAGCATGGGATGAAGAAAAACAAGGAACAGGAAAAGAATAGTTTTACCTGATTTGCCAATCCATGTAGGGGTCCTGCCAGCCCATTCATAGCTGCTGCAAAGGACAGGTAGGGGTCTGAAAGGGCACTGCCAACTAAGTGGCTGGTATGGGCACTTACATTGCCACCTTCATGGTCACTGTGGAGAAATAAGAAAGGAGAGTCAAGGCCAAGAAAAGGGAAAAAAGGGTCAGACATGGAAACACAGACCTTGTTGTTCTTATTTGTCATATACTAGCCTAGTTATGGGCGTACACCAGCCTGTAGCCAGCCAGTTATTCATAAGCTCTTGTAAAAGATGTCCCAAGCTCATTACCCGCCTCTGTGTACTGGTTGATGATGCCTGTGTGCCAAGCTCCCTGGCTCTCACTCCAGCTTTAATAGCAATGGCCAGAAGAGGGAGCTCCTGGAAAGCTAGAGAAAAACCTAATGTGAGCAGCTGGTACCTTTCTCAGCTAGAAGCACTGTCTGTTCTTCTTATGCCTCTTAACCTGCTTTACTAGATCCCTTTCATCCCTTATACCACTTTCCCATCACCGTGCTGCCTACTGCCTATTCCCAGATGAGGAGACTTTTAAGGAGCTTTTCTTTTCTTTTTCTTTCTTTTTTTTTTTTAATATTGTATTGATTTTTTACAGAGAGGAAGGGAGAGAGATAGAGAGTTAGAAACATCGATCAGCTGCCTACCGCACATCTCCCACTGGGGATGTGCTCGCAACCCAGGTACATGCCCTTGACCGGAATCGAACCCGGGACCTTTCAGTCCGCAGGCCGACGCTCCATCCACTGAGCCAAACCGGTTTCGGCAAGGAGCTTTTCTTAAACTTCCCCACCAATCCAGGCTATGGTTGCTGGGTCTAGCTCACCTGTGAATGGTGAGGTACAAGCGCATGAGCTCAGTAAACTGAGCATCAGTATAGCCTAACATGTTGGTGAAATTGTGGGACCAGTCCAGCTTAGAGTCAATGGCCCCAATACTGCTGCCCTCCCGGTACAGATTCCGGTAGATCTTTGCAGCAACACAAGGTAGCTTTGCGATCAGATCCATACAATCTTCGTAAATCAACTGAAGGGGAGAAGAGGAAAATGAAGGAAAAAAAAATTATCAACAAAGAATTAGGCAGGAATGCTATTTGTCCTCCATATAGCCCAGGATCAGGCTATTTGGGTTGATGGTGACACGCTGAGTGATTATATACCGAGTATAACAACAATAACCATTTAACTGAGTAACTACGACCCAGGCACTGCACTAGATTATTCACTCATACTACTCTAGACACATTAAAAGAGCGGTTGCCAACTGGTGGTTCGCGAGGTCTGAAAGGTTGGCGACCGCTACATTAAAACATTATTCCCAATTTTTACAATTCTACCGCGTACACAATGACCTCCATTTTACAGATGAGGGAACTGAAGCTCAGAGCATTCAGTGAAATGCCAGTCATATTGTGAACCCATATATATTTAATCATGTTCTTTCCCTCTATGACTTTGCCCTCAATGAATGTGCTAAGAAACTAGATTTTATTTTTTTAAATATACTAGAGGCCCATTGCACGAAGAGATCCGTGCAATAGGCCTTCCCTTCCCCTGGCTGACAGCACTGGTTTTCCTCCGGCACCCGGGACCCAGGCCTTCGCTCAGGATGGAGCCTTCGGTCTTCGCTCCGCCGCTTTGCCCCTACGCATGCAAATTAACCGCCATCTTTGTCGGATTAATTTGCATACTCTCCTGATTGACTGGTGAGCGTAGCAGAGGGACGGTTAATTTACATGTTTGTCTATTATTAGGTAAGATTTTTATTAATTTCAGAGAGGAAGGAGAGGGAGAGATAAAAACATCAATGAGAGAGAAGCATTGATCAGCTACCTCCCCTACTGGGGATCGAGCCTGCAACCTGGGCATGTGCCCTTGACCTGAATCGAACCGGGGACCCTTTAGTCCACAGGCTGATGCTCTATCCACTGAGCCAGACCAGCTAGGGCAGAAACTAGGTTTTAATAATTAATTTTATGTTCCCTCTTTCAAAGAAAATTCACCATATATGCCAAGGGTCAAACATTGGTATTCAACTGTTAGTTTATAGCAAAGGTTTCTTTTTTTTTTTTTAAGAATAGTTTATTGATTTTTAGAGAGAGAGGAAGGAATGATTTTTTACAGAGAGGAAGGGAGAGAGATAGAGTTAGAAACATCGATGAGAGAGAAACATCGATCAGCTGCCCTATGTATACTATGTTTTTTCCCTATATATACATACCTATGAATTTAATGTATAAATTAGTGACAGAAAGATTGGTATTCAACTGTTAGTTTATAGCAAAGGTTTCTTTTTTTTTTTTTAAGAATAGTTTATTGATTTTTAGAGAGAGAGGAAGGAAGAGGGAAGAGAATAGAAACATCAAAGGCACAACATGATTGGCTGCCTCCTGCGTGCCCCCTACTGGAATCCAGCCCTATGTATACTATGTTTTTTCCCTATATATACATACCTATGAATTTAATGTATAAATTAGTGACAGAAAGAGATTAACAACTAATAAAACAATTATAATATACTGTAATAAAAGTTATGTGAATGTGGTCTGTCTCTCAAAATATTTTATTGTGCCATACTCACCTTCTCACTTAAACGAAGTACTTTATAGCTTCTGTTTAGAATATCCAAATTGCCAGCATCACTACTCTTTATGTTTTGGGACCATTATTTAGTAAAATGAAGGTTACTGCAGTATCTCGAAAACTCAGCCAGCTAAGTGACTAACAATGAAGATACATACACTGGACAAAGGGAAGATTCACATCCCAATGGATGCAGCAGGATAATGCAACCTTTAAAACTTACGAATTGTTGATTTTCTGCAATTTTCCACTTAGTATTTTTGGGACCACGGTTAACTGAAATCATGGAAAGTGAAACCAGGGATAGGTGCTGTGTAGTATAATTGTTTTTTAAAGGCAGAGTTGAACTTTTTGTTGCAATTCAGCAATCTTCTGATAGAAAGTTGTTTCTCTTTGCGGAGGCGGGGGGGGGGGGGACGGGGACGGACGGACCCTATCTCTAAGCCTATATTGATAGGCTAGCTACACGATTTGTCTTTGTAGTGAGGGATATAGATTTCTTTAAAAAAAAATTTTTCTTGATTTTAGAGTGGAAGGGGGAGGAAGAGAGAGAGTGAAAGATCAATGTGAGAGAGAAACATCGAGCAGTTACCTCCCAAAAGTGCCTCAAACCCATATAACCCAGGCATGTGCCCTTGACTGGGAATCGAACTGGCAACCTCCTGGTGCACAGGATGACATCCAACCAACTGAGCCACACTGGCCAGGGCAAGGCTTCCAGTTTTTAAGCATTTACTATAGCGGGTACTGTGCTAGATATGTTATTTGCACTTTTTTATTTTCTTACAATAATCCTGTAAGGTAACATAGCCCTCATGGGTTGCAGTAAGAAATACTTAGTTAACACTCTGTAAGTTCTCAGAGTCCTTACATGACAATCATACTATTAACTATACCTCTTTGCAGATTTACATCCCCCAAGGAAGTAGGTTACTTCTAAAGCCTGCATCAAGGATAGGCAGTTCTGAGGGACTAGATTCACTGGCAGAATGACAGGAACAGGATCTCAGGCTAGGCAAACTGGTATCTGTGAAGTATATACTAACTTTCAAAATCATCTGGAATGTATGAATGGCCAAATCATAAAGAAACTGCAAAAATGAGATTGTTTCACCTTCTACCAGTGAGGATGAAGTTTATAAAGCATCAGATCAGGTATAATAGTGTGGGATCCTTACCCTTTTTGTAGTGGTCAATGCTGTACAGTTAAAGAGAGGTTAAGAACAAAAATAAAACAGCAATAATAAAAAAAATCTGGCAGAGAACTCTTGCTTATTCATTCTTTAATAAGCAAAGATTGGAGTGCTATTTTAGCTTGTACCAACTCATTATCTACAAAGCCTTGGAAAAAGAGACATTAAAACACACCACCATCACAACTGTCTGGAATAAAGGTAACAAAATTGACCATAACTGTCATCAAGAGTCACCGTCTCTAATGCTAGTAAAATTCTGGCCAAATACTTAGCTATCAATCATTAAGAAGACACAGAAGAAAAAACGTTAGTATTAATAGTGAAGAAAGCCCAGAGTAGAGCAAACTCAAATTTGAATCTTCTCTCTACTTAATTTTTCTAATCCTCAGATTTCCCAGTTAGTAAAATGGGAAGAACAACATCTACCTCATAGGGTTGTGCTGAGGATTAAATCGGATGATGAACATAAAGCACTTAAGTATATTTGGCATGTTTTCAAGGGCTGTTAGGTGTTAAGATGATTTGATTATAAACAGCTTCAAAACCTACATATACTGTTATAGGCCTTACAAAAGGTGATATTATAAGCAAAACTTGATCTGCCAGCTACTTGCCAAATTTTACTCAACATTTACTTAAGGCTACTTCACAATTAAACAGCTGGGTTGTATCGTAGTAATTTCCTGGTCTTGAGTGAAGTTAAGCCAAACAGAAAGAGTCCTAACTCAACTCAAGAGGTTACACTATCTAAAGTCATATGAACTGTGATGGAAAAAATGTTGGAGGCAGATCATTCTTTTTTTAAAAGTATTTTTACTGATTTCAGAGAAGAAGGGAGAGGAAAAGAGAGATAGAAACATCACTGATGAGAGAGAATCACTGATTGGATGCCTCCTACATGCTCCCTAACTGGGGACCAAGCCCACAATCCAGGCATGCGTTCTTGACCAGAATCGAACCCAGGACCCTCCAGTCCGCAGGCTGACACTTTATTCACTGAACCAAATCAGCTAGGGCAGATTATTCTCTTGAGATATATGTAAAAACACAAGATGAACCAATGATCCCAATAAAGACTCAGATCACATATAAACATAAAATTTTAAACAGAAATAACCAGCTGAATGCTATAATGTAATTCTTCTTAAACAGTCCATGGTTAAATTAACCAAAACAGAAAACTGACCTGAAATAGCATGTCTGACCTTTACTAGTAAGAGTTACAAGATGTGCCCTTCTTCTTTGAAATCAATAAAAATATATTTTAAAAAAAGATACAAGATGTAGCAGCAAAAAGAGCATGAAGCACCACTAAACTAAAGCACCGAAACCCAGTGCTAATTTTTGTGTAGTGTGAACGTATTAGACACACACCCTAAGGCTGACAAATACATGACTTATAGCTTGTACTCTCCAGAAGATCGGCAAACTTAGATGACAACTCACAAACAGATGATGGTAGAACAATCAATCAATGGCTACACTAAAATGGAGGCAATAGCAAGCAGAGGAGCACATTTTAGTGATTCAACAAAGGACAGTGTGAAGCAATGCAGCATGTTTGGATGCCTGCGGAGTGTCTTGTAGGCATCCATTAAAAAGTAGAAGCTGGCCCTAACCGGTTTGGCTCAGTGGATAGAGCGTCGGCCTGCGGACTGGAGGGTCCCAGGTTCGATTCCCATCAAGGGCATGTACCTTGGTTTCGGGCACATCCCCAGTAGGAGGTGTGCAGGAGGCAGCTGATTGATAAAAAAAAAAAAAAAAAAAAAAAAAAGTAGAAACTGTTCTCTCCTCATGACAATCAAGTAGAAACTCACTTCTGGGTGGTAAGTTTCTAAAAGATGAGTTTCGAAGAACTATAGGTCTTTTTTAGCTTTAAAAATATATGTATATATATTTATTGATTTCAGAGACAAAGGGAGAGGGAGAAAGAGACAGAAACATCAATGAGAGAGAATAATCGATTGGCTGCCTCCTGCATGCCCCAACCTGGCACATGCCCTTGACCAGAATTCAACCTAGGACCATTCAGTCCGAAGGCCGACGCTCTATCCATTAAGCCAAACTGGCTAAGGAACTGCAGGTCTTGATTTAATCTTTTGTTGTATGGTGACCCACACAGATAACAATCACCTGAATAGCATTTAAAAAGAGAAAATGAGGAAGGAAACTTGACTTGGGGTGGTAAACAAACAATATAATATACGGATGATATAATTCAGAATTATATACCTGAAACCTATATAATTTTATTAACCAACATTACCCCAATAAATTTAATTAAAAAAAGGGGGGGAAATGAAAAGCAGTATATTCAGGTTATATAGCTTTCTGAATCTACTGATGTGCAGCTCTATAAATGCTTTAAGTGCTTGTGAATGTGTATATTCTGTGCCACTCCAATACCCTCCTCCTCCTCAATGCCAAACAGACTAATATCAACTGCAAACTCTCCCTCCCTCCTTCCCCCAACAGCAAACATAATTCTCTATACACAGTTGGCATCAAATAAATATTGACCAACCAAATGAAGCAGGATTTGACAAAATCCCAAGGGGATTTCATCAGACTAGTGGACCACGGTATGGCCCACAGACTATTCTGTGTCTTGCATCATAGTAAACTCTTTCAGGATCACTTGGTGGTTAGCATCTTATCAAAATCACTTAGTATACCTGTTTTGCAAAAGGGAACTCTTGTGTTCCTACATTACCTGTCTCTGAATAAGAAACAAAAGAAAATGAGATGTGCTCCTGTAAACTTAACCAGAAATCTTGTACTTGACCCAGTGTTTATGAGTATATGGGGTACTGCAAAGAGGATGGAAGGAATTAGATATTCTGTATTGGGACAAGGCACAATAGTCTTCTACTACAACTACAGAGTACAAATATTTCATTTTCAGAAAATAAAGCTCAGAATCCTGGATCTTCTGGGATACGAACTGCCCTCCCACTCCTGACAGGTATCTTGAGTGGGCTAGTTCAGAACTGTGGCTGATTGGCATCAGTCCTCCCAGGCTCTAGAGTTGCCTTAGTTGCCATTCTCAAGATTCTCATTTGAAGAGGAAGACATGGGACCTTTGAATTTAGTGTGAGACTGCACTATGAATTCTTCCTCAGGGACCCTGTAGTTAAATCACACCCTTTTCTTTCTTTCTTAAAAAAAATTGATTTGAGAGAGAGGAAGTGAAAGAGAAACATCAATTTGTTGATCCACTTATCTATGCATTATTGGTTGATTCTATTTTTTTAAAAAATTGTAATATTTTTATTTTAAAGAACTTTTTATTGATTTCAGAGAGAGGAAGGGAGAGGGGGAGAGAGAAAACGTCAATGATGAGAGAGAGCCCTGGCTGGTTTGGCTCAGTGGATAGAGTGTTGGCCTATGGAGTGAAGGGTCCCAGGCTTGATTCTGGTCAGGAGCACATGCCTGGGTTGCAGGCTTGATACTCAGTAGGGGGTGTGCAGGAGGCAGCCGATCGATGATTCTCTTTCATCATTGATGTTTCTCTCTCCCTCTCCCTTCCTCTCTGAAATCAATTTAAAAAAAAAAAGATGAGAGAATCATTGATTGGCTGCCTTTTGCATGCCCCTACTGGGGGATTGAGCCAGCAACCCAGGTATGTGCCCTGATGGGGATTCGAACCATGACCTCCTGGTTCATGGGTCGATTCTCAGTAACTGAGCAACACTGGCCGGGCTGGTTGATTCTTTCATGTGCCCTGACTGGAGAGCAAATGCATAACCTTGGTGTGGACAAAGTCACATCCTTTTCAATGTTCCAACAGCCCTGTGTACATATTTCAACAGGGTTTTACAGAATTATAGTTTCTTTTTTACATCTATACCACCCTAAACAAACTAACAACTTTGGTGATAGAAAGCATGCTCCATATACCCAAAGACAAAAAGCAAGCCACAATAAAAAATAGTTAAATATGTTTTTGGCGTAACTCAGGAGTAAATTTTCCTAAAGATTCTATATTCTTTTTCTTCCTTCACATTCTATTCTCTGAATCCCCATCACACATCAATCACTGCACCAAAATTACCTACCTCCCAGTACTTGGTTCGGCTGATACCCTCTGCATATGCTCGGGCAAAGTTGCTTTCACTATTGAGGGCTGTAATGGCTGCACTGAGCTGAGACATGGGGTGTAGATTGTTGGGAAAGTTGTCCAGCATGGTGACCACATGGGAAGGCAGAGCTGCCCTCTTTGCCCACTCTTTTGAGAGCCACGACACCTGTAAAAAAGGATACATTGCTCAACAAGGCAAGGAAAAAGAGAAAAGGACAGTGACATATGAGTAAGAAAATACATGCAAATTCAACGCAATCCGCTTATACGCAGAACTCTGCTCTGATTCCTCCCGTTCACTGTACATCTCTGTAAACTACCACCAACAGCCAGATCAGGATGAAGTGTTAGAAATTAGAGAAAAGCAAAGGAGGGGAATGAGAAAGGCCAATGTCCTTCAGCTTTACCTGTTCCTCTGTTGGGATTTTCCCAGTTACCAGCAGCCAAAATAAGCCCTCTGGCAGGGGTTCTTCCCCACCCTTAGCCTTGGGCAGCAGTTTCTGACATTCAGGGATACTGTAGCCACGGAAACGGATGCCCTTGAAGGAGAAGAGTGAGAATGTTATACAACTTAAATGTATTAGCCTGGAAATAATTGACTGGTCCTACTCTTATCAGACATTTCAACAAATTAGAGTAGGATTTTTAAACTTAAATCTTCATAAAACTTACTTCTGCTTTGTACTTTTACTAGCTGGTTTATTAAAAAGGTAAACTCGCCCTAGCTGGTTTGGCTCAGTGGATAGAGCATTGGCCTGTGAAGTGAAAGGTCCCAGGTTCGATTCCGATCAAGGGCACGGGCCCGGATTATGGGCTCGATCCCCAGTGGGGGACTTGCAGGGGGCAGCCGGTCAATGATTCTCTCTCATCATGGATGTTTCTCTCTCTCTCCCTCTTCCTTCCTCTCTGAAATCAATAAAAATATATTAAAAAAAAAAAAAGGTACACTTATTTTTCAGTTATTCCATATATACCTATTTTCAAGCTTCCAAAATATAAAGGAAGGTGCTTTATTTTGTTCTCCTTACCCTTAGTGGTCTAAAACACAGTGTGCACAACAGTCAGTAAACACAATAATTATTAGTGATTAACATGAAGGTCTCTTACCTCATCAGGATCAAGAACTGATGTTTCGTATACCAATCCCTTCATGCCTCTCATGCCACCATACATCTAAAGAAAAGAAGAGGATGCAACCAATGGTCAGAATAATTCAGCTAGAGCTTGTTAGTGCTTTGTGGGATCTGGGAGAGGTCATTTATCTCTGACTTACAAGACTTCATTTGGGAGAGATGATTTCCAATGAGTTAACTTATTACAGTATGGAACTTTGCAAGGGAACCTACTAATGTTGGAAATGAAATTTTTAAATTGAGAAATAACTATCTTTATTTGATGTTTCTGCCTCTGTTTGCTTCCTTTTCCTGTTGAATTTTATTTTTTCTCATGCCCACTGTTACTCCCTCATTCCCACCAAACAAAGTAAACAGAATGGGATCTACTATAGGGGAAGGAGATAAGAGACTAATGGCTAAACACTGCTGTGGAATTATCATCTGAGCTGCTCAGACTCTTAGGGCTAGAAGAGAAGCCATCCTAAAGCTGTTCTAGAGGGCCTGGATGGTGGGTACAACGTCGACTCAAAGACAGAGAGCACTGGCTCCAAAACCTAGGGTGTTGGAAAGAGAAATAGAAATTTCATTCATGCCTCCCATAGGTGAATTAGGTTAGGCTCAACTATTAAATCTAAAGAAAATAAGTCTAATTTCTAATAAAAATCATTAAGCACCAACATTTCCTTATATAGAACAGAATGCTTTTGAATAGTCAGTGAAGAGAACAATACTTTTGCTAAAGCACATTACAGAGCTACTTTTCCAGCCAAATTCCCACAACCCTTACCATGTCCACAGTGATCTGGCCCACCACTGTCTTCCCATGTTGCTGCCTGAAGGCCTTAACTCTGGCCTGCTCCTTAGGTATTAGGTCAGCCAACACATCTTTCAAATTCTAAAAAGAGAAATAGGCTAAGTTATGGTCAAAATGCTGACTACAGAGAAGTAGGTATATGAAGACTTTTTTTTTAACTTGGTTTTCTCTACCTGCCAGGGAAGACTGGTCAACTACTCTACATATGAGGTTAAAAGAATTAGGTGGAGCTCTGGCAGGGTGGCTCAGTTGGTCAGAGTGTTGTCTTGATATGCCAAGGTTTTGGGTTTGATCCCGTCAGGGCACATAGAAGCCATCAACCAATGAATACATAAGTAAGTGGAATAACAAATCTCTCTCTCTCTCTCTCTCTCTCTCTCTCTCTCTCTCTCTCTCTCTCCCCCCCTTCCTGTCTTTCTAAAAACCAATTAAAAGAACTAGGCAGAGGGAAAGGAGAATAGGGAGTTGTTTTAATGGATACAGAATTTCAATTCGGGAACATGAAAAAGTTCTGGGGATGGACAGTGCTGATGACTGTGCAATAATGTGAATGTGCTTACTACCACTGAGCTAATACACTTAAAAATGGTTAAAATGGCAAATTTTAGGGTTTGTATATTTTAGCAATTTTTTAAAAAAAGATTAGGCATGCCCGGCTGGCAAGCTCAGTGGTTGAGTGTTGACCTATGAACCAGGGGGTTGCGGTTCAATTTCTGGTCAGGGCACATGCCCGGTTGCAGGCTCAATCCCCAGTAGGGGTTGTGCAGGAGGCAGCCCATCAATGATTCTCTCTTTCATCATTGATGTTACTCTCTCTCCCTTCCTCTCTGAAATCAATAAAAACAGTAAATTTTTTAAAAGATTAGGCAAAAACATTTTATATTCTCATCTCACTGCACTATTGAATAAATGACTTCTTACAATAATAGTTATAACAATAATAACAAACACCTCCAGAAGATTAGAATAATGATGAATCTGGGTGATAGCCAAACCACCCCCCAACCCTATCCCAGGATCAGGCTGCTTCAATGATTCTCAGTCTTTTTTCCCCCAAAACTTACCGCGGAGGAAGCACTAGCATGCCGGGCAGCAAGAACAAGACAGGATGCATTCTGCAAAGAAAACACAAAAATTTATGCAATAGTTATTCCTCCCTCCTATGTATTAACAAGAAGTGACAGTGACTCAACCTGTATTCATCTTAGCCTCTAAGGACAGTTTGACATAAAAAAAGCTGCAAAAGGCCCTGAATAGCTTGGAAGGAGTTACCAAGTCTGGAGGCAGCAATCGGGTTTAGCTCTGCTTTTTGCATCCAGAGCTTCTTTAGCATCCCCTGAAGACAGACTCTCTCCCATCATCTGGGTTCCAGGGCTGGGCTTTGTTAGGCACAGAGGAAAGGACAGAAATGCTGTTACAGAGTACTAGTCCATCCCAATCTAGCTCTTAATAATTCTGAGTGGCCCTGAGAAAAGCAAATGAGGGAACTGATCGATTACTTAGCCCTGCTGGTAAAATCAGGCACCTAGTAGTGTTTTGGCAACACTTCCAACCTTTCCAGTCAGCCTAGGAGAGCCCACAGGCCAAGACTGACTATGGGAACACTACCTCAAATGCTCCTGGAAAAAGCACACAGACAGAACATCCTCAAAGTGACAACCGACAGGAGGCTACTCAGCAACAGCAATGGAAACTGGAAAATCATCTTCAAAGTGCTGAGAGAATTAAGCTAGAGTTGTGTACTAGGTGAGAAAGTATCTTAAAGGAGGTGAAATGAAGACATTTCAGACAAACAAAAAGTGACAGTTTATTGCCTCTACACCTGAACCCAAAAGGATTTTTAAAGATACACTTCAGGAAGAAAATTATCCAGAAAGATGGACCTGAGATTCAAGAAGGCTGTAGGTTTTATTCCCCGTCAGGGCACATATGTACGTTTTGGTTCGGGGCATGTGTGGGAGATAACTGATCAATGTTTCCCTCTCACATCAATGTTTTTCCTTCTCCCTCTCCCTCCCCCTTCCTCTCTCTACAATCAGTAAAACATAAAAATAAAATAAAAAAGGCTATATTATAATCCTTACTACAAAGACAAATAGCGTAGCTAGCCTATTAATATGTTTAGAGATAGGGTTTTTTTCCCCCAAAGAGAAACAGCTTTCTATGAGAAGATTGCTGACCTGCAACAAAAAGTTAAACACTGCCTTTAAAAAACCAATTAAACTACATAGCACCTATCCCTGGTTTTGCTTTCCATGGTTTCAGTTAACCATGGTCTAAAAAAGCTAAATGGAAAATTCCAGAAATCAACATTTCATGTTTTTTTTCCCTAGTATATTTTTATTAATTTTAGAGAGGTAGGGAAAGGAAGTGATAGAAATATCAATGAGAGAGAATCACCGATCGGCTGCCTTCTGCATGCCCCCCACTGGGGATCGAGCCTGCAACCCTGGCATGTGCCCTGACTGGGAATCGAGCCGTGTGACCTCTTGGTTCATAAGTTGACACTCAACCACTGAGCCACACTGGCCAGGCAACAATTCATAAGGTTTAAAGGTCGCATTATCTTGCTGCATCCCACCGGGATGTGAATCTTCCCTTTGTCCAGTGTATGCATCCACACTGTTAGTCACTTAGTTGGCTGAGTTATCAGATCCACAGTTGAGATATCGCAGTGCTTGTGCTCAAGTAACCCTCATTTTACTTAATAATAGTCCCAAAACATAAAGAGTAGTGATGATGGCAATTTGGATATGCTAAACAGAAGCCATAAAGTGCTTCCTTTAGGTGAGAAGGTTTAAGTATAGCACAATAAAATATTTTGAGACAGACCACATTCACACAACTTTTATTACAGTACTAGAGACCCGATGCATGAAATTTGTGCGAGGGGCTCGGCCCTCACGGCCCCACCCCCTCCCACTGGTCGTTCCAGAAGGTCGTTCTGCATTCTGCTGTTTGGTCTAATTAGCATATTAGCTATTATATAGGATATTGTTATAATTGTTTTATTATTAGTTATTATTGTTAATCTATTACTGTCAGTAATTTATAAATTACTCAGGTATGTATGTATAGGGAAAAACATAGGGTTCAGTACTATTTGTGGTTTTGGGCATCCACTGGGAGTCATGGAACGTAACCCCTATGGCAGTGGTTCTCAACCTTCTGGCACTTTAAATACAGTTCCTCATGTTGTGACCCAACCATAAAATTATTTTCGTTGCTACTTCATAACTATAATGTTGCTACTGTTATGAATCATAATATAAATATCTGATATGTAGGATGGTCTTAGGCGACCCCTGTGAAAGGGTCGTTCGACCGCCAAAGGGGTCACGACCCACAGGTTGAGAACCGCTGCCCTGTGGACAAGGTGTGACTACTGGGCTAACTAGCTATAAGGGGTTAGACAAGGAGATATAACTTTTCTGCATGAGATGATTTTGAAGATAAAATGAGATAGTCAAAATAAGCCCCAGTTTCCCCATCTGTAATGAGGTGTTATTACTGACTACACAACTCAATAGGGTTATTTTGTGATAAAATGAATGTGAAAGCACTTTGCAAACTAAAAGGATCACACACATACAAACTGAACCTGGAGCGAGTCCACACCTCCCTCCCCCTTGCCAAAAAGCCAGAAGCACCTTTTCTAGTAAATATTGTCTTACTGTCTAGTTGCACTGAAAATCATTTGAACCAGTGATACTGTATAAATTCCAAAAAGCTACATGCCTAGGATGAGAGTTCAGTAGGGCTTGAGGCTTTTTTTAGATTTTAGTGTCCCTCTTTCTGTTGTGGCAGTACCAAGGACTGAAAAGAGAAGTGACCCTTCAGAAAAAGGTTATTTTTAAAAGAATCAATCCATCTTAGCTGGTTTGCTCAGTGGATAGAGCATCAGCCCTTGGACTGAAGGGTCCCGGGTTCGATTCCAGTCAAGGGCACATACCTTGGTTGCAGGTTCCCCAGCCCTGGTTGGGGTGCATGCAGGAGACAACCAATCGATATGTCTCTCTCACATCAATGTTTCTTTGTCTCTCCCTCTCCCTTCCACTCTCTCTAGCAGAACACCTCAACTTGTTAATCAGAGTGTCTGTCATAACTCCTTTCCTTAACTTCTTAAAGAGTTTCCTCTAGTTAACTGAGGACCATTTGGGCAAGAAGTAAACAACACAAAGAGCACTTTAGGACAAATGGGAGCTGGACCCAACACTAAAGAGATAACTTTTCCTATTCTTATTAGTCACCAAAAAAGGGACAAGAAAAAACATGTGAATAAGTCAAACTATTGTTCTACGGAGCTAATAGCCATGTTCAAGCTATTCCATGCTCAATGGTCCCACAGATCCCCTATTATAGAGGCCGCATCTCCCAGCAAATGTATCAGTACCGCAACAGACCTTTTACTAAGTGTACCGGTTAATAATACAGATTTTTTTCAATAGATGGAGTTGCACAGATGTTGATATATATGCAATTTGATATGTATGCTATTTTGTTGTATTGACAGCAAGCTTCAAAACTTCATATGTCCAATTTTCTGAAGGTGTTAACATCATAGATGTTTTTACGCTTAAAAATGTCAAATTTCGTGCCCCCCCCCCCCCCAAAAAAAAAGCATTTGCGGGAAGTTTTAATTCATTACTTTATTTTGAAGAAAAGTGCTGCTGAATACTTTGGGAAGCTTATGGTGAACATACTCCATCTCAAGATACTTGTGAATGCTGGTTTAAACGCTTTAAAAGTGATGATTTTGATGTGAAAGACCAAGACGTCACGGTCAACCAAAAAGTTTGAAGACCAACAATTAAAGCATTATTGGATGAAGATGTGTGTCAAAACTCAAAAACAACTTGCAGAAAGAGTAAATGTTGCTCAGCAAACAATTTCCGATCGTTTACAAGCAATGGGAAAGAGGATTATAAAAAGAATAGTCTAAGGTTAAATCTTAGGGGGAAAATATATATATGAGCTCAACATATAGAATGGGGGCCCACATCTTAAGATGAAAACAGAAATACCCTCAGGTTGGAGGTCTTTCTTCTACCAATAAGAACATAAAACAAAAACAATCTATCCCCCATTGTGAGAGAGAACTGCTAGAATCAATGAGTGGCCCTCTCCTTTTAATTCACTTAATATTAAAACAAGATAACACAAAAATAAAAGAGGAAATCAGAAAGAAAAGGGTGGAAGGTCACTTAACAAGGCTATAAGAATGCAACATCATTAAGGGAATCAGAGGGTCATGATTGCCGCTTAGTCATTTCTCAGATCTGTTTAGATGAACGCTACTTTAAGCAAATGATTAGGTAAGAGGAAGGAACTTGGAACTAAACTATCACCCCACTTCCACCAACAGCAAAGTCTTACTTTCCTTTGTAGAGAGCATCTTTGTCATTTAATGAGGAGCCTCAGGAGTAACTTAAAGAACTGATCTCACCCTGACCGGTTTGGCTCAGTGGACAGAGCGTCGGCCGGCGGACTCAAGGGTCCCAGGTTCCATTCCGGTCAAGGGCATGTACCTGGGTTGCGGGCACATCCCCAGTAGGGGGTATGCAAGAGGCAGCTGATCAATGTTTCTCTCTCATCGATGTTTCTAACTCTCTATCCCTCTCCCTTCCTGTCTGTAAAAAATCAATAAAATATATTAAAAAAAAAAAAAAAAAAGAACTGATCTCAACTGTCCCTAATCTCCATCAGCAACACTTCTTCTTAGCCAGATCTCCAATTTGCAAAACAATGCTAATTTGTGGAGAGCTTGGTTACATAACTATAGAATAAAGCCGGTCTCTTCTCATTCTACACTTCTCTGCCACTTCTTGGCTGTGTAACCCTAGCCAAGTCATTTAACCTTTCTGTACCTCAGTGTCCTTAGATGTAAAATGGGAACAATAACTGTACCTACCTCAAAGGATTGCTCTGAGGATTAATTCAATACAGGGTGGGACAAAAGTAGGTTTACAGTCGTTTGTATGGAAAATACAATAATTAATAAATTATAATACAAGAATAAACTGTTTGGTGTACTCAAAACTGTAAAACTTTAGCCCTACCCTGTTTTTACAAAGCACTTAAAACCATGTCTGGCACATAGCAAGTGCTTAGTATTTGTTATACAATCCTATATAATAAAGAGCTAATATGCAAATGATCATCACACCCTCACGCCTTCACGCTATAACGGCTCAGACACTCAACACTGGTGAGAGAGGAATGGGGACCAGCCAGGCTGCGGCCCGGGAGAGGGACAAGCCGCCTGCCCCGCGTTCCTGGGCACCAGCGGCTGAGGCTGTGGCCCAGGAGAGGGACAAGCTGCCCACCCACGGTCCCCTGAAGCTGTGACCGGCCCAGGCGAAGCCGGCCCGGGTCCTGGGTGCCTGCAGCTGGCCAGAGGGAGGGAAGCCCAGGTCCTGGGTGCCTTCGACCGGCTAGAGGAGGGAATCCTGGGGCCCGGGTGCAGGGCGAGGCAGAGGCAGTTAGCGGCGATCAGGCCAGTAGGGGAACAGTTAGAGGTGATCAGGCAGGCAGGTGAGCGGTTAGGAGCCAGAGGTCCCGGATTGCGAGAGGCAGTCGGACATCCCCCAAGGGGTCCTGGATTGGAGAGGGTGCAGGCCAGTCTGAGGGACCCTCCCCCCGTGCATGAATTTCATGCACCAGGCCTCTAGTCTATATTATAAAAAGCCAGTGGCCATAACGCCGTAACAACCAAACAACCGGTCACCAGGAAGTGCATTGATGGGTCTCGCAGCGATGCAGTGGGTCAGGGGTCATGTGGCAGTGCAGTGGGTCTCACGCGATTTCGCACACTGGGCCTCTAGTCTATATATATAAAAGCCTAGTGACCGGAGTGACCGGGTCTCTAGAAAATATATAAAATGAAATAGTACGGCCGAGGCCGGTTTGGCTCAGTGGATGGAGCGTCGGCCTGCGGACTGGGGGGTCCCGGGTTCGGTTCCGGTTGGGGGCATGTGCCTGGGTTGCGGGCACATCCCCAGTGGGAGATGTGCAGGGGGCGGCTGATCGGTGTTTCTCTCTCATCGATGTTTCTGGCTCTCTGTCTCTCTCCCTTCCTTTCTGTGGAAAATCAATAAAATATATTTAAAAAAAAAAAAATGAAATAGTACGGCCACTTTATCACACCCTTCAGTGTAAGGTTTAGTCATATTTTTAGCTAACCCTGCAACTTAGATAAACTAAAGAAATCAAAAACAGCCGAAACCAGTTTGGCTCAGTGGATAGAGCGTCGGACTGCGGACTGAAAGGTCCCGGGTTCGATTCCGGTCAAGGGCATGTACCTGGTTTGCGGGCACATCCCCAGTGGGAGGTGTGCAGGAGGCAGCTGATCGATGTTTCTCTCTCATCGATGTTTCTAACTCTCTATCTCTCTCCCTTCCTCTCTGTAAAAAACCAATAAAATATATTAAAAAGAAAAAAAAAGAAATCAAAAACATTTTAAAGTCAGCAATTCATTGGTATGACCACTCAAAAGGCTAGAACAGGAAAAATTTAAGTGAGGACAACTTTACCTATGATGTAGAAGTCAGAGAACATGATGTGGAATTAGAAACAGAAATCTGGGTTCTAGCCTCAGCTCCATTACTAAATAACTGAGACACCCAAAGCCAAATAACTTCTCCATACTTAGGATAACACACAATCTACTTAGCTCAAAGTCTAATAGAGGTGTAAAGGTGCCTTGCTATTTAAAATATGTCTGCCTAGCGAATGGCATTAGTATTACGTGGAAATTCTTAGAAATGCAGAATCTTGGGCCTCACCTCAGACCTATGGAATCCACGTCTGCCCTTTAACAAGCTCATTAGGTGACTCACATGAACAATAAAGATTGAGACACACCCATGGTCCAAAGTGTTAAGCAATGGAGCAGAAGGATTGAAGGTAAAGAGCCCAGAATTTGGAGCTATCAAGGATCAAGTCCTAAATCCAGATCCTGCCACTCACTCTCCTGCTGTGTTACCTTGGCTATATGACCTAACGTCTGTGGGGGAGGAAGAAACTTTCTCCTAACTTTCCAGGTTCTTTTGGCTTGTCTAGTAATTAAATCTACGGGAGACAGATTAACAAGAAAAAACTAAATGTAATACATACATACACATGGGAATCTCACATACATTAGTCAGAGACCCCACATACATAGGAGGTTCAAAGACAAAAAGGGAGCCGAAGCCGGTTTGGCTCAGTGGATAGAGCGTCGGCCTGTGGATTGAAGGGTCCCGGGTTCGATTCCGGTCAAGGGCATGTGCCTTGGTTGCGGGCACATCCCCAGTGGGAGATGTGCAGGAGGCAGCTGGTCGATGTTTCTCTCTCATTGATGTTTCTAACTCTCTGTCTCTCTCCCTTCCTCTCTGTAAAAAATCAATAAAATATATTAAAAAAAAAAAACTCTGCTGAAATGAAAAAAAAAAAAAAAAAAAAAAAAGACAAAAAGGGAAAATGAGGTATATTTGACATTTTGGGCTAAGGATCACCTTAGGCATTCAGAGGGGAGAAGGATGATAAGAGATGTTTGCCCTGGCCAGTGTGGCTCAGTAGTCGGAGTGTTGGCCCATGGACGTAAAGGTCTTGGGTTCAGGCCTTACTGGTTTGGCTCAGTGGATAGAGCATCGGCCTGCGGACTGAAGGGTCCCAGGTTCGATTCCGGTCAAGGGCACGTACCTTGGTTGCGGGCACATCCCCAGTAGGGGATGTGCAGGAGGCAGCTGATCTATGTTTCTCTCTCATCGATGTTTCTAACTCTATCCCTTTCCCTTCCTCTCTGAAAAAAAAAAATAAAATATATTTTTTTAAAAAGTTCTCGGGTTCAGTTCCTGGTCAAGGGCATGTACCTGGGTTACAGGTTTGATCCACAGCCCCAGATCAGGGCACGTGTAGGAGGCAACCAATTGATGTGTCCCTTTCACACTGATGTTTCTCTTTCTCTCTCTCTCTCTCTACCCTTCTCTTCCTCCCCCTCTCTTTCACTCTCTCTAAAAATCAACAGAAGAAATATCCTTTGTGAGGATTAACAACAACAAAAAATATGTTCAGTAATTAGATAGGTCATAAAAATTCATTTCTGGTGATAACTTTCATTATGGGCAAGGCCCCTAATTAAAATTATTTGAGAGAAGTAAATTTCTTGTGAGCCTGCAGTCTTGATTGGCTTCAGTTCAAAATAATTTACATGCCAAAGTGCCACATTTTAGTGAGGCCTATTCTGAAACTCTACACTAGTTTTTGCATCTCTAAATTTGTAATAATAAAGCCAATTTCAGGGTAGACAAGTAGACTATTCCTATATAATAAAAGCCTAATATGCTAAGTGTCCGGTCGTTTGTTCAACCAATCAAAGCGTAATATGCTAATGATATGCTAAGGCCGCTCAACTGCTTGCTATGACATGCACTGACCACCAGGGGGCAGATGCTCTAACTGGTAGGTTAGCTTGCTGCTGGGATCTGGTTGATCGGGACTAAACGGGACTAAGCAAAACGGGCCACACACATCCTGGAGCCCTCCCATGGTCCCTCCCTGGCTGGCCAAACTCCCATGTCCCTCCCGAGCCCTGATGGTACACCAATGGGGTTCCTCGGCCTGGCCTGCACCCTCTTGCAATCCAGGACCCCACGGGGGATGTCAGAGAGCCAGTTTCGGCCCAATCCCACTCAACACAGGAGCTGCCCCTGGTGGTCAGTGCGCTTCCACAGGGGGAGCACTGCTCAGCCAGAAGCTGGGCTCATAGCAGGCGAGCGCAGCAGAGGTGGCGGGAGCCCCTCCGGCCTCCGCAGCAGCGCTAAGGATGTCCGGCTGCGGGGAGTGGGCCTAAGCTGGCAGTCAGACATTCCCCAAGGGCTCCCAGACTGCAAAAGGGTGCAGGCCAGGCTGAGGGGACCCCCCCCCACCGAGTGCACGAATTTCATGCACCGGGCCTCTAATATATATATATCCCTAATATGCAAATAGACCGAACAGCGGAACAACTGAACAACCGGTTGCTATGATGTGCACTGACCAGCAGGGGGCACGTGTGGAACACGGTGGGTGTTGGCAGCAGGCGGCAGAGCGCGGAACATGGCCGGTGTTGGCCGCAGTGGGATGGTAGAGCAGGTGAGCGGGGGCACCAGACCAAGGCGGGGCACTGGTCACTGTCATCAGGGCGAGCCTCTGGTGCTTACTGAAAATTCTTTGTTTCCGCACACCACGGTCCCACCTGGCACTTGCACCTGCTGCTGGCCCCAATTGCCCCTGCTGCTGGCACTGGCACTGTCAGTGCATGGGAGCGGTGGCAGCCGGCAGGCAGGGGACTAGGGGCCACGGCGGGAGGGGCCGGGAGGATGGGCTGAGACCCACCCCTGTGCCCACTGCAGCCTTGCAGCCCATAGTTCCTTTCAAGATGCACGAATTTGTGCACTGGGCCCCTAGTCTATATATATACATATACATATACATATATATATATATATATATGCCTAAGTGATCGGAACAACCAGTTGCTATGATGCACACTGACCATCAAGGGCAGATGCTCAATGCAGGAGCTGCCCCTTGGTGGTCACTGCACTCTCACAGCCAACCTCCGCCGGCCAACCAATCTCCCACAGCTGCTCCCCGCGGCCCCCGGGCTGGGATGGGGAACCGGAGTGGGTGGCGGCAGATGCAGCCCCTTTCCCAGGGGGACCGAGGACCGGCTCCCTCCTTGGGGCTTGCAGCCAACCTCCCGGGCCCTGTTTTCCCCCCTGGCCAGCAGGCCCAACTTGGCCTGCCACCCGCCCGCTGCGGTAGCGAGGGAAGGAGGAGGGGGGAGGCGGGGAACCGAGAGGTGGTGGGGCGGCATCAATGTCTGGCATCCGTTCCTTCCGTGCCTGGCCCGGCAATCGGCGACCATCGCCTCCTCTTGGGCCCCGATCGCTGACCAGGCCTAGGGACCCCATCCATGCACGAATTTCGCGCACCGGGCCTCTAGTATAAAATAATTTGCATCTAGAACAGTGCTTTCTGCATAACTGAGTTCAGTATTTGTTTCTTAGAACTGTGTTGGACTATTACCTACTACCTCAAGTGTCACAACTCTTCCCTGTAGTTGGATCCCAGGAAACAGGCAGTCACGCCTATGGAAGGGGTAAATGGATAATTCCCTTTAGCTGGGAACAGAAAGGTCCTCCTTAAAAAGGGGAGGAGTCAGAGAGGAAACAAATTTAACTAACAGTAATCTCCATCAGCGGAGCAAATGATTCTAGAATGATGGAGGAGTGTCACACTCAAGGCTACACACCTCATTTCATCTACCTCCCGGCTGCCAAAGGAAGCTCCTGAATAGCTTTCTACAGTACATTCAGGCTATACTCACTGATGGGACAGGCAGATTACAAACCTCTGAGTCATCTCAGATTTTCACCTCCCAGCTCCTCCCCCAATTTTGGAGGTGTGGCAACTGGGCTTTCGGTTTCTGATTGCATGCCACGTGTAGAGTCACCCTACTGGAACAGCAGCTGTCAGGTTAATCAGGGAGTCACCTCACTCAATAGGTCAGCTCCTTCATGGGAAGATGGAGAGAGCTCCTTCCAAAGATAAGGACCTGACTCACAATGTCCAACAGCCAGGGTTCTCTACAGGATGGGGGTGTCACAATTACTAAGAGGCTTTTTCAAACCTGCTGCCACCTTGCCAGAACTCTGCTAGTGAGTTTGCCATTATTGATAGAAGTGGGCTGTAGCTCGAATGTGCTAGGATGAAAAAATATAATGAAAAGACCCTCTACCTTAAAGGGCCAAGGGAGGAAAAGTACTAATAGTATATGCAGAAAATTCTGCCAAAGACTTGCTGGTTAATACTTCGGGTATTTCTGGAATAGGATATTAGCCAAATCGCTTATCAAAAATCAATTAAGCCCTGGCTGGTGTGGCTCAGTTGGCTGGAGAATCATCCTGTGCACCCGGGTCACAGGTTTGATTCCCACTCAAGGCACATACCCAGCTTGCAGGTTCCAACCCCAGTTAGGGCATATGCAGGAGGCAATCCCCCCCCCCCCCTAAAATAATAAATAAATAAATCCTTTAAAAAATCAACTAAAACTACTCTCTTCTCCCCCAAATTCTGGCAAATGTAAAATCGTATTTGGATAAGCACCTACTCAATAATATGGTCATTTCCCTCTTACTTATCTTGACCTATTATTACTAGTCCACACCTAGGATCCTTACTCTACGAGAGAAAAGCAAAATTTTCTTTGATCCTCCATTCCAGACACACATCAGAACTTGTCCTGACACATATCCAGGAACTCCATTAAAAGCTTGAGAAAGATGCTCTGAATTTAATAGAGCCCTGTCCTTCATCAACAAAAGATCAGAGCTGGTCAAGCTAGCAGAACTAAGTTGATGAAGCAAACATAATGCATTAATAACTGCTAGGAAAAATCTTGTGCTACAAAGGCTTCCAATGCAGAAGGAACAACCTGCATTAAGGAAAAAAGAACACACACAGGACAAAGGCTCCTCTCTCCCCAGAACCAGGTCAGAGAACTAAGCCATTGACATCTGTGTTTCACAATGGTGATATTAGAAGTCTGCCTGCACTTACCAGGCCACTTAACAGCCTAGGCAGAGTAATCAGATTTCATACTTTGACTCCCTTCATACTCACAATTTCCTTATTCACCCTACCTGTCATTTTCTAATAGATTCTTCCCTAAAAGTTTGCCGACCATTTGGCAAGGAAGACAGCAAAAATCAGCAATTCAGCTTCAGTAAAGAATAAAGAGTTCTAATTCTACTTTCAGTAGAAATCCTTACTGTTCTTTAACAAATATTTGCTGAACCCCTACTTATTATATGTAACACTAAGTGTATATTAGTGAATAAAGTGTATAGGATCTGCCAACTACTCCTCTCAGGAACTAGAAACTGTTCCTTTACTTCTACTAGAAGTTCTTACAAGTTTTAGTTTCTAATACTTTGCTAGAGGGATTTACAAGAAACTTTCCCTAAGGCAGTGGTTCTCAACCTTCCTAATGCTTCAACCCTTTAATACAGTTCCTCATGTTGTGGTGACCCCCAACCATAAAATTATTTTCGTTGCTACTTCATAACTGTAATTTTGCTACTGTTATGAATCGTAATGTAAATATCTGACATGCAGGATGTATTTTCATTGTTACAAATTAACATAATTAAAGCATAGTGATTAATTACAAAAACAATATGTAATTATATATTCAATATGTGTTTTCCGATGGTCTTAGGCGACCCCTGTGAAAGGGTCGTTCAACCCCCAAAGGGTCGTGACCCGAAGGTTGAGAACTGCTGCCCTAAGGTATTTGGAAAAAAAAAAAAAAGACCTAGGAAGACAAACCTAGAGCTAGTAGCCCAAAATGGTTAAAGTCATTTTTGAAGTCAATTTTTTAAAATATATTTCTTTATTGATTTCAGAGAGGAAGGGAGAAGGAGAGAGAGATAGAAACATCAACGATGAGAGAGAATCATTGATCGGCTGCCTCCTGCACATCCCCCACTGGGGATCGAGTCCGCAACTCAGGCATGTGCCCTTGGCCGGAATCGAATCTGGGACCCATCGGTCTGCAGGCTGACGCTCTATCCACTGAGCCAAGCCGGCTAGGGCTGAAGTCAATTTTTAAAATAACCATTAATTTAAAAAAAATCCAAATATTGACTAAGTTTCATTATATACATTCAGTAAAGTTGCAAAAAAGAGCCCTACCCAGTTTGGCTCAGTGGATAGAGCATCAGCCTTCGGACCAAAGGGTCCTGGGTTCGATTCTGGTCAAGGGCACGTACCTTGGTTGCAGGCTCCTTCCTCCCCAGTCCAGGTCCTGGTCAGGGCTCATGCAGGAGGCAACCAATTAGTGTATTTCTCTCACATGGATGTTTCTCTCTGTCTTTCCCTCTCTCTTCCACTATCCCTAAAAATCAATGGAAAATATCCTCAGGTGAGGATTAACCAAAAAAAGTTGCAAAAGATGTCTGCATGTGGCCCAAGAGAAAAGGACCACTGAGCACCCTCAGTCAACTAAGGTACTTGAAAAAATATGAGTCTCCAGATACCAATCCATGTTTGCTGAATCAGAATCTAAAGGTAGGATTCATGAATCTGAACAAGCATCCCACATCCCAGGTGATGATGTCTACTGTGAACTTACAGACCTTTAAAAATACATAATCTCATGTTAAAAGAAATATAGGAATCTGCCCTAGCTGGTCTGGCTCAGTGGGTAGAGTGTCGGCCTGCGGACTGAAGGGTCCCCGGTTCGATTCCAGTTAAGGGCACATGCCTGGGTTGCGGGCTCAACCCCCAGTAGGGGGCATGCAGGAGGCAGCCAATCAATGATTCTCTCTCATCATTGATGTTTCTATCTTTCTCTTCCTCTCCCTTCCTTTCTGAAATCAATAAAAATATATTAAAAAAGAAAAACAGGAATCTAAGGAATTTGGGCAGTTGAAGGAAGAACTGAAAAAGACAGTCCAAGTCAGATCCTAAGAAAGACCTATTGCCGAAACCGGTTTGGCTCAGTGGATAGAGCATCGGCTTGCGGACTGAAAGGTCCCAGGTTCGATTCCGGTCAAGGGCATGTACCTGGGTTGCGGGCACATCCCCAGTAGGAGATGTGCAGGAGGCAGCTGATCGATGTTCCTCTCTCATCGATGTTTCTAACTCTCTATCTCTCTCCCTTCCTCTCTGTAAAAAATCAATAAAATATATTAAAAAAAAAAAAAAAAAGAAAGACCTATTGATAAAGTTGCCTCACTCCTGATTAAATGTCACATCCTACTCAACTCTTTCACATAAAGCACTGAAACAGGACAGAAGGAATTAGTGTGTGCTTTTAGAAAAATCCACCAAGTCTGGTTTCCTGCCTTTGCCCACTTGGATTCTAAGAACTAGGAATGCCAGCCTTTCCTTCTGATTACCTACTTCACCTTGCTCCCCACATCCAGGCATTTAACTGCGATCAATCTAAAGGCCACTATGAAGAACAGATGCAATCATGCCACCACTAACATATGAGGAGCTTTTACTCTCCATCTTTCATCTCTGGTCCATTTAGTAAGAATCCAAGAATTACCATTACTTTGGGTAGGCTGATAATCAAAGTGAAGGCACAGAGATTTGAGCACGTGCTTTAAGAAGTTTTGGGCTTTAAGCCCAAGTAACATTTCACAGGACAAAACCGACTCAGTTTTGTTGAAAATAATTTCAGTCTAGGATTTATATAGGAGAGATTATGCAGTGATATAGGTCTGCAATAAAGGAACTATTGGTATTAACTTAAGTGTCTTGAAAAGGTCTAGAAACAACCTAGAAACACTCTTGGATTGATTTACTCAAAGTTATAAAATATTCTAGCTTGGAGGAACAATTCTCAATGGTAAAGTAAATAACTAGGTTTGGCTCAGTCACTTGGGCGTTAAAGAGTCCAGAAGTGGCCCTGGCCGAGTAGCTCAGTTGGTTCAAGTGTCGTCCAGATACACCAAAGCTGCGGTTCGATCCCCGTCAGGGTGCATACAAGCAGCAACCAATGAATACATAAATAAGTGGAATAACGAGTTGATTTTCTCTTTCTCACTCTCCCTCCCTTCCTCTCTCTCTTAAAAAAAAAAAAGTCCAGAGTGTATTGATGGCCCTACTCCAATTCCCAGCTCAGATCACCTGAGAAAAGACAGTATTTACATAACAAAGCTAAGCCACCAACAGCTAAAACGAAAGCCATTGCTTAGTATGAATTCATTTGGATAAACAAGAAGCCAATACCAAGGTTCTGAATTAGTCTACCTCTCCAACTCAAGTGTTTATTAAATTACATGATTGTGGGGAGGGTTAAACAACAGAATGACTAACATTTGTGTCTCCTAGCAAAGTTTAAAAATATCTCTTCTCAGAAAAGTGAAACTATATCTGACCTTGAGAATCAAAGTAGTATGTATGGGTCAGCTCTCCCAGGTCAGAAGACTATTTTTGCCTTCTAAAGCCTACTTTCATAGCAAAAATAAAATTGAGTACCAAATAAGCTGCAGGGTAATCTGGAAAGCTCAGGCAGGTGCTAGCAATGCTTAAAGGCTTCTTGGTATCCCGGTCTTTCTGCTTAGATACCAGGAAATTTTCAGTCCTGAGTCATTAGGTTTTGCTAGTTTTAAGGGTCAAAAGCCTTCTAATGGCTTCCTATTTACACGTTTCTGGGATCCTCAAGTTCATCTGTAATAGGAAAGTAAACAAAATAAAAATGGTATTACAGTTATGTAGTCCTATCATCCCAAAAGCTTTCTGAGCTTCCTCAGAGCCTTAAGAGACAAAATATTTTCAAAAGGTAAACTCTAAAGCCTTTTTCAAATTCACCGCAGGGTTAGACCATCTGGTCTGGGTTAGCAGCAGCTCTGCCACTAACTAATTATGGTGTTCCCTATTCTGCCAAAACACTATCTAGAACTTGCTTCATGTCCCAAGAGGCTTCCTTACCCTGTTCCCTGGCAGGAGGAGAAGCAACAGTCAAAATAAGACAAGTACCTCCCAAATAATCAGCTGCCATCCAGTGCAAATCCTACAGGCTTCACCTCACCTGCCAACCATGCAAGGTAACACAGGGCAAGCTAAAACCACCCTGAGACCTTCCTTAACTTCAGATGTTGGCAGCTTTATTCTGCCTGCAGGAGAGAAAGTATACGTTCTTCACAGGAGTCAAGGTCACTTGTGGGACTGTTCCTGCTTGGATTAGAGGGCTGGGGCTCCCTCCGCACAACAGTTTCTCTGTTTAAAGGGCCATGTTACCCAGAGACAAAAGTACTGGCAATGTGAAGTTGAAAGCACCATCACCTGCAACAATACTCCTATGATTCAAAAGGCAACGGAAGTCAAGTAAAGGGCCCCCCGAAATGAGAGGGATTTCTCCTGGATAGAGTAGACTTAAGAGCAACAGCAAAAAACCTGGCTGATCCGATAGTAGGACTGGACAGATGACCTTGGGATACTATATCCTACCCAGTGTTTTCACTAATGGCCTGCTGTCCGGAGGAAAAGTCCTTCTGGTGCTGTCGCCAATCGTACGCGGTAATCATGCCTGCGTTACAGAGCGCTCCACCCGACCCAAGCCCTGCGATAGGCAGTAGGCGGAAGAGTCCCAAGGACAAAGACGTCCCTTCCTCCAGCAGAAACTGGTCATCAACGGCTTTAATAACTGGGGTGGGGAAATGGAAACGGGCCGTCAGGAACTAAGACCCTCCCTACAAAACAGAAGCCGAAATTAACTACAGCTTCAGCTCTGGCCCAGGTAGAGTGCGCACATCTGTTCACCCTGCCACTCCTCTTACACACCCCCGCCCCCTCCTTCAAAGAGACGCTTTCCCTAACTCCGATGGACACACCTATGTTCTCTATGGCGAGTCCTTCCTCCAGGACCACGCAGCACCCCTTCCCGCCATAAAAAGGCGGGTGGACAGCACGGTCCGGCCTCTCCCAGCGCCGTAGACCGCATGCCGAGGGCGAGCAGCGCTCAATTCTGCTCCAGGAGCCGGAAGGCCAGCCTAGCACATGGCTCTGGGAGCGCCCAGCACCGCTGGCGGCCAGCCAAGTACAGGGCCCCTTTAAGGCGCGCCGGGGTGCGTATGGGTAGGGGAGGGAGACCCCGGGGCTTGAGGGCCTGCAGTCTCCTCAGCCCCACCCAGGGCCGTGCGCTCCCGCATGCAGTTGCTCACCTTGGCTCCGATGAGCCGGGCGGCCGCAGTGAGTAGAGCCATTGGCGGGAGAACTCTGGGATCTGATGGGGAGGCAGGGCGGGGAGCGAGCTGCGGCAGGAACGGGAGCCTCCGCCGCTGGACCAGACGCCGCGCCGACGGGTGAACAAGGTTGAAAGGAGGCGGCCGAGGGAAAGGGTAGACGAACCGGCGGCGGCGCCCAGCCCGGGGTCCTCAGCGAGGCCCCGCCTACTGCCCGGAACCCGCTCTCGCCGCTGTCAGGGACTTGACGCGGGCGCGGCCATTGGTCGGGTGTGGAGGAGGGCGGGACCTGCCCCGTTGACAGCGGCTGTAGCGGGGAGGATTGGACCGCCGGGTAGGCTAATTCAGGGGCGGGAGCGAGAGAAGCTTGTAGGTGGCTAAGAATGTGCCTGAGAACTCAGTTAACTTCCCTCTTAGGCTTTTTTCCTTGCCTGTAACACATTCGGGGTTAGTTCTTGGGTGAATATTAGAGAAAAAACCTCAAGGACTTCGACCTTTAAAGGTCCTCAGAAGCCAACCCCTTAATATATTATCATGGCAACTGATCAGTACCCACTCCTACCCCCTTGGCGTGCTTTCTTGAATGTCTTTGGTCAATGACTTAATGGCCATAGAGGTGACATAATGCCAGAGTTAGCTTTCTAACAAACCCCCCAACCCCCAATAGCTGGAGAAGGAAGGCAAAGGCCGGAACCTGAATATCCAGTGCTCTTTGGGGCTGTCAGTTCTATTTAGTGCCCGAAAATCCAAGTCTTACAAATGCTCCCTTAATATGGAGGCTTCCAGCACAGGCCAGAGCCTCTGGGCCCTGGGCATAGTCTCCCTGCTCCTCCAGGCACCTAACCCCCTACAGCCGGCTCACTCTACTTCTAGCCATTAGATGCAGACAAAACCTGCATCCAAAATCAGGCTCGAGGCACCCTCCCTTTTTTGTCCTATCACTCCCACTGGGCCTCTGTACCCCGTCTCCTACTTGGCTATCTTTTATACACTTACCCTGTGCTCCCCAGAGACCATTAAAGGAAACATGGCACTAAAGTGATCGTCCACACCATGCTTGACTAACTCCTCTGGGCAGACAAGACCTCGGGACCTCCCCTCCTCCCAAAGCCGCCTTGTCATTGACCCAAGGGCAGAGAGGGAAGTGACTCAAGGGCCTGGGCATCTTACCTACAAACCTACGCCCCAAGTGAACAGTCCTCTTATCTCCTCACATAGTAGTAACAAGTTTCAGAGGTCTCAGTACCATCTAAGCCAGGTTTCCATAGACCTACTTTACGAGTTTATAAAGAACCTAGTTTATAGCGTGGACTTGGGGAAAAGAGACAGAAAACCATTCTTTTTTCTTACCAAGTTTCCTCATACCCAACTGCACACCTACCACCCAATGCTCCTCTGGACTGGGGATCACATGTAGGTCTTAGGAAAGAACGTAATAAAGATAAGCGGAGCAGTAACCTCTGCTACCTGTCGGTGACTTCAAAGCTCCACTGATCAATATTTGATCCCAATTTAGCATCTCACAGAGGATTTCCTCTTAACCCTAGAATAGTCTGACCTTGTTTCTTCTCTCTGGTTAATTATCCACAGAGACCAGCCAGCAGACCAGAGGACTGAACTCCAGTGCCCCAAGCGACAGGAGGCATTTTCAGTGTGAGGCTACCCAAGGGATAATTATTGAGTGGCCATAAGGGCAACCTATTTTGGCTCTCTAGTGATTGGAGGGAGGGTGGGGAACAGTGATGCTCTAAGCCCTTTGACACAGTGTCCTGGATTCTACTGTCATGAGGACTATATGGACTTGTTTTGAAGTTGTTCAGTCCTGACATTTACTGCTAGAAGGCCAATGGGAAAGCTCTGGGAGCAAGTGAACTAAAAGGTATGTCACAGGAGCTGGCTTATAGTCTTTTTCTGAAAGTGGATAGGACCTGGGGAGGTGGGAAGAAAGTTAAGGGAGCCCTGGCCAGGTAGCTCAGTTGGTTAGAGTGTTGTCTCAATACACCAAGGTGGAGGGTTCGATCCCCGGTCAGGGCATATACAAGAAGCAACCAATGAATGCATAAAAAATTGGAACAACAAATAAATGTTTCTCTCTCTCTCTCTCTCTCTCAAAAAAAAAATCCATCAATCAAAAAAAAAAAAAAAAAAAGAAAGTTAAGGGGAAAAGATTGGTATAGATAAAACAACCAAGTGAGTTCTAGGGCCCAGATACAAATAAGTGCCTGAGAACTGAAGTGGGCAAGAGAGAAGGCTGAGCACTGAGGTCATCCTGACCTTGAGAGGACTTCTTTAAAATAGACAAGGCAATAGTGCCCTCTGGTGGCCAAGAATAAGTGGGAGACCACAGCCTAAACTTAAACTCTACATCAGTAAAACTCCTGTATTTAAGGGGTAGTAACTAAAATTGATTGAATAGTTACTATTTACAGATACATGTATTATCTCAATTAATCCTCACAACTCTAAGGTCTAAAAATAATAATATCTCTACAGAGGAAATAAAAATTTAGATAAGTATGTTTTTCTATATTTAAAAATATTTTAGCCCTAGCCAGTTTGGCTCAGTGGATCGAGTGTCAGCCTGTGGACTAAAAGGTCCCAGGTTCGATTCCGGCCAAGGGCACATGCCCAGGTTGTGGGCTCGATCCCCAGTGGGGGGCGTGCAGGAGGCAGCCAATCAATGATTCTCTCTCATCATTGATGTTTCTATATCTCTCTTCCTCTCCCTTCCTCTCTGAAATCAATAAAAATATATTTTAAAAATAATATAAAAATAAAAGGTGCCCGGCCACAGTGGCTCAGTGGTTGAGCATCCACCTATGAATCAGGAGATCGTAGTTCGATCCCAGTCAGGGCACATGCCCGGGTTGCAGGCTCAATCCCCAGCAGCGTTTGGTGCAAGAGGTAGCAGATTAATGATTCTCTCTCATCATTGATGTTTCTATCTCTCTCTCCCCCTTTCCCTTCCTTTGTGAAATCAATAAAAATATATTTTAAAAAGTAAAAGGTAAAGAACTACTGCCCTGGCCAGTGTGGCTCAGTAGGCTGAGCATCATCCCATGCACCAAGAGATTACCAGTTCAATTCCCAGTCGGGCCACAAGCACGGGTTTCGGGCTTGATCCTTGGTAGAGGTGCTGATCAATGTTTCTTTCTCTCCCTTCCTCTCTCTAAAATAATATATATATATAATAAGACCTATAGTCTTACTTATCTGTAAAAACCTTTGTATACCCATACTTGAAATATATGCTAAATGGTGATCCTCCCATAAAAGTTAAAGGTAGGGGAGACAAACATTTAGCACCTAAAATGACCACGGGGGTAGAATGGGCTTCTTACACAGAATAATCAGTTTGGGAAAATGGCTGAAGAGGCTATAGTGTTTTTTCACTATAGATTATTACAATCAGAGGGCACATATTCAAACTTGGAGGTAGTTTTTAAATAAAAGAAGTACAACTTTTCACAGCCACTGGGGACTATGAGAGTCCATTACAGAGAGTGAGGTTTAACAGAAAGACCACTGGCCTAGGGGTAAGATGATCACTAGGGTTGAAGTCTTGGTTCCCTGCTGACTAGCAAGCTCAACCTCTTTGAACTTAGCTTCTTCATCTGTAAAATGGGTGTAGCATCTTTTTAAAAAATATATATTTTTATGAACTTCAGAGAAGGGAGAGGGAGAGAGGGATAGAAACATCAATGATGAGAGAATATCATTGATCGGCTGCCTCTTGTACCTCCCCCGCCCCCAACTGGGGACTGAGCCTGAAACCCAGGCATGTGCCCTGACCGGGAATCAAACCTGTGACCTCCTGGTTCATGGGTTGATGCTCAACCACAGAGTCACACCAGCCAGGCACATCTATTTCCTAAGAGTTGTAACGTTAAATCAGAATGTGTATGTCCTTGTTATGGGAGTATTCAACATATGCAGTAGGTCCACTTATACATGAATTTTTTCAGTTAAGTATACAGTCGGCCTTTTGTATCCCCAGATTTCATATCCACAGATCGAAAACAGTATTTCTGATCTGCAGTTGGGAATCGTGGATGCAGAGGACCAAGTAAGTATATGCATTGTTCTATGCCATTTTATCTAAGGGATTTGAGCATCTGCATATTTTGATGTCAGTGGGAACCAGTCTTCCAGGGACACCAAGGGACAACTCCAGCTAAGTTTTCAGGGAGTCCAAAGTTGTTCGTGGATATTCAACTATGTGGCGACTGGTGTCCCTTACCCCCACATTATTCAAGGGTCAACTGAACCAGTTCCCTGCTATTCATCCCAGTTCTGTTTAAAGGAATCTTGTCCCTACTCATTTTATTTCTTTAAAAAAATTTTTTTTAATTGGTTTAGAGAGAGAGAGAGAAATATCGATTGGTTGCCTCCCGTATGTGCCCAACCAGGGACTGAACCCACAACCTAGGTATGTGCCCTGACAGGGAATCGACCCGAAACCTTTAGGTGCATGGGATGATGCTCTAAGGGAACTACACCAACCAGGGCTTGTTCCTGTTCTGAATGCTTTTTTTTTTTACAGAAAGGAAGGGAGAGGGATAGAGAGTTAGAAACATCGATGAGAGAGAAACATCGATCAGCTGCCTCCTGCACACCTCCTACTGGGGATGTGCCGCAACCAAGGTACATGCCCTTGACCGGAATCGAACCTGGGACCTTTCAGTCCGCAGGCTGATGCTCTATCCACTGAGCCAAACCGGTTAGGGCCTGAATGCTTTTTAACAGCAAAAAATCCTCTGAAACTTATTTTTAAAGGACTGGTTTTTCACATAATAAATTTTCTTAGTCATGTCCAGACAGCATTTAAACACTGGCTTTGGGAATGTTTTGAGTTTTACCATTTCACTGATAAATTCATTAGAAGGCATCTAAAGCTTAAAGTGTAACCAGATATGCAAGGTTGAGTATACACTGTATCAAATACTGGGCTAGAACAATTTGTTACGGTGAGCCTCCAGAAGGATTTAGGAAAATTAACCAATTCCTTGTGGTAATTTATGATATGAATTAAGAGATATACAGAGTATATCCTCCTACCTTCCGAGGATCAAGTCAAAAACAACCACATCCACTCTTTCCTATGTAGGACACATCCCAATGTACAATGGGCAAAGACCTGGGCTGGGGGAATTCTTAACAGCTGTTCCCTGACAAACTAGCAAGGTGCATCTCAAGTAATTTGTTACTGATTAACATTAAATTTATTTTATTAAAACTTGTGGATAATTATTTTTTGTAAATTAAAAGTTTCAAGTTCCCTATTTGACTACTCTTACTTATATTTCTAATAAGCTTTTTGATGGAAGAGTAAGAAGTATTTAGATACCAGGTAGGCAATGGACAAAATCCTGGGCATACTCACAGGGTTACGAAGCATGTGAACATGATTCATGTGCGTCACAGAAGACAAAAAGGTTAGTAAGCTGCTCTGGGAAATTGATTTGATAGGATATAGCATTTCTTATCAATGATGAAAGAAGAAGAAATTAACACTAGATCTTGAGTTTAGTTAGTTGTCAACTAATTTTAGGGTACTTTCTCTAAGCTATATCATGTGTTAGATTTCATAGGGATTGTGGTATAAGAAAGCTTTGTTGAATACATTCATTTTGTGTACAAGGTAATAAGAGAAAAAAAGACTTAAAATAGAAGCTAGTTCATAGCTATATCAGATCATATTAACTTTTGGAAAGAGCGTATACTAGATCCAGTTTTGTCACTGAATGCATAACTTCAGAACCTGTGGTTTCTCCGGGCCTTATTTTCTTCATATGTCAATGGGTAGAGGTGAACTAGATGACCTCCAAGGTTCCTTTAGATTCTCAAACGCTTAATTTAAGAAGTCTTTGAAATGTTTATTCAGGTTCTCTCTCTGAGGCATTCCTGAGACAGAAATGTTCCATTTCAAACCTAAGACAGCCACATCCCCGAATCAGGTATTTAAAAAGCTCCTCAAAGAAGGTATCCTTGTTTTCATCACTATGCCCCAGTACAGAATCTCTACATACAGAGAGTGAGCACAGACTTATAGTCTAGATTGACAATAGCTAGTGATGAAGATGAAAAGGGTATACTTTAGTGTTGCTGTTGGCACCAAATCTAAAAACGTAGGCCATCAAATAAGGCCTTTCATTAAATAACATTCCTTACCTAATTTCTCCCTATCTGAAAAAGCCCTTACTTTTCAGCTGAGTTGATCACATCCATTTTCCCCTTCCTGAATGCTCTTGTTGATCCCTCCATCTGGAAGGGCAGGGAGGAAAAATAATGCATGTCCATTATTTCCTTCGAGACCAAGCTGTTTTACTTTACGTTTCATCAGTATGAACACATGTAATTTCTAGAATCCTATACCACCATACGCTTACTTATGTTCTTCTGCTCATTCACAGAGGGTCCTCTTTTCTCCACAATTAAGCTCGAAACACATTTGAGTAGGCACTGAGTAAATGTTTATCTAGTTTGTGAGTGCAGCAGGAATCTCAGATGGCAAAGAACGAAAGCTTCAGGCTCCTCCTACCTTCCTGCGATACCATTCCCAAAGCTCTTCCATCCCTTCCCTTTTATTTCCTGTCTGGAACCCCCTATCTTCAAACCTAATCTGGACCAATTCTGGGCATGAAAAGACAACACAGTTCATCCTTTTAGTTTCATATTTTTTTCAGTTCATTTCATTATAAACATAATATAAACGGCATTGCCACCTTTTCCCCTCCTGGGGGTGATCCATCAAGCTTGTCAGTTGGGGCCCGCGCCAGTGATTCACAGCTCATCATGCGGTATGTGCAGGGCATGGTCACATAAATCTGCAAACAGCACATAACAGTTAGAAAGAAAATGCCACTCTTATATTGATATAGGCCACTATTAAGAAAATACCCCCAAATCAAACTGATACACATACCAACCACCATTTTTCAAAGCATGTTTTTTTGTTTTACTCCTCACCCGAGGACATGCTTAGAGAGAAGAAGGAAGGAGGGAGGAAGGGAGAAGGGGGCTGGGGGGGGCGGGGGGAGAGAGAGAGAGAAACATTGATCAGATGTGCCCCAATAGGGTTCGATTCGGAATCGAACCGGCAACCTGCGATGCTCAACCAACTGAGCAACTCTGGCAGGGCCAGAGCATATGCTTTTAAATGACAAAACATTCCCATTATCCTCTGACTTGTACCTCATGAGTGAGCCACAAATTCTGAAAGCTGACGGGAAGAGAATGAATAGGAACAGCCCAAGTCCCTAAGCCATGGATCACGGAAGCCAACTCTTGAGCTACTATCAGGGGTAGGGCGGCTGCTAGGGCATGTGCCTGATTCCACAGAGCTGTGAGGACAAAAGGTAACGTGGGAGCAGCTTACCTGTTCGCTTGCTACAAAGTTTGTCTTTCACATTGTCAGCCTCTCGGGAAAAGAATTCAATGAGTTCATCCTCATATTCCTCCACAATGGTCTCACACTGCCAATCCAAGGAAGAACCGAGTGAGAGAAGGCAGCAAGAAGAGGCTCTTGCTTCTGACTCGAGAACAAGGATATTAATCCTGTTTTCCACTTGGGCTCTCCAATAACTCCCCTAATTTCTAAGAACCAGCTACCCACCCCCATAGCTCACCGCAAACTTGAGGGTGCCACGGATGTCTGAATCAATTCGGATGCCCTCTAGATTCAGGTCTTTGGGTTCTCCATTCCGGTTCACTACACGTATGTAAATGTTGCGGTGGGTGGTAGGGTCCATCTGTTCCCCGTACTCCTTCATCCGGTCACATACTTCCTCTAGCAGCTCCGTGAGGTGGGCCTCTGAGCGAGCATAAGGCACCTAGAAATGTCCTCAGCCTTGGGTCACTCTCTTCTACCTCTGTACATTAGTAATTTACATCCTTACTTTTCCTTCCAAATCTAGCTCAACCAACCTATTGTAAAAAGCCTGCCTTATATAAAAACAGTATGGGTTTATTTTTGTAATTCCAAAGTGTTTTCAAATACTGTAGTCTTATTTTACCCATATACAAGCCCAAGATATAAAACAGGTGCCATTAGGCCCAAATTATAAAGAGACCTCTTCAATTAACCCTCGTCAACTATATGTTCTTTTCCTTTGAATTCCTTTAATGTTTATGGATGTAAGATAATGATTTTGTATTAAAATGAGACTAAAACCTGCCCTCAATAGAACATTAGAAAGGTAGTATAGGTTTTGAGGATAACAACTATTAAATCATTTCACAAGCATTACATTTACATTTCTTTATTGTTCATTAGGTACAACTTTATTATATGTGTTATGTTTTCAACTAAAATAAATTTCCTAAATATAAGAATGAGAACGTCTATTTCTTTTTTGTGAATGTGTGAATACCATACTGCCACTGAAAACATGAGTCACATGGATTAAGGATGTGGAGAGAGGGCTGATCAGGGTTCCGGGTCTGCTAACATCTTCTACAGCAGAAACAAAGTGTCAAGGCTTGCAACCAGGAAGCCAGTGCACAGGGTGTAAGTCTCCAGCCTCTTCCCAATGAGGCAGCCTATCTTTCAGGTACCTCTCTGGGTCCATGTTCTCTTCCTTTCTATTAAACCAAGCTCCTTAATTAGTCGAGTCCTCATTCAACCTGGCAGTGAGCTACTTTATTTGGGGAAACAGTAACAGTTACCTCCACCACTGACTGGCTGCCATCCGGATTGATTCGGAAAGAGCCCATCTGGATGGTCTTCTTGGGATCCACCTGGGCAATTTCCCACTCTAGTTCATCCACCAGAGCCCTGCAAGCTGGCGCAGGGGGAGAGGAGGTGGGGGAGGGGGAAAGGAGTCAACCTGGGGATTTCCATTCATTCTCATCCAGGCTTCGATCTCAGGACCTCCCAAAGCTCTGCACCCCCCACCTTCCTGCTCCCACTTCTCTTTGTGTCTTTACCTCCACAGTGTAGATCCTGGGCCGTCCGAGCCCAGGCAGTTCCCAGCAGGGCCCCCAGAAGTAGGGCCGGCCAGCCCCAGCCTTTCATCTCTAACGTAATGGGGTCGCTCCACCTGGGTTTGGGTGGGAATAAAGCGTAAGTGTGAGGAGCCGGCTCCGTTCCCCCACCCGCCTCTCATCCCAAGGCCTACACAGGCCGCAGGGTGACTGGTTCTACTTTCCAGGAAATGGCCGGGACACACAAGGGGCTCTGCGGCTTCGGCGCTGGAGGACCCGGATTCCCGCGGGCGGTGGGTGTCGGCGCGAGCTCGGATCTGGGGCTCAGCCCCCGACACTATGCCGCAGGGGAGGCCCTGGATGTTTGTGCTTCCGCGGCTTCTGCGCCGGGCTCACCGCGCCGTGTGGCAGCCACGGAGCGAAGGTGGAGGCAGCGAGGACGAGAGGCAGAGGAGCTGCCGGCAAGAAGCTGCCGACGGGAGCGGGAAGCGGCGCGTGGCCAGCCGCGTGGCGCACACCCAGGACCAGGCTGCGGGGACTCGGACGGAGATGCCCGCATCTCACCTCCAGCCTATAGACGGTCTCCTCTGCGGACCGGCCCCTTTCTAAGGACCCCGCCGCGGCCTTCGCTCCGGCCCACCCCGACCCTCGGCGCCACGCGCACCCGTCCCACCTCTGCTCCCGGGGCCGCCGCCGTGGGCCGGGCGCTGCAGGCCGGTCGGTCTCTCACGTTAGGTCTGGACTCTAGCGCCCAGCTGCGGGGAGCGGGGCTGTCCCGGCTCCTCCAGAGGCTCCGGTGCTTTCAGACACGGGGTGCCCCGGCGACCGCCTGAACAGCTCCCCGCACCCTATGGGGGCGCCTGCGCCGGGCTCCGATTCACTGCGGCGCCGGCCCACGCCAGGGTCGGACCCCAAACCCGCTCGTCCACTCTCGCGCGAACAGGCGGATTCGGAGCGACTCCCAGGCAGCGAGGACCCCGGCGGGTCGCGGGGCCGGCTTGCGTGGCGAGCAGCTCCACGTGACCGCCAGGGGTCAGCCGAGGAAAGGAGCGGCTGCACCGGGCCGGCCCTGGGCGGGCACGGAGGCGGGCGTGCGCGTCTAGTGGGCTGGGACCTTCAAAAGCGAAGGTGCGCTGATGGCCGATATGAAGCCCGATCTACATATGTTACTTGTATAATACTTTCAACAATAAGAATAAAAAGCTCGTTTCAATGCCCTGGAAACTACATCTCCCAGGGAGCACCGCAGCACCACGCAGACCCCGTTAGTAGCCACAGGTTGTAAGGTGTCCTGGGACCTGTAGTTTGTCAGCTTCTCCACTCCCCTTCCACCGTTACCTGGCAAGTCCGACTGTACGTCTTAAAAGAAACCGACCTGAGGCAGCCACAGCAGTGACCTAACTCTGTCCAGGTCAGACATTAATTATACTCCTCCAATATCCTTAACTTTGGACTCCACACAGCTTTACCTTTAATTCTAAGTGGGAATTTAAAGGCCTTAGATTTCCTCATTTATAATAGACAACACAGAGAAAGGAGAGGAAGGCCAAAGAGAACCCCACACTCGCAGGTCTCCAATGAGATAGATGACAGTCAATAATATTTTTGTTTTTATTTTATAAAACATGCAGTTTAAAACAAAACTTTAAAAAATAACAAGAAAATGAAACTTGTAACAGGAAAGTGGAGTGGATGGAAGACAGATGCTTCTCAGCTGTCAGCAGGAAGGAAGCCAGCAGCCAAGCTTTGTCTTGGACTCGAAGGCCCTTTTGGCAATGATGGTGTTGGCAACACTGGTTTGCTAGGGCCACCAAGACTCTGTATGCTGGCTTCCTGGCATTCTTCAAGCAGTCACAGGCTTGAGCTTGAGCTAAGTCTTGAACTACTGTTGTTGTATCTGGTTACTCTCCAGTACTTAGCTAACTAGGAACTGAAAGTTTTGGTTCCAGGATCTTCTTTGCCTGGATATTAATCACCCAGGATATTTATTAAGAATACCAATTACTTTTCATCTAGACTTTGTTTTTTGCAAAGGATGTAAAAGGAATCTGGCTGCTAGACCCTTTGCAACAATTCTGTTGCATTCCAGTTCTATTAATAGCACCACCTGTAAACCCTGAGCAGGTTCAATTCTGGAAGTAGACAGGGTATAGCCAACTTAGGAAGCTATCTCCCAGTTCTGAGGCCGCAGAACACTGAAGGGAGAGGCAGAAGCTGGTTGGGAGAGGATGAGGTCAGAGTGCCAGCACTGAAGAAAAAACAGCTGCATCTGTCAGAGATAAAACCAAGAACATTGACTCTTAAGGTGAGTGAAGAAAAAGTACCTTGGATTCTTCTTAGGAAGGAAAAATGCAAGAGGAAAGAGGGCTTGGACCTGCCCCAAACATTTTAGAACTGGCCAAGAGGAGAGTCTCAGCAACAAAAGCTATTTCACTGATGGTTGGATGAAATGCTTTGTACACTGTTAAGTGCTTTGCAAGTATATAAGGTAGGGATGGTACTGTTATCATCATCATTATTATGGTGGGTATAACTGTCACATATGCAATCAAAACCCACCCAGTTCGGTTTCCCTTGTCCCATCCCAGGCCTTACTCTTGGGACTTGTCTGGCCCTCAGGCTCAGGCACCTTCCAGTCCATCTTTCGGCCCTTCTCATAGAGGCCCTTGAGCACTTTGTGGAAGGACTCGGGCTCAGTGCCATTTTTGCTTAGCTCCAGATACTTTTGGTAAAGCTGAAGGGCTGTACGCGCATCTTCAATACTGTCATGGGTCTCCCCTTGAATCTTCAGGTCTGGGGAGGTAGAGGTGGAATAGTTTGAGACCTAGCAAAGGAAGATAAGAACATGTCCCCTACTCACATCCCCAACTCCCAATAAGCAATAAAAAACCAATAAGCAATAAAAAACCTACTGCCTTTAAGGGAAGAGGCCAAACACCATCCCTGGTGTACAGAAGGGATATTGAAGCTAATTAAGTCCTTCAATAACTTCACCAATAACTCGGGGTCCTTTTTCCTCCCTTTGGCCCCTCCAACACTTTTTCCTGCTCTTAATGAGCTCCACAAGGATCTTCAAGGCAGAGCAACTCACCCAGAAAGTACCAAGCAAGGAATCGCAGGGAAATCATTCGTTTTCGGGGCATGTGGAACAGATAGACAGTGTCAAGGACTTGGTCCTTGGGCACCTGGCAGGAATAAAAGAATGGAAGGCTAAAGATAAGGGATTCCATATTTTTCCATTCCCCAAAGGCACAATGTATACCCTGAGTGGCCCACATGCAAAGAAGACTCTTAAAATAGCCCTGCCCGAACCATGAGATTGATGACCCGGAAGTCCTTCTGCAGACCATGACCCACAAACTTGACTCCAATGTCTATGAGAAAACGAAGCTTTAAGTAGGTAGACTTGAGAGTTGTGAGGTGCTTAGAGGAAATCTTGGCATCGAGATCTCCTGGCTTTATTCCTGAGTATTGAGTCAAGTAATCCACGACCTAGGGATAGAAAAAAAGACAAGTCTCTCGGGAAATGAGGTACAATCTCCCCCTACCACTCTTCCCTGGGTTCCAGAGCACTCTATATAAGCACAGGGTCTGTGCTACCTGCACTTCCATATTCTAATACCTGCTCCTGGGTAGAGATGTAGTCATCAATGAAAGGGATACCCTCATTGGGTCCCTGGCCCCGAACACAGGTAATCCTAGCTACTGACATCTGACTTGGTTTGATGGTAGACTTGGTCCCATCACTGCGCAACTCTGCTTCCTCCTGCATAAGAAGAGTTAATAAGGAAATCAGAGAAATACTTATGACTCCTAGTATCCCCAGATTTCTGTTCTAACATTCTACACTTTTTGGTCTTGGTTACCTCATTAAGAGTGACAAATTCAGCATCCAGGCCCACCAGGTCCCCAACCTGTGGCATCTCATTCAGCATCAGCGGAATAAAGGTAGTATGTGTTTTCCGCTGCTTCCGTGCTAGTGAGGCTTCAGCCATCAGGACACTTGCCTCAATAGGGTTCTTGACTGAAAGGGAGAATCCAGAAGACACATTGCTGGGGGCAGGGAACTGACCAGGGGAGGGAAGCCCAAGGTAGCTGACCAGAGACCAGGTCTACACTGTGATCCCTCAATAATTAAAGCATATGAGTAAAAAGATCATGTCTGATGAACAAAGCAGGTAGATGGAACAGGTAAATAAGAAATGTGATAAGGCCCTGGCTGGTGTTTCTCAGTGGTTAGAGTATCAGGACATACCTGGGTTGCAGGTTCGATTCTCAGCCCTGGTTGGGGCGTGTATGGGAGGCAATCAATGGATGTGTCTCTCTCACATCAATGTTTCTCTCTTTCCCCATCTTTCCTTCCTTTCCACTCTCTCAAAAGTCATGAGAAAAAATATCCTTGGGTGAGGATTAACAACAACAAAGAAATGTGATAATGGAAAAAAAAAGTCAACAGAAAGGAAAGAATAAGATTTTCATTTTGGACTGTAGCTTAGAAAAATCTACAAAAATGAAGTTACAGTTTAAAGGCACCAAAAAGGGACTTAATAAGGAGTTCATTTCCAAAAGAGATCTTCACTTGAGGGTAAGAATGATTAGACTCAAAATCATAACCTTAGCTACTTGATCAGACTTTTCCCCAACACCTCCTTCCCACTATACCTTCAGGATCTTCAGCTTCTAAATTTAAGGCCTTATGAGTAGGACTCCCTGGAAATATTAACACTGGCTGCAGATCTTAAATTTTTTTTTAAGCATGCCTCTTTTTTATTGATAGATTTTTTTTTTAGAGAAAGGGAGGGAGAGGGAAGGGGAGAGAGAGAAAGGAGAGAGAGAGAGAGAGAGAGAGAGAGAGAGAGAGAGATATATTAATTTGTTGTCCCGCTTATTTATGCATTCATTGGTTGCTTCTTGACTAGGATAGAACCTGCAACCTTGGTGTATCAGGATGATGCTCTAATCAACTGAGCTACCCAGTAAGGGCACAGATCCTCATCTTATAAAGCTACTTCCCAGGTCTCTTCCTGAAGACCATTCTAAACTACCCACACCTTGGATCTACTCTTGTACCACTTACTGTTCAGGCTGTATTTAGAATTAAGATTTCTTTTGGTGTAATAAAGGATAGCAGGCACTTTCCAATTCATGTCAAACTGCACAGCTTCATGCTATAAAAGAGAAAGCACTTAATGGCCTACATATATGTCCCTTTTCCCCAAATTAGACAGAAGATAGGACTCTGGTGCTACGTTTAGCTCTGCTAATGCTTATAATTTTTGAGAACCCATCCCTCCCTCCTAAGTTTGTCTGGCATTCTCTAGGGCACTGAGGATGAGGATGCTAGGGAAAGGGGAGATGCAAGGGGAAATGCAATGTGTTACAACTAACCTTATCAATAGGTTCAATAAGAAAGTCATTGAAGAGATACCACTGCTGGTGGGTAACACCCTATGGAGATACAGAGAAAGACTGATGCCAAAGTGATGGTTGGACCACTCTGCCTCAGACTGAAGGTAAGGACAGATCTTGGATTCCATTCTGGCCACCGCCAGGAGTATCCCTGCACTGTATTATGTCACTCACCTCTTTGCGTTGGTGGTAGGTCTCTCCAACTTTGATGTGAGCCACCAGGCTGCCCCCTGTGCGTGAGTCCAGGATGTGTACCACAGTAGCCATCAGGTCATACACATAGACACCATGTTCCTCCTCTGCCCTGGCTGGGCCCCACTGTGAGGGGGGGTACCCAGGCTGCTAAGCTAAGTTTACGGATGGGGAAGGAAGGGGAATGGGGATAGAGGACAGGGAGTTTGGGGTATGGAATGGGGCACCACGGTGGGTTATCTCCATCCTAGCCCATCTATGACTCCCAACAATGAACTGAGTGACTGGAGAAGCCCACAACTGGCAAACACTCAGCCTTACTCCCTTTCTTTTTCCTACACTAAGTTCCACCTTCCCCCTGCCCTGCTTCTGCCCCATCCCTTTCTTCCTTATTCCCCCTCCTCTTCCCAGTTTTCCAACAACCTGCATCTCATCCCCATCAGTCCAATTGCAAACATCCAGTCCTTTGTTCTTGGTGAGCTTCATGCGAATAGAGAAAGGAAGCCAGACATTCTTCAACTCCTCAATGGAAGGACACCTCAGCATGCCCTCTGGACTGCCTAGTTCCTTCCTATCAGGACAGGAGAATTAGAAATTTGTTCTGAGGGGATCTAGCCAGTGACAAGAGGAGCGCTGGGTAGTTCAATACTTTGGTCACTCCCAAGACAGTACCTACCAATCAGCCAAAGCAAGCTCCGTGTTCTTGGAGATTTCCCCACTGTGCTTCTTTATTGCCATCTTGAAGGCAACCTGAACACAAAAGGAGAAAATATCTGATTCTTCAGGAATATTAATCATATGTGGAAGTCAGTCAGAAGAGGGAAGAAATTAAAAAGTACTCCTTTAAAAACAAAACTCCTAAGACCCTGTTGCCAGCCCTGGTCCTTACATCAGCCTGCATTCTCCAGAAATCAGCTTCTTTCAAGCTGTTCACTTCACAATTGATGACAAGAATATCTGGCAGGTGGCGGATGTTGCGTGTCTGGATCTGAGAGGATGAAACAAACAAGGAATAGCAGGGAGCCGACAGGGAAAGAATCCTGGAGAGGAGCGCTAAAACCTGGATCTGCATCCTCACTGGCGTTCTCCCACTCCCTGTAGATCCCTGGATGGCAGTGCTCCCCAAGCCCCGGATGAGACCATGGCTGGGTCCCCAACATGTCGGGACTCTAGCCCAGTGCAGCAGCCACTCACCGTAGGCTGGTACTTCTCGCAGTTGTCACACCAGGCCTGAGTGTTCTGCTCCAGGCAGATGCTTCGCTTTAGCACCTGAGCAAAGTCACAGTTCTTCCCGGTTTTATCTGTAGGGAAACTGGATACTTCAATCTAGGTTCTCCCTTCTATCCACTATTAGTGCTAGTCCCCCAACACCCTCTCCTTGATGTTACAGGACACTGGGGGAGCCTTCCCAACCCAACTGTAGGGTATACCGCTGTTGCTACCCTCAGGGTAGGAGAGTGTGAAGAGTAGAGTAGATGAGGCTCGCACGGTCTCACTGCCACAGCGGCAGAGGCTGCAGTTCTCCATCTCACAGCTGAACAGCTGCCCAATGACAGAGTCCCCCGATGAGCAAAAGCTGCTAAGAGTGGGGAGGGCGATATATGCACACTGAAGGAGTTATGAGACCCTGTCAGTCACAGAGGGGCCTGTCCTGGTAGCTTTAACGATTCCTGTGCCAATTCCATACCTGCTCGCAGCACCTCGATAAGCCTGAGGTACTTCCAGCTCCTGCATATCCTGATGCAGCTGAGTGAGAATGAAGCGATTCCACCTCTGGATGAGCCTGGCCAGATTGCCCTTCCCTGAAGCCTCATCGGAGTCAGCCAGGATCAGACCGAGGGCTGAGGCCTCAGGAATGGTGCGGAATGCCCGAAGAAAATTACTGCCCTGAAATCCAAGAAGGGTGTTGCTGGAAAGAGGTTATTTTTTCTTGTGGCCATTTGCACAAAGATATCTCTGCCTGTTATCCACCTCCCTCCCTCTTGTATTGTCCCAGGTCTCCAGGCACTGACCTGACAAGGGTCACCTCGGGAGAGGTCCAACATGTGGAAGAGGAAGCCCAGCTCACATGCCAGGCAGAACTCCTTCTGGCAAAGGTGGTTCTGGATTAGGCAGCGAACGGGCTCCAGGAAATAGAGCACCTGGAGGGAAGAACAGGAGAAATGACACAGGCAACTGCTACGAGGAGGAAGAGACTGGAAGGGTAAGTAAGCTGGTGGAAATCCAAAGCAGGAGTCCACTGAAGAAGTGGAGCTCACAGAAGAGTGTGTGGGGTAAAAAAGAATGGTAGAGCCCTAGCTGGTCTGGCTCAGTGGATAGAACGTCGGCCTGTGGACTGAGAGGTCTCAGGTTCGATTCCGGTCAAGGGCACATGCTTGGGTTGTGGGCTCAATTCCTAATAGGGGGGGTGCAGTAGGCAGCTGATCAGTGAATATCTCTCATCATTGATATTTCTCTCTCTCTTTCCCTCTCCCTTCCTCTCTGAAATCAATACAAATATATTTAAAAAAAGAAAGAAAGAATGGTAGAGGGGATCATCTTAAAGTGGGCCTGGTTGGGGGACATGGAAAAAGAGTTGTGGGGCCACAGAGAAGAAAGGCAGCAAGCATGTTCAAGTCACAAGAATGTCCATCCTTACCTGGATCATGCAGTTACAGTAGGCATTGGGGATATGGGGCTCTAATCCAGCAAACAGGGTCTTATTGTAGTGTTTGAAGTCAAAGTCCTCCAGCCCTAGCTTGGAGTATTTGATGGTTACCTGAGGCAGAAACAGTCTAAGCAAGATGAAGACATCCTCCAAGTCCCCTAGCCATGGCCTTCCCCAAACCTCCCTCCTGAGCCCAGCACGGTAGGAAGAGCTTCCCGACTAAGTCCTTCAGTCTTTTCTCCGATGACCCCTTTCCCGGGGAACCTTTCCCTACATCCCAGAGGGGTCCTTCCTTGGTATTTCCCAGCACCTTGCGGTATTTCTTAGAGACCATGTGGAGATGTGGCTCCTCTTCCCGCCCTATTGGTGATTCAGTGACCTTGCTGAAGCTGTCAAATTCACTGTCAGACTCCTTGAGTCGGTAAGGAATCTAGAATTTTTAAAAAGAGGTAACCTTGTTGGATGTCTTAAGCATCTTTGTTCCCACAACACTGAAACAGTCACCAACTCCTCAACCTAACCTCATAGGGTTTTCACCACTCACTGCTTCTTTTTATTCCCATTACCTACTCATCACTGCTGGACAACTGGGGTGGCTTCCACACGGGCTCCCCACATTCACTCTGTCCAGCATACTGCTACCACACTAACCCTCCCAGAATGCCCCTGTTAATGTAGCACTTCTTCCATTATACACTGGATTTCAAGTCCTCACAACCATCCTCAATCTTTCCAACCTCAATTTTTCTCTGTTTCCTGGTATAATAGTTGCTCCTGCCAGACTGGTTGGTATAGTCCCCACTGGGTACCCATTTTGCAGTTATGTCTCTTGAGACCTTACTAACACTGATCTTTCATCTTTAATAAGCTCTGCTGTTATTATCTACTTACCCATCTCTCACCTCTCCAGCTCAATATTTAGCTCTTTCAGTATGCCTGCCCTGACCACTCTGGCCCAGAGTAAAATTTTCCCTCCAAACAGCTCTGTCGATGAATGCTTATAACATTCCTCTAGCACTTAACAATAGAACATACAAATTTTTGTTATGAATAGGTCTTATTTTCTCCAACTAAATACAAACTTCTTAAGAGCAAGGACTCTATCTTCTATGTCTCTGAATCCTCCCTCACACCTAGCATAGTAGCTTCAATTTAGTAGCCTTCAAAAAACCTTTACTAACTGAAAACAAAACTACTGAGGACTAGTAAAGGAAAAAGACAGGAGACATGCCAGTGAGCTGGGGGTGGTGAGGGCTGGCCTTCTCCCTTCTAAACATACCTGATTGCGCAGCCTGGTGCGGGGGTTGGGTGCATAGCCAATGAAGCCCACCTTCTTCATGGTGCGCAGAATCTCTGCATCCACAGGAGGTGCTCTCCTGTAATGTAGTATTATAGTTCTAAGGCTTAAAGGTTGTTGTGTCTACCCATCTAATCCCCAACCCCAAGGGGCCAGATATAAAGAAGACACTGAAGGTAAACACAAATCAGAAAAGAAGTAGAATAATAATAGGGCTTGCAGAGAATTCCTGTATCTCAGCCCTTTCCCCACCCTACTTTTGGTCCAAATGTGAGGTACAACCTGGGAGCCGGAGCAGAGTTGGCAGCAGGCCAATCAGAGAGAAGCGTGTCAGTGGTGAGCGGGACAGGGATGAGGGACAGAGGCAGCAGGTCCTGGCTCCAGTCCAGAGGAGGCAGTGAGTCCACAAGACAGGGCAAAGCAAATTCGGTCTCCCGGGAGTAGGGGTTGAAGGAAGGCTCAGGGGAATCAGTCCAGAGGTGTACACAGCCTTCAGAATCTCCAAAGGCCAGGGCCTGCTTGCTGGCTGACACATCAAACGTCATCAGCAGAGGCCCCACAGGATTCACATGAAAGATGTCTGCTGGGTTGGCCAGGCCTGTGGGTTCACAAAACTGGCATTGCCCTAGGAGGGAGGAGGAAGCCCACTGAGCAAGCCCTGGAAGATGAAGGGCACCGTCCTTTTATGCCCTTCCTACCCTCTTCCCCTGGTATCAAGGAAAGATGAACCCCAAATCCATGTCTAGAGCTAGAGAGAATACCATCTGATACCTTCCCATAAACCACAGGGAGGTTTGCTACACAGCAAAAGGCAGTTCTAAAGTTGTTTTGCCTGTTCCACCTTTTACCTTTTTCTGTGTTCGTCACACACAGGGGGACAACAAAGCTTTAATCTCTGACCAAACCTAAGTGAGACCAGAGACCCCACTGAAAGGTTACTTCTTTCCCCAACAAAGAGGTTCCTGGGAGTATACTCCCTCTGGAGCCTAGTTCCCCTTTGCTCATCAGTCTCTCTTACACCATCTTACATCCCTTTCATACCCGACTGGGAGATGATAGCAAGACGAGAAGTATATGTAGGGATGAAGCGCAAGAAGGCAGGATCCACGTGTACTTGAAGTGGTGTGATGGCACGCATCATGCGCAGATCATACACCTTGAGGAAGCGGTCACAGGCGAGGCCGGTGAGGCGGCTGGAGAAGCCACAGCTGGCCAGCAGGTTGCCATGCACGTCAAAATCTGACAGACTCCCTGAGAAAGCATCAAACTCATGCTCCACCTTAAAAGTACGAAGGTCTCGCAGGGAAATCTGAAGAAGAGATAACTTGGTTATCTGCCAAAGATGGTATCAGGAAGGGTACCTGCCACCTACTTAACCCTGAGAGGCTCCTGCAAAAAGAACTAAGGCTTTAGTTATGGGCATTCAAAGCACGGAAAAAGCAAAAAGAGAACTCACTCACCATTTTGCTTCTCAGGTCCCTGGTTACAACAGAAAACATCAGGCTGAAAGACTAATCTCATAGTATAGCATGGCTAGATAGGAACTTCATTCACTGCTCCCTTCCCTCAAACTATAGGCACAGCGTTGAAAGAAAGGCTGGGCCCAGCCACATATCTGGTGGGAAGAAAAACAGAACTCAGCCACCTTGCCAGATGTATGGCCACAGAAGAAGAAGCGGTTTGTCTGTCTCATGATGGCGACTCCAGGTGTCTCAACAGCATACTGGGGAGGGAAGGAAAAACAGTGAGAATGATTCTTCCCACAAACCAGAAGGACAGAAAGGTAACACACGCATCTTAGGCATGTTCCCAGCTCAAGTATTACCCACCACTTCCGCCACAATAACCTCAGACTCTGTTTGGGCCTTTCCTGCCCCAGGCTTATACCTTCTGCGTCTCCTGGACAGTGTTAAGGTCAATCTCCAATATGTGGTTCTGCAGCCCACCAACAAGCAGCATGCTGCTGTCAGTCAGCAGGAGGCTGTGCATGTCCTCACTCTCGTCCAGCCTGTGGGGGACAGGAAAGGCTAAGGGGCCAGGGCCTCGAAAGCTTCAACCCTTTAGCCTTCCCATTCGATGTGGAACCCTCTTTCCCAGTCCAGAGCTGAGAAGCCACTTACAGATAATCAAATATAATGAGGCCCCCACGGGCCATATACTTGAGGTTGTTCTTGGTGAGAAAAAGGATACCATTCTCCAGGCTCTGGATCTGCCGAATTTCATCACTGCTGTTGACCTGAAACGATGAGTAGCGCTCCAAGGTTGGGCCAAAAAATGAAGTGGCATGACCCTGGAGGGGACAAAAAGGTAAGACACCCTGAGTGGAGAGGCAGGGCCATCCCCATATACATTTCAGGACCTAGACATCACTCAGCTGGTTTTCGTTCTTGCTTCCTGGCCTTTCTGGCCAGCAATGACTAAGGCATAAAGCTAGGCACCAATCTTAGGGAAAAACACACTGAAAATACCGTCTCATGTTTGCTTAATGCTTCACAAAGTGCTTCTGTTAACTCTTCCTCCTTTCATCCTCACAATGACCATACTGAGTAGGTAATGGCTCGGGTGGTTAGAACAGTGTCAGGGACATGGGTCTGACCCTCCACTGGCCATCTGGCTTTCTTATGTTCCACAGTCAAGTCTTTCTCTCTTCAGCCATTAGGGAAACATGTACTGTGGGTCACAGGCTGGAACAGAGAGAATGTGAAACTCATTCCACCATTGGCTCCTATGTCATTCACTCCTGGCTTCTCTCCTGACTCTTAGCTCATACCCTCCCTTCATGTGCTCCCCTTCTGACCACTCTTGAAACATGGCCATTCCCAGCCCACTATCTTCTCACTCACTGGTCTTCCTAGGTTATTTCATCAATTTTTAAGCTGATGAATCCTAATTTCTTTCCCTAGCCCAGACCACTGCCTCAAGCTTCAGGCTTAAACATCCAAATACCGACTACACATCTCTCCTTTGATATACCATAATAACCTCAAACTCATTACTGCTTAAATTAAACACTTTTACCCCATTTCAAATCTTAACTGTACCATGATCTACCCACTAGACCAGGGGTGGGCAAACTTTTTTGACTCAAGGGCCACAATGGGTTCTTAAACTGGACCGGAGGGCCGGAACAAAAGCATGGATGGAGTGTTTGTGTGAACTAATATAAATTCAAAGTAAACATCATTACATAAAAGGGTACGGTCTTTTTTTTTTTTTTTTAGTTTTATTCATTTCAAACGGGCGTAGTTTGCCCACGGCTGCACTAGACCAAGTCACTGGTAGTCAAGTCTTGTTTTACTTCCTAAATATTTCCCAAATCTGTTCTCATGTATACATCTCTGTAGTGCTTCTTCATTCAGGCCTTATTGTATTTTATGTGAACTACAACAGCCTGCAAACTGATCTCAAACCGTCCTACCTCGTCCCCCTTAAATCAAACTCTGTACTGCTACCTCGATAATACACTGAAGTTGCAAACCAGACCGCATCATTCTGGATAAAAATCATTGGTGGCCTGGCCCTGGCTGGTCTAGCTCAGTTGGTAAGAGCGTCATCCTGTACATCAGAAGGTAGGGAGTTCAATTCCCAATAGGGGCACATACTCAGGTTGTGGGTTTGATCCTCAGTTGGGGATTGTGCAGGAGGCAACGGATTGATGTTTCTCTCACATGGATATTTCTCTCTCTCTCTCCCTCTCTCCGAGAGCAATCTTAAAAAGTCATTAAAAAAACACAACAAAAAACCCTTTGGTGGCCTGAAGGATCAAGTCCAAGTTCCTTTAAGACACAAATGGGGCCCTAGCTGGTTTGGCTCAGCGGATAGAGTGTCGGCCTGTGGACTGAAGGGTCCCAGGTTCGATTCCGGTCAAGGGCATGTACCTGGGTTGCGGGCACATCCCCAGTAGGGGGTGTGCAAGAGGCAGCTGAATCGATGTTTCTCTCTCATCGATGTTTCTAACTCTATCCCTCTCCCTTCCTCTCTGTAAAAAATCAATAAAATATATATTTTTAAAAAGATACAAATGGGGCCCTGGCTAGTTTGCTCAATGGTTAGAGTGTCCACCTGTGGATCGAAGGGTCACAGGTTTGACTCCCGGTCAAGGGCAGGTACCTGGGTTGCAGGTTTGATCATCAGCCCCAGTTGGGAATGGAGGCAACCAATCCATGGGTCTCTCTCATTCAATGTTTCTCTCTCTCTCCCCTTCCCTCCCTCTAAAAAAAAAAAATCAATGGAAAAAATATCCTCAGGTAAAGATTAACAACAACAATAAAAAGATACAAATGAGGTTTTCTAGGATGTTTTCCCCCCAGCTATCTTTATGGCTCCCTAAATCCCTTCTACGTGGCTTAAAATGGGCTTCCTGGCCTAAACCCAGGTCTCTACTCAAATGTGACTTTATCAGAAAGTCCTTCCCTGACAAACTATCTCAAATGGCAACACCTCCATCCTTTATTACCTTAACACCTTTATTCACTGTATTTTTCTTAAAGATACTAAGCACCACGTGATATATAGTGGGGCCTTGACTTACAAGTGTCCCGACTAACGAGTTTTTTGAGATACCAGCTGTCTCTCGGCCGATTTTTTGCATTGAGTTGACAGAGTAATTTGAGTTAATGAGCTCCTTAACGAGCTCGGTCTCGGAACGAATTAAACTTGTAAGTCAAGGCCCCACTGTATTATAAATTATTATGGTTGCCTTTTAAAATGCTTATTCCAAAACTAGACCCCAGAGCAAGGCCTGGCACCTGGTAGCTTAAAAAACACTGGTTGCGCCCTAACCGGTTTAGCTCAGTGGATAGAGCGTCGGCCTGTGGACTCAAGGGTCCCAGGTTCGATTCCGGTCAAGGGCATGTACCTTGGTTGCAGGCACATACCCGTTAGGGAGTGTGCAGGAGGCAGCTGATTGATGTTTCTAACTCGCTATCCCTCTTCCTTCCTCTCTATAAAAAAATCAATAAAATATATTTAAAAAAAAATTAAAAACACACACAAAACAAAACAAAACAAAAAACACTGGTTGAATGAAGAAATGTCTAACTCTTCAGCCTCAGCTTCCAGTCCAGTAAACCATAATGGTTTGTAGTTCCTGCAATCACTATGCTGTGTGATATATTGGGAATTTTTGTTGATCCCATTCCTTTTGCCAACATAGCATTTTCCTCCCTTTTTCCTGATTTCTACTCCTCTCTTAGGACTCAGTTCGGGGTGTCACTTCCTTCTGGAGGTCCTCTGACTCTCCTGTATGCTCACTAGCACCCAGTAAATATTTTTTCACACTGCCATTTAGTAGTTTAT
>NW_005871167.1:3154718-3186770 GCF_000147115.1 Myotis lucifugus | reverse complement strand
AAGCACATCAATGTCTCCTTTCAGCCCTTACAGAGGGGTACAGTTCTTACCCCATGGCTTCCCACCCACAGCATCTCCTCGTGCAAGTCAAAGTGGGAGACGGTGACAGGCACACCCACTTCAGCCACCACACTGTGCAATTCAGAGTAGACACCTTCCATTATGTGCACTGACTCCTGGACAGGAAGAGCCTCCAAGGCCACTCCCTCCGGGTCCAGCTCCACATTCTGCAGCAGACTTGGGTTCAGGTGGGCATCCAGGACGGGGTCCAGGGCAGAATGCATGGCTGGGGCATACTCTGCCAGTCCAGGGTCCAGACCCTCGAAGTTCATGATGATTGCAGCAGATTGGACCCGTGTCACACCCTACTTTGCCACAGCCCCTTTAGATGCCTGACCCCAACCTTCAGCAGGACAGCACCAGTGGGCATCCTGGCCTGTAAAGGGAAAGAGGTAGCTAAGTCAAGGGTAGGCCCGGGTACTTATATTAGTGTGTTATGTGCTATCTAGAGAGGAGGAGGAGGAGGAGGTAGGCAGCGGATAGAGCAGGAAGGAAGCGGATGGGCAGCTGGGCAGAGGTGGTAACCGTCTCCCTCCTCTCACCTAGGTCCTCTGTACTCTCCCCCACTCTCCCACTCCCCCTTACGACCTAACCCAATCCTGACTTCCTTTCCACTTCCCTTCAGGCCTGCTCACTTGCCTGGTTCATCCCTGAACCATCACTGGAAGGAGCAGCAACTGCAGGGTAGGAATCAGGTAAAGGGGAGTGCGGGGCTGGGTCCCCAGAGTCAGGGCAGGGAGTGGAGGGCAGGGGGAGAACAGAAGTCAGTTTCCCAGAGCCCTCTGTAATATTACCCAGGATTCTCTAGGGGGGAATAAGAAGGGCCAGTTCCCACAATGGGGGCGGGGGTAGGGTAGCGTGATGGAAAGGGCTAGCTACCCAGAATTCCCTGGGGGAACCTGAGACATCAACTACCCAGAATTCTCCCACGGCAGCGGGGAAGAGAGGGGACAGGACAGGGGTCAGATGTGTTGCTAGGATGCTTGCGGGGATTGGGTCATTACCAAGATTTCTCCATGGCGGATATTTTGGAGCGCGTGGAATTAAAAGGAGTAGGGGGAGAGCCAGCGCCGTCAGCTCCGCGGGAAATTCCAATTTCCCCAATTCTCCCCCGCGCCTCAGGCTCAACCGAACCTGCGACGGGAAGGAGGCGGGTCCCCCAGTCGCAGCGGCCAATCACGAAGGGCTTGGAGCCCACCTTAGCCAATCCGAAGGAGCCAGGGCCCGCCGGCTCCGCGAGCGGACGGGTGACGCAGATCGGGGCAAAAACAAGACGACGGCACGCCGGTGGGGACAAATGTCGTCAGGACCTGGCCCTGTTCGTTGTGGTTAAGAAGTAACCCCTTGTCTTCGAAGCCTCCTTTGAACAAAACTGGAGAACGCCGGTTCTAAACAGAACTTCCATGCTTCCCTATAACTTAAGAAACTGTCATCAGGGAGCCTGCTGGGTATTCCCACCAGAGCCGGGTCACCCCCTCCTCCTCCGAGCTCCTGTGAACTCCTCCACAGCCTCTGACCCTGTTGCCCCCGAAACTCGCCGGCATTTCCTGTCCTTTCCAGATGTGGGAGAGAAAAAGGAAGCAGGAGCCTCGCTCCTGACAGGCCGAGTAGCTGAGGTTCCGAAGGCGTCCGTCCGAAACTCCGTCTGTGTCCGACCTTCCCAGGAGCGGGACCCTCAGTAGCAAATTCCCCGTTTCTTGGACGGACTTTATCCCTCAGCGGGGCGTGAGCACAAGCAAATTGAGACATTTGCCTTCCCCAAACTCTTTTTTTTTTTTTTTAATGTCTTAATTGGTTTTTTAGAGAGAGAGGAAGGGAAAAGGAGATAGAAACATCCATGAGAAAGAACATCAACCCGCTGCCTCCTGCAGGGATCCAGCCGGCAGCCAGGCATGTGCCCTGACAATCAAACCGGCAACCTCTAGTGTACGGGACGATGCTCACCCACTGAGCCACACGGGCTGGGCATCCCCCCCCCCCCCCCCCCATTCCCCAGGCATGTTTATTAAAGCTGGAGACATTGAAACAAGGACCGGCCTAGGATAGAAAGAGCAACAGGAGGGAGCCCAAGTGGGCTGTTCGGGCTCTAAAAACGTTATGGGAAAGAAGCGAGCAAACGCGGTGCTGCTGTCAGCTCCCTGGACAGTCAGTGGAAAGGGGCCGAGGCGACGGGTTCAGGGGGTTAGACCACTAGCCTCGGAAGAGCTGCGCCCTGGTTGTAGGTCTGGTGGAGGCGCTTAGGGTTTAAGAGAAAGAATTCACTGGAAGAGGAGACGGGAAGGAACCACCCCACCCCACACACACACCTGCACCCACGCTGCCTTCCCAAAACTCCTACAGATTTAGTATCAACAGTTCTTCCAAGGGATTCTTGGGGCCTTACTCTGAGGTTTAACTGCTTTGAAATGGATCCAGGTTGTGCGATGTCTCCAAGGCACATTAGCTCAATTTTTATGTATAGGGTGTCCTCCAAAAATGTATACACACATTTTGAATAAAGGCAGTGTTTATTAAAATACATTTCTTTTTTTAAAAAATTGATTTCAGAGAGGAAGGGAGAGGGGGAGAGAGAGAGAAACATCTATGATGAGAGAGTCACTGATTGGTTGCCTTTTGCTCACCCCACACTGAGAATGGAGCCTGAGCATGTGCCCTGACCGGAGTCGAACTGTGACCTCCTGGTTCATAGCTTGATGGCTTAAAATACATTTCATTTACAAATTGAGCTATCGGCTGTTAAAGTGTGTGTACATTTTTTGGGACACCCTACATATGTGTATACATAAATATATATTAATCCTTACCCAAGGGTATGCTTTTATTTTAAAGAGAGAGGATGGGAGAGAGAAACATTGATGTGAGAGAGAAACATCAATTTGTTGCCTCTTATATTCGCCCCAACTGGGATCAAACCTGCAACCTTTTGGTGCACATGTTGACACTCCAACCAACTGAGCCACCTGGCCAGGGCTAGCTCAGTTTTTGTTTGCTTGCTTATGTTTTTATTTATTTTAGAGAGAGGAGGGGAGAGATAGAAACATCAATGAGAGAGAATCATTGATCGGCTGCCTCCTGCATCTCCCCTACCAGGGATCGAGCCTGAAACCCGGGCATGTGCCCTGACTGGGAATTGAACTGTGACCTCCTGGTTCATGAGTTGATGCTCAACCACTGAGGGCAGGGCCTAACTCAATTTTTAAAGGCTACATAGAGTGCCTCTTTGGTGGAAGGAATTCCTCACAGAGAATAGTTTTAAAACATTTCTCTCCCTCACTCTGGCTGGTGTGTTCAGTGATTAGAACATTGGCTTGAGCACCCACCAAAGGGTCTTAGGTTCGATTCCCGGTCAAGGGTACCTGGGTTGCAGGTTCGATTGGGGCACCTACAGGAGATGTCTCTCTCACATCGATGTTACTCTCTCTTTCTCTCTCTCTTTTCCTCTCTCCCTCCCTCCCTTCTACTTTCTCTGAAAAATCATTGGAAAAAATATCCTTGGGTGAGGATTAACAACAATAACAAAAACAAACAAGCCCTAGCTGTTTTTGCTCAGTGGATAGAATGTCCGCCCACGGACTGAAGGGTTCCAGGTTCGATTCTGGCCAAGGGCACGTACCTAGGTTGCAGACTCAATCCTTGGCCCTGGTAGGGGCATAGGCAGGAGGCAACCAATTGATGTGTCTCTCTCACATCGATGTTTCTCTCTCTGTCTCTCCCCCTCCCTTCCACTCTCTTTAAAAATAAATGGATCTTTTTTCCCAACAGGTTTGCCGCCAGAACACAGGTGACATGAAAACAATCATTAACTCAAACCCAAGATGGGAAAGGAAAAGATTCACATCAACATCATTGTCATTGGACATGTAGATTCCGGCAAGTCTACCACTACTGGCCATCTGATGTACAAATGTGGTGGGATCAACAAAAGAACCATCAAGAAATATGAGAAGGAGGCTGCTCAGATGGGGAAGGGCTCCTTCAAGTATGCCTGGGTCTTGGATAAATTGAAAGCTGAATGTGAGTCAGGTATCACCATTGATATTTCCCTGTGGAAATTCAAGACCAGCAAGTATTATGACCATCATTGATGCCCCAGGGCACAGAGACCTCATAAAAAAACATGATTACAGGCACATCTCAGGCTGCCTGTGCTGTCCTGATTGTTGCTGCTGGTGTTGGTGAATTTGAAGCAGGCATCTCCAAGAATGGGCAGACCCGTGAGCATGCCCTTCTGGCCTACACACTGGGTGTGAAACAGGTGATTGCTGGTGTTAACAAAATGGATTCCACTGAGCCACCCTACAGCCAGAAAAGATACAAGGGAATTGTTAAAGAAGTCAGCACCTACATTAAGAAAATTGGCCGAAACCGGTTTGGCTCAGTGGATAGAGCGTCGGCCTGCGGACTGAAGGGTCCCGGGTTTGATTCTGGTCAAGGGCATGTACCTTGATTGTGGGCACATCCCCAGTAGGAGGTGTGCAGGAGGCAGCTAATCGATGTTTCTCTCTCATCGATATTTCTAACTCTCTATCTCTCTCCCTTCTTCTCTGTAAAAAATCAATAAAATATATTTAAAAGAAAATTGGCTACAACCCTGACACAGTAGCATTTGTGCCGATTTCTGGTTGGAATGGTGACAACATGCTGGAGCCAAGTGCTAATGTGCCTTGGTTCAAGGGATGGAAGGTCACCCGTACAGATGGCAATGCCAGTGGAACCACACTGCTTGAAGCTTGGGATTGCATCCTGCCACCAACTCGTCCAACTGACAAGCCCCTGCGTCTGCCCCTCCAGGATGTCTTCAAAATTGGTGGCATTGGTACAGTCCCTGTGGGCCAAGGGGAGACTGGTGTTCTCAAGCCCGGTATAGTGGTCACCTTTGCTCCAGTCAATGTTACAATGGAAGTGAAGCCTGTTGAAATGCACCATGAAGCCGTGAGTGAAGCTCTTCCTGGGGACAATGTGGGCTTCAACGTCAAGAACGTGTCTGTCAAAGATGTTCGCCGTGGCAATGTGGCTGGTGACAGCAAAAATGACCCACCAATGGAAGCAGCTGGCTTCCAGCTCAGGTGCTCATCCTGAACCACCCAGGCCAGATCCGTGCTGGATGGGCACACCGCTCACATTGCTTGCAGATTTGCTGAGCCGAAGGAGAAGATTGGTCGTCGTTCTGGGAAAAAGCTGGAAGATGGCCCCAAATTTTTGAAATCTGGAGATGCTGCCATCGTTGATATGATTCCTGGCAAGCCCAGGTGTGTTGAGAGCTCCTCTGACTACCCTCCTCTGGGCCGTTTCGCTGTTCGTGACATGAGACAGACAGTTGCTGCGGTGTCATCAAAGCCGTGGACAAGAAGGCAGCTGGAGCTGGCAAAGTCACCAAGTCGGCCCAGAAACTCAGAAGGTAAATGAATATTATTCCCCAACACCTGCCACCCGTTTTACTCGGTGGTGGAAGAACTCTCAGAACTGTGTGTCTCAGTCGGCCATTTAGGTTTAATAGTAAAAGGCTGGTGAGTGATTACAATGCATCATAAAAGCTTCAGAAGGAAAGGGGGATGTTCTGTGGGCCATTTGGTTCTTTTGTGTGTGGCAGTTTCTAAGTTATTTGTTTTTAAAATCAGTACTTTTTAATGGGAACCACATGACCAAAAATCTGTCACAGAATTTTGAGACCCATTAAAATAACAAAGTTTAATGAGAAACCTGTGTGTTCTTTTGGTTATACCACTTAGGTAAAAGACTTCAGAGTTGCCCATGACCTATTTCCAGTGTTATATCTGCTGATACATTACAATTGGATAGTTCTGGGTGGGAACTTTGGTGTTCCTCCCCCCCCCCCCCACTTTGTCTTAAAGGGAGGAATCACCTGTCTCTTCATGGTCAAAGCTGTGGGAAAGGGGGGATCTGTTGGTGTAACACTACATAGGTTAGGCCAGGTAAGCAAAGAGTAACTTTGTGTTGTAAGCTAGTTTCTAAAGGCCAAATTCTGTAAAGTCCAGGTGTTACATATAAAATTTTGTAGTTACATTGATATTGAGTAAATTTGTTGGTATGTCAGATTTTAGTTTCCTAGTTTTACTGGAATGTGACTCACATTTACAAATGCTGAGGTAGTTTAAGAACCTAATGTGAGGCTTAAATAGTATTGAGCACTGTCTTGCTGCAGTTAATTGTATACAAATTCTAGGAAAAATAAATGATGCTGGAAGTTGAAAAAAAAAATCAATGGAAAAATATCCTCAGGTGAGGATTAACAAAAATAAATAAATAAATAAATAAATAAATAAAATCTTTTAAAAAATCCCCAAAACACCATTTTTCTCCTTTGATAAAGGCTGGTACAGAGACCCCATAATTTAGACTTCCAGGACTCAGCATGGTCCTAGACTCAGAGAAAAATACCTTAACTCAGAGACACGTGACCTGTTATACAGGTATCAGCATGAAAGGGTTGTCAGGCCGAGAACCGAATTGTTTGAGATGGGAGATGTTCAAGAAAGTTGTTCAGCCCTAGCAAGTTTGGCTCAGTGGATAGAGCATGGGACTGTGGACTGGAAGGTCCCGGGTTCGATTCTGGTCAAGGGCACATGCCCAGATTGTGGGCTCGATCCCCAGTAGGGGGCGTGCAGGAGGTAGCTGATCAATGATTCTCTCTCATCATTGATGTTTTTATCTCTCTCTCCCTCTCCCTCTCTGAAATTAATAAAAGAAAAAAAAGTTGTTCAAGAAAGTCAAGATTGAAGATGTTAGAGAAAGTTTGTTCTCCAACGTCTCCTATCTTGAACAAATTGGTTCTCAACCAAGTTGTTCATGGAAAAAATATCTTGGTTGTTGAACAAAACTTCGGTCCCCCCCCCCCCACCCCAATCCCTTCATGCTGATACTTGTATGATCAGTCACATGTCTCAGGAGAGAATGCTCAAGTCTGAGTCAGCTTACTGCTAAACCTCGAGTTAACATCTCAGGAAATTGTGCTGTGAATATTTTCTTTCTTTTTTTGTTTTTAGGGGTCTGGAACGGATTAATTCAATTTACATGATTTCTAAAGGGAAAAATGATTTGGATTTTTAACAAATTGCTTCTTGAACAGCCTTCCAGAATGAATTTGAGAACCGAGGTTCCACTGCACTCGGCATAAAGTGAGAGGTGATATACAGGGTGGGGCAAAAGTAGGTGTACAGTTTGAAGTACACAAAGACAGTGTAATCTTGGATTATTTATTAATTATTGTGTCAGTTTTCCATGTGAACCACTGTAAACCTACTTTTGCCCCACCCTGTGTATTAGCTATCATTATTAACTACCCGGGGAACTTCAACTGGATTTGGAGCCTGGTCATCCAACTGGAAAGGCCTACTTAGGCGTGTCTTGTGAATGTGATTTGCATAACAGTTAAAGCCCTGCTGACGTCAAGGACTCCTTGAAGCTCCAGGTCAGATCTAGTCCTGGAAGTAGTTCCTGCCACACAACCGTCCCACAATTGCCCCACCAACCTTGCTTCCTACCCAACTCCCAAAGCACCAGGAAGTGAAACAGAGCAGCAGAACCCATGCCTCCAGCTCAACCCTTGCCCTTGTCATCTCCTCCCCCAGAGTTCCACTTCCTCCTCCTCCTTTTCACCTTTCATCTCCTATCTTGTAGGGCTCTCAGGATGGGAATCAGAGGTGGAAACATCATAGGACAACTTATATTAAAGTGAGGTGGGTTCCACTGCCATCACCAATTTCCTTGTTCTGTGAATATCCACTGTATGTGGGGAGCAGCAAACCATTTCTCACTCAAACTGAGATAACATCTCTGATGCTGAAAATGTTTTACCCAAAGGATGGATTTACCAGAGAGTCATATTTGAATCAGAAGTTTCACTGGGCAGTTTTGACTAATTCTAAGGGAGACCTCTGTCCAGGGTAAGTTTCTCAGAGAAAAAGGATCAACTCTGGGGGAGGCTTTGGGAGCCATCAGTGTGGTCACCCATGGCCTCATTCTGACGTCCAAATTGTCCTGGGATCCTCCACTTAGGGTGGGGGCAGCCCCACATTTGGACCACCCTCCGCTCCCACGCCTAACCTCACACTCTTAGCTGTTTCACTGATGTTGCATCAGGGAGGGTGATGAAATCGGTGTCAGCGGATTTTACCCATGGATGCAACAGGCTGAAGGACTGGCCAGGGTCACTGAACTATGCACCTTCAGCTACCCAGAACTCCTAGACTTCTTAGCCATGGTGGAGGGGCTGGAATATCTAAGCTGGACTTCTAGCCCTTGCTTACACTGGTGTCTCAAAAGAACCATCACTTGCATCCCACAGGGCCCATGACCCTTTGGGCCACTAAGGTTGAAGAATCAGATGGTTCTTAGCAACAATTCCCTCCCTCCAACAGTCCTCCTACCCTCCACAGTGAGGCCTGAAGTGCGGGAGCCGTAACATTATATAGCAGTATGTGGCTGCCCAGTTCTCAAAGTGCCTTCATGTCCATTCTCTCCCAGTGAGAACGACACTGTTGCCAATGAAGAAAAAGAAGCCCTCTTATCTTCAGAGGGTATCTGGTGGGAACTAAACTTCACTGCCATTTTATTGGGAAATAAATGAATGCTTATGTTTTGATTTTTCCTTAGGCAAGGGGAGGTAAGGACATTAGGTGGTGGTGGGGGGTAGTTTTGAGAGGCAGAAAGATGAGGAAAAGGTTAAACAGGAAGGAATTTGAGACTAGATTCATTTAAATATTCATTACTCCACCCCACCCCTTCTGGAGCCATTTCAATTCCTGGAGAGCATTACACATATGTCCTATCCCAGGCCTCCAGCCACAGCAACCGCACGAGTCATTTCCCCTGGAGCTGAGGCTGCTTACCTGGGCTCCCCACAGCGGGGATGATGCAGGGAGGGGAATCCCACCTGCTGTGAGTCACCTGCTAGTATAAAGGGCGGGTGTTACAATGCAGGGACCTTAAAAAGGGACTCAGACAAGGAGAGAAAAATAAGGGAAGCAGCGGAGAACCTCAGCGAACGAAGCCAAACCAGAGACGCACAGAACAGAGAGAATCAGGCTCTGAACAGGGGGAAGTGGGCAGAGATTCCACAAGGACTGGTGCAAGGCCGCCAGATTTGAGAAGCACCAGGATGCTGGGGAGCAGAGCTGTGATGCTGCTGCTGCTGCTGACGACATGCTGGACCGCTCAGGGCCGGGCCGTGCCTAAAGGCAGCAGCCCTGCCTGGGCTCGGTGCCAGCAGCTCTCACAGAGACTGTGCACACTGGCCTGGAGGGCGCACCCGCCAACGGGACATGTGGTGAGTGGCACCCTCCGGGCCTAAGCAGGAGCCTCTCCACGCCCTCCAAGGCTGCAGGACGTGGGGGACTCTGCGGCCTGGGTGGGAGCTGGAGGGCAGGGAAGTGGGGCTCCTGGGAGAGTCATGGGCCTGAGTCCACATGGGTGTGAAAGTGCTTACTTGATGCTTCTGCTCCATTCCAGGATCTACCAAGAGAAGTAGGAGAAGAGGAAGATGAGACGACAAATGATGTTCCCCACATCCAGTGTGAGGACGGCTGTGACCCCCAAGGACTCCGGGACAACAGCCAGGTGCTAAGACGAGGCTGGGCCACAAGGAAGGGCATGGAGACATATCTGGGCGCCACGGTGAATTAGTAAAAGTCACATCTGTCCTTGTCCATTCAGGCTGCGGTGACAACATACCGTGGACTGGGCAGTTTATAAAGGACAGAAATCTCTCCACAGTTCTGGAGGCTGTGACAAATAAAGTCACTGGGTCCACACCCACGGGGATTAGGGTAGCAGCATGGTTGGGCGAGGGCCCTCTTTCAGATCGTACCTCAGAAGTGGCTAGGCAGCGCCCTGGGTCTCTTTTATAAACTCCAGTGCCATTCCTGAGGGCTCCATCCTCATGACATACTCACCTCCCACCTCCTAATACCATCACATTAGGGGTTAGGATCTTCACGGCTGGGTCTGGGAAAGGCGAAGAACTGGAGGGTCTTTGGGGAACGGACTAGGGAGAGGGTCTCAGTTTTCTTTCACTGCTTTTTCTTCCCAGTCTTGCTTGCAAAGGATCCACCAGGGCCTGGTTTTCTACGAGAAGCTGCTGGGCTCAGACATTTTCACAGGGGAGCCTTCCCTGCTCCCCGATGGCCCTGTGAGCCAGCTTCATGCCTCTCTGCTGGGTCTCAGGCAACTCTTGCAGGTATGCGTTAGGGGCTGGAGCATGGCCGCTTGAGGTCTCTGGCAGACGAGGGTGGTGCTGGTGGTGATGAAGGACCTCGAATCCTCTCTCATTGTGTCCTGTGTCCTTTCAGACTGAGGGGCACCATTGGGCGACTGAGCAGACTCCAAGCCTCAGTCCCAGCCAACCATGGCAGCGGCTCCTTCTCCGCCCTAAGATCCTTCGCAGCCTTCAGGCCTTTGTGGCTGTGGCTGCCCGGGTCTTTGCCCATGGAGCAGCAACCCTGAGCCCCTAAAGCCGACAGCTTAAGGATGGCCTCCAGATCTTCATGGCTAAGATGAACCTATCGGCTGAGGCACCTGTGAGCCAACAAGCGACTCAGTCATTAATTCTAATGGGACCTGCATTGAAAAATTACCAATACTGGCGGATTTATGATGCTGACCCAGGACATGTTGAGTATTTATTAGAGGGGAAGGGAAAATTTGGGATTATTTATTCTATTGGCAGCAGTTTGAGGGGGAGGATTATTTATTATATTTATACTGACTTATTTACTTTTTTCAATAAACTTATTTATATGGATATTTAAGTCTAATTTCTAGGTTTGGTTGGGGAAAAGAAAACAAATGAAAAAACAGGGATGAGGGTCTATAATATGCAACCTTCTTCTACTCTGGGGCTATGGTGGAGAGGGTATTTCCTTTTGACCCCCCCGGTGTATAGAGTAACTGGGATCTTTTTGGTCTTAATCCCTGCGTGGCTAAGCAAGATGAAAGGGATGACAAGGGGACGAGATTAGGAAATGGGACACCTCTCTTGCTCCCTGACCCAGGGCCTCCTTCCCTGCTTTCTTGGCCAAGAGTGTATTTAGCCAAAGATGGGGATCCCGATCACTGCAGGATCCAAAGTCAGAGCTGTTTGAGCAGAAAGGGCATTCCAGGAAGATAAAGGTCAATCCCCCAAACTAATGGGATTCTCCCTCAATGGATATCTGTGGGCCCCTTCAGAAGGGAGTTTGATTACCCCGAGGGAGTTAAACTACCTTTGAAAGGAAGTATGGAAATGTTCTAGTGATTATTTCTCTTCCTTTCTCCATTTTCACAATATCCACAAAAAACATGGGCTTTGGAGTCAGACAGACCCAGGTTTAAAATTTGGCTTTGGCACCAACCTGCTGAGGAACAAAGGGCTAATTCTGTAACTAACACCCCCTCCCTTACACACACTCATATACAGCTTACTTCCCCCTGGAAGAATCTATGGGTCAGGAAAGGTTGCTCCAAACAGGGAGGAAAGAAGAAGAAACATGACCAGAGGGGCATACTGGGGTGGGTGGAAGACATGCCATGCTTTGCTGACCTTGACCCGACATGGCCTATTGGTGTTTTCAAGAACATTCGTCTTTGTGAGAAGGGAAATAAAGAAGATCAAAGAGGAAACGTTTCTAGGTCAGCACAACGTTTATTAGCCACTTCTGCTCAGATGGGACTCTTTCTCAATAGTACTGTTCCTCTAACACACGATTTTCAACCAGTGTCCCCAGAGTTTTTTAAACATACAACACCTAACTTTATTCAGGAGCACTGACCTCTTTTTCCTTAGACTGTCAAATAAAAAAATAACAACCACCAACACAACAATAGCCATCCTGTATGAATGAATCAAAATTACACCTATTTTTCTGTCAGATCGGCCAAAAACTTTTTTTTTTTGGTGTGCTGCAAAATTTTAGTAATTAGTTTCTATGTGCTATGAGATGAAAAAGGTTGAAAGCCGCTGCTCTCACATACCAGGCAGGAAATAGCCGCGTGTAGAAGGCCTCACTTTCATTTGCATCTCGGGTTTACTAGAAGCACATCTTAGAGCAAAGGCAGTTGTCCCGGGGTTTCCTGGGAATGGCTAAGGTGGGAGGTTGTCCAGAGCTCATGAAAAACCTTCAAGGTCCTAAGTTCCAGGAACTTGATCTCTGCCCAGGTCCATGCCCAAGGAATAGAAAGAGTCTTTTCAGGTAAACAATATATTGCACACAAGAAAGGGATGACATCTTAATAGAGAAATATCTAAGACCCAGGGCTTCTCTTCCTCTGTAAACATACCAATCTATACTATAAAAAGCAGTTCCTGAGTTCCCAGCTAGCGAACATCCCTGGTCTCCTAAGCATTGGGAAAGTGGAGTCTAGGCAGCATTAGTTATTGTGCAAAGCTTCACAGGCACATTAGGCTGGTAGGATCGGTTTCTAGGGGAGGAATGGATGTGGCCACTGCTAAAGGCTCTAGGTCCTGCCCTGCCTTTAGCAGTGGCTCTAACTCCAGGCCCAGCCCTGGCTCTGGTGTGTGTGTGTGGGGGGGGGGGGGGGGGCGGGCGGGGCGCGAGGGTTGGAGGGAGATCGGTAAGAAGAGGAGGTCTACCTCCTACTTCCTCTTCAGAGGGGAGCTTCCCAGTGTGGCTGAGGCAGAAAGCTCTCAGTCCCTGTAGGAAAAGAGGAAATTTAGGACAAGAGTGAGGGGAGGAGGAAAGGAGAAGGTCATCCTGGGCATGAGGGAGAAATGGAGTCCTGCCATGTGTCAGTTCCCCACTGAGGGCCAACACTAGTGGGCGCCAGGTTAGCCTTACCAGCTATTAAAAAGTTGAAATTCTTCCATTCTGGAAAGGAGCGACTTCTCTGAGCCCTCCAAGTACCTCCTAACTGTCCTGGCCTGTTCCTAAAACCGCTACCCCTCCCAGCACAGCAGGCAGCCTCCAGGATCCTAGTTAGAGCCACGGCCAACATCTGTTCTGGTTCACATGTGCCTCTCACTTCAAATCAGGCCGTTAACCCAGCTTAGGAGAGGCACAGGCCTGATTTCCCATCCTGGGAGAGCAACACCATGATGCGGGGATTACATGGGGTAAAAGATATGGGAAGAACAGAGGAAACATAGTCCTAGTAGTCAGGAGTCAAGGGCCCATCCATGAAGAAATGGCTCGGGTGGAAGTTGTACGCCTCATCCACGGTGTTCTGGCCAGCTAACAGTGGGTCTCCGTTTGGCATGATTTCTTCAATCTTCATGTTGTTTCTGAAGACTGGGTAGTCCAGAGAAAGAAGTGAGGGCCTGATCTTAGGTAAGGAGTTCCCAACCCAGCAGGACAGTGAGGGAGATGGTTGGTAGCAGAGGCCTGGGCAGGCCCTGAGGGGGCACTTAGGTAGGGCAGGGGTTGGTGTGTCCATTTCTTAGTAAAAGGGACACAAGGGAAATGAGCCTCCTCTCCCAGGAGGAGCTTAGATGGGGGCGTTTTCTGTAATGGGTGAGAGAGGGGAGTTGGGGAAGGGGAGGCATCCCTTTCCCCAGCCCCATCTCATCACTTACTTTCCATCTCCTCAGTGTTCAGGTGTCTCAGATCATGGGGCAAGTCTGGCTCTGGCTCTGGCTCTGGCACGGGCTGTGAAACAGGCTCTAGAAGAGGCTCCAGCTTCAGTTCTGGTCCGAGGTCCAGTGTGGGCTCCAGCTCCAGCTCGGGCTCCAGTGGCGGCCCCAGATCCAGCCCTGCCTTTAGCAGTGGCTCCAACTCCAGGTCTAGTCCTAGCTCTGGCCCTGGTGCTAGGACCGGGGGCAGGTCTAATGGCTCTACTTCTGGCTCCAGATTAGGCTCCAGCGGTTGTTGCAGCTCATCCACCTGTCTGGATACCCCAATACAGACAAAGGGGAGTACTTAGCAGTGTAGGTGAGGTCGGAACGGTAGAGCAAGCAGAGATGACTTCTCTAGTCTAAGAAGGTAAAGGAGCAGAGGGCTCTTAGCACAGGCTTTGCTCTGCCCTGGCCAGGTAACTCGGTTAGAGCGTTGTCCCGATATGCCAAGGCTGCAGGTTCAATCCCTGATCGGGGCATATACAAGAGTCAACCAGTGAATGCATAAATAAGTGGAACAACTAATCCATGTTTCTCTGTTTTGTTTTTTTTCTTCTTTCTCTCTCCCGTCCTAGCTCTCTCTAAAATCAATTACAAACAAAGGACACAGGCTTTGCAGCGTCTGAATCCTATCAGTCAGGCTTACCAGAGTTTGAATCCTATCATTTACTAGCTGGGTGACCTTAGGCAAGTTAACTAACTTCTCTGAGCCTCAGATTTATCATCTGTAAAATGGGAACAACAATACCTAATAATATTTGAGAGGCAGGAGGCTGGTTAAAAGCAGGGCTTTGGAATCTGACAGACCTGGATCATTTCGTAGCCATGGACCTCGAGCATGCCACTTCACTATGCTAAACCCGTTTCCTCCGCTGACGACAGTAATAAGTGTCTGCCTCACAGGACTTTTATGAAAATTCAATAAGTGAGAAAATGAGCACCAAGTTTTAGCCCAGTGCCTTGTATATAATAAACTTTCATTAAATATTCCTGTTCCTATTACCTACTCATATGGATTCTCATAATGATTAATTTTTTAAAAATATATTTTTATTGATTTCAGAGAGGAAGAGAGAGATAGAAACATCAATAATGAGAGGGAATCATTGATTGGCTGCCTCTTGCACATTGTACCGAGCCCACAACCCAGGCATGTGCCCTTGACTGGAATTGAACCCGGGACCCTTCGGTCTGCAGGCTGATGCTCTATCCACTGAGCCAAACTGGCTAGGGCAGGATTAACTTTTAAAAAATGTTATAAAAGTATCTAGTACCATGTTTGGCATCAATCAGATGTCCATTCACATCAGGGCTTATGACTATTATTATCAGGGAACCTCTGCGGAGACAGCTGAAGGATGGCAGCAGGAAAATAGAGAAGAGAGAGAGTAGAAGAGCAGGAAAAACCTAGAGGACTGGAGAGCGTGGCGCGGAGGCGAGAAGGCCAGGGAGACTGGACGTGGACAGGCTGGTTGACCATGTCAGCAGAAAGGGGTGGGGGATGGCGCAGGGTCCCCATCTCACCTGTTAGAGACCACGATGAGCTTCCGTGTCAGGTACTTCCTTTGCTCCTCGAGGTTAACTGTCGGGGACACACACAAGAGGCGGGGAGGTTAGTGACGAGATCCAGACCGATGTCCTGACAGTCACATCTCCTTACTAATTAGCAGTGTCCCACGGACAAATCCCTTCACTTCTCTGCATGTTGGTACGGAAGGCGTTGGCCTTGCGGATGCCTGCAGTCTCCCAGTGAAGTCAGTCAGCGACTCTCACCTTTGTCCTCGTAGTAGCACCCGAAAGCTTCATCCCGGGGGGTGCGGGGGTAGAGAAAGCGCAGCGGGTTCTCGGGTATGTTCTCCTCGGTGAGCAGCTGGTAGTGGCGGATGATTTTGGTCAGCGGGAGCGACTGCAGCACCTCCTTGGTGAAGGGCTTCACAGAGTGGATGAGCACCTTATCTGGACAGTGGATAGTGGAACAGGCAGGCTTGAGAGAGGAGGCTGGGCCTGGGAGCTCCACTCTGCCTGCCCACCCGCAGACCTGCTGAGGGGTTCGGGACGGAGCCGGGGAAGCCAGCACAGGCAGCGGGGCAGGAAGGAGGGGCTGTGGGAGCAGCAGGGCGGAGCAGCTGACCATCATCCTGGTGTTCCACCCAGGAGCAGGTAATGCCGCCTTCGGATGTCTCGCTGAAGCGCAGTAGGAAGGTACCAGAGACGGTCTTCTTCAGCAACCTGCGCTCCTGGCTCCGGCTCACAAACCCCATGATGCGCCTGGAGCAGAGAAAGCAGCTGAGCGGCCCTCCTGCCTCCCTGCTTCCGTGGGTAGGGAGAGGGCGCCAGCTTTCTGCCCTGGCGCTGCCACTACAAACTGTTCCACTGTGGCCATGTCACTTTGCTTCACTGACAACATCCACCTCCAGGGTTGGAAGAGGTGAGGACTCAGGGAGGCCATACCGATGAAAAACACCTTGTAAAAGGCAGTGTGCCGTGCACATGGGCAGGCAGTGTGGGGGGAAGAGCACAGGCTTGGGGTCAGACAGGCCCGGCTTTGAATCCTGACTCAGCCCCTTTGATTTCTCTAAGCCTTTGTTTCCTCACCGGACATGAGGGGGCAACACCCCCCACTCAGCATGGCTGTCAGGTTACACGAGAGAATTCATGAAGGCACCCAGCAGGCTCTGGATCACAATAGCTGCTTGACAAACACCGGCTCTAACTGTTATTGCAAAGGTGCGGGGGTGTGACCTTGGCCCAGTTTTTGCTCTCTCTCCCTATTTGCCACATGAGGGCGCACAGAGCCCACTCAAGCCTAGAGAGGCAGCGGGGTCTAGGGAGAGGGAGGCTGACCAAGGTCTTACCCATCATTCCAGAGATCCTTCAGGTGCTCATGTACCAGGTCCAGAATTTTGTCTAACCATGTCCAGAAGGGTAGCTTTCCAGGCGGGCTCTCTCGCTGAAGGAGGAGTGGAAAAGCAGGGAGATATGGAGTGGCCTCGGGGTGGGGAAGGAGCGATGGGGGCGGGGCGGGGTTTGGATTGGGGCTATAGGGTCTGGCTGCCCAGGAGGAGGGTGTTACCTTAGTGAAGTCGGCCCAGGACAACAGCGCACCCTCATTCCCCGAGTTCTGCCCTGTGGACAGAAAGCCCGTTAGCTGATGGGAGGAGGCAAGGCCAGGGCTCCTGGGGTGGAGAGGACAGAGGGCCGGGGCTGACAGGAAAGGAGGTGGGTACCAAACAGCTTGTCCTTCAGCATGCTCAGCTGGTCCTGGTCGAGGCCTCGGCCAACGTAGGAGGAGAACTGCCAACTGAGGGCAGGGCCCAGTAAGGTCCAGGGGGCCTTGGGGGGGCTGGAGAAGAACTGCTGGTTCTGCAGGTACGGGAAGAGGGCAGGGTGGCTCAGAGCAGCACCCTCACACCAAGCTGCCACCCCTCCTCACCGCCCTTCCCCTGTTGGCCCCACCTCCTACCTGAGGGTTTGAGCTGAGCAGATTGAACCAGAGAATGGAGGCCCAGGCGATGGAGAGTTGATTCATGTTAGAAATAATCACCACAGGGAGGGTGTCTGCCTGGGAGAAGACAGGAGTCACAGCACAGGCTGTGAGGATTCTAGCTGCAGACGCTCGGGCGGGGCCGGGGGCAATATTTCACCTGAGAGGCTTCTGCTAACCCCTCCTGTGCCCTCCCCCCAACCTGCTTCAGCTCCCCGCCTCCGTTTTCACTCACTTTCAGTTCCTGCTTCAGCCCCTGGTAGGTGTATCTGACCGTGAAGCTGATGATGTGCAGTTCCTCGGTCACACCCAGCAGACCCTGGGACAGCCACAGCCGTGAGCAGAGGGCCCTGGGGCATGTCCCTCCTGCCCCCCAGCCCTCTGTCCAGGCCTCACCTTATTGCTGCCCTTTCCTGAACCACTCGAGCGTTGCTCCAACAGAGTCTGTGAATTGAGGGGGAGGAGAGAGAATGCCAGAGGAGGGACCCAGCAGCCCTGGAACCCGTTTTGCCCACAAGACTTCCCAAGGCCTGGGCACTTGCCCCCGCCTATTCCATTGGATCAGAAACAGAAGCTACTAGCCTCTTACCAGATAGCCGAAGTCCCAGATTAAGCCCTGACTTTGCCCTTTCTCGGGGGTCAAAGTTTTCTGGGTTGAGGTCAGAATGTTGAACTTCCGGAAGCTAGTCCAGGAGGAAGAAAACATATGAAGGAAAGGAACAGAGTTATTCTAAAATTCAGCAGGAAGACAACAAAAGCTCCATTTCATTTCAGACCTCTCCATCTCCCTCTGCGTATGTGCCACCCAAATCAGCCTTCTCCTGTCTGTGCCCCCTCAGGGCTGCCACATGTGGTTGCGCAGCTCACGCAATGCACAAAGGTTTGCAGCTTTTTTGTCAGGTACCTACCCTTGTGATTGAGGAGGATTCCTGAAAAGAAATAAAATAAAATAAAGTCACTGGGAAGCAAAACAGCATAGACATTAGGAATGTGGTCTTTGGGATCAGACAGACCTAAGTTCAAACCCAAATCTGCAGCTCACTAGTTATGTGGCCTTCAAGACACATCATCTCACTGAGCTTGTTTTCTCGACTGAATGGTGCACTGATAACAGCTAACACATAGGGTTTCTAGACTATTAAGTGAGTGTTTGACAAGCTGCATGTCACATAGCAGGTGCTCAACAAAAGGGATGAATTGTTATTTCTATGAGGTAGGAATGGAGGGGGGAAGAACACAGCCCCGGAGCCTTCGGGAAAAGGAGATGTCTCCTCTGGCCCCCTTCCACCCTCCCCCCCCCCCCCCCCCCCGTCAGCCCACATCCTGGCCCCTCTTTGGTCCCACCTTTCACCTGCTCCAACTTACTTGTCAATAAAGACTTCTGCAGTCAGTGACTCGCTGCCTTCCTGGAGCCTCACCAGCAGCCTGGGGAGGAGAGAGGTGGATGGAGAAAGTGGTCAACCTCAACTTCTGAATAGACCAGATGTTTGGAAAAGATAAGGGAAGAGATTAGAAGAGGTAGATTGATTGGGGAAGGGGGGGGGAGGAGAAGGAACAGCCAAGAGTGGGAAGATCTTTAAAGCCAGAAAGCGAACAGTGCCAGGTCTGGAAAAAGGAATCAGGAATGAATTCTGAAATGCCCACCTTGTTCGGACAGTGAACTTGCTCCCAGTCCTGAGGATGAGGGGTCGATGGGGAGTCTGAGGCATGCAAGGCTGGGTTTCTACCACAAAGGCTCTGGGAAGAGAGAAGTGGAGAGACTGTATAGCTCAGCATCTGTAACAACGGCTCCCCTGTCCCTCCCCTCCCTAGAGGTCCCTCCATGGCCTCTAAACCTGTGGAGCAGATGTTGTAGCAATTCTGTGACCTGGGCCTCCTGCTGGCCCACCCCTGTGATCAGAGGGTCATTCTCATAGCTAACCAGTTGACTCAAGTCCTTCAGTTCCTTCAGCAGCTGCCGCAGATGAAACATTAGCTTTGCTCCATCTGTGAACCTGAGTGATAGAACCCAAGGGAGAGAGAATCCATGAGTTTCCTGGAGCCCCCAAACAGGCTCTAAGAGCTCCCCTTTAACTATGTGGAGGATTAAAACTGATTGGGACAAAAAAAAGAAAAGAATCCAGGAAGCACTGATTATCCAACATGATTCATAATCCAAGAAATGAAAATCAAAGCCACTTTCACATTAAAATTGGTAAAAGGGAAACATAATAAAGCTAACTTGCATATGATGCTTGATATATACTTCTATATTGACTTCTATAGTTTACTGACTCCATAAAAACTAATAATAGGCAATGTAGTGACAGGAAAACAATCATATACTATATATAAGCAAACAAATTGGGATAGTAGTTTGAAACTATTTTTTAAAAAGCCTCAAAGTGTGCATACATTTTATAGTATTCCATTTCTAAGATATATCCTAAGAAAATAATCAGACAAATGGACAAAGATAAATGTAACAGGAGATTCATAGCTTTGTTATTTGTCATAGAAAATTAGAACCATTTGGTTATTGGGTATATAAATTATGGCATATACATGTAATGAAATACTATGCAACCATTAAATATAATGATATAGGCTCAAATATTTAACATGGAAAAATGTCCACAAATATTAAATTTTTAAAAAATTACAAGATAGTATAGATATGATTTGACTTCTGCTTAAAATATATGTATTTTTGTGTATAGGCATAGGGGAAATCTGCAAAAAGTATGCAAAAGCATAAACAGAGGGTACCTACCTCTGCATGATTATATTAAACAGATGGCTGATTTCTTTCTTTTCTCTTTTATTTTTTAAATTATTATGTTTAATATGTTTTTATTGATTTCAGAGAGGGAGGGAGAGAGAGAGAGGTAGAAACATCAATGATGAGAGAGAATCATTGATTGGCTGCCTCTTGCATGCCCCCCCACTGGGGACTGAGCCCACAACCTGGGCATATGCCCTGACCAGGAATTGAACCGGTGACCTCCTGGTTCCTGGGTTGGTGCTAAACTGCTGAGCCACACCCGGCCGGGCACTCTTTACTCTTTTACGCTGTTTGAAATTTTTTCAATTGGTATACACTGTATTTGTAATCAGAGGAAGCAATACCTTTTTATTAAAAAACAATGAAACAAGACAAGCTCTCATTCCTGGGAGCATGCTGGCTCCTTTTCCTTAGCCATCTTCTTTCCCCTCAGGCACGCATCTCCTAAACTCTAAGGAACCCCACAAGACTTGCAACCAGGGAGCAACAGGCCATGGTAGCTCATCCATGGCTAACCCCTGAACCTGTCCTCAAGTCCCCCTTTTCTCTGACTCTCCAATGAGCTGACAGCAGCTCTGCCTTCGCTCACTTCTTTCCCATAACGTTTCTAGAGCCAAAGCAGCCCTGCCTAGGCTGTCTTCTGTTGCTTCTTCTAGCCTAGGCCCTTCCTTGTTTCCCTGTCCCCAGATTTAATAAATGTACTCTTGCCCTAGCCAGTTTGGCTCAGTGGATAGAGCATCGGCCTGCAGATTGAAGGGTCATGGGTTTGATTCAGGTCAAGGGCATGTACCTCAGTTGCAGGCTCAATACCCGGCCTCAGGTGCGGGAGACAACCCACCGATATGTCTCTCTCACATTGATGTTCCTTTTTGTCTCTCCCTCTCCCACTCTCTTAAAAAAAAATCAATGGAAAAATATCCTCAGGTGAGGATTGACAAAAACAAAACAAAAACCCACAAACAAATAAATGTACTACTAAGATAAAAAATCTTTTTTAAAAAATACAATGAGTCCTAACTGGTTTGGCTCAGTGGCCTATGGACTGGGAGGTCCCGGGTTCAATTCTGGTCAAGGGCACATGCCCAGGTTGTGGGCTCCATCCCAGTAGTGGGCATGCAGGAGGCAGCTAATCAATGATTCCCTCTCTTCATTGATGTTTTTATCTCTCTCTCCCTCTCCCTTCCTCTCTGAAATCAATAAAAATATATTTTTAAAAAATGAATTGAGCCAGGCCAGTGTGGCTCAGTTGGTTGAGCATTATCCCATGCATCAGGAGGTCTCCAGTTTGATTCCTGGTCAGGCACAGGCCCAGGTTGCAGGCTTGATCTCCAGTGTGGGGTGTGCAGGAGGCAGCTGATCAATGATTCTCTCTCATCATTGATGTTTCTATCTCTCTCTCCTTTTCCCTTCTTCTCTGAAATAAATTTTAAAAATTAATATGAAATAAAAAGTTTACTAGAAAAATAGCAAGAAATTAAAAACAACCTAAATGTCCAAAAAGAATAGTTCATTAATTAAATTATGTTACCTCCATATAGAGAACAATAATGCAGCCATTGAAAGTAACATCCTATATAATAAAGGGCTAATATGCTAATTAGACCGAACAGCAGAACGACCATCTGGACATCCTTCCAGATGACCGTCCAGACAAAGCCGGGATTGAGAGGGCCGGCCGAGGCTGCAAGGTGCTGTGAGGGAAACCCGGGTCCCAAGTGCCAGAGGGAAGCCAGTGCCAGCAGCTGGGAGAAGGAAGGCCTACTCTGGCATGAATTTCGTGCATTGGGCCTCTAGTGGGTAAATATTATAATATACAGCTAAGTTAAAAAAGAAGAAAAACAAGCCTACATGTCTCAAAATAGTATGAATGGTATGATTCAATTTTTTTTAAATATATTTTTTATTGATTTCAGAGAGGAAGGGAGGAGAGAGAGAGAAACATCAATGATGAGAGAGAATCATTGATTGGCTGCCTCCTGCATGCCCCACACTGGGGATTAAGCCTGCAACCCAGGCATGTGCCCCTGACCAGGATCAAACCTGGGACCTTTCAGTCTGTAGGCTGACGCTCTTCAAACTGAGCCAAACTGGCTAGGGCTCAATTTTTGTTTAATAATGTTACAGTAGCTACATCTGGGTAGTAATGTAATAAGTAATTTTCTCTTTTTTTGCATTATATTTACACAAACAATAGTAGTATATTTCCCAGGTGATTAAAAATGAAGGGCTCTGGGTATCGAGAATGAAGAGCAGAGTACAGTTGTAGTCAGATAAGAGAGCTGGGATCGTTCTGGGGAGCAGAGAGTAGGAACGCAATACCGTATACAGGACATTACAAAGCACAGGGCGGTGGCTAGGACTAGGGCTGGGTGAGCCTGATGGCGGGGAGGTGCCTCTCACCACTTCTCTAGCTGGAGAAGTTCCAACCCTCCGTCTGGGGGGGCTCCAATGCAGGTTTTCTGCTGCTGCACTTTCCACTGCTCCAAATTGGGTAGCAATAGCTCAATTAGGGTAGTTAATCGGCCTAGCAGTCCTCTGGAGGCATCCAGCACCTCCTAAGAAAGACATAAGTGAGTGTGGAGCACCTCTCACCATCATCCTCCACCATCCAGCTGGGGATAAAGGGACAAAAAGCCAAGGCTAAGAGGCCAAGGCTCCCAGGTCCCGTGTCTTCCCCAGCCCCCTGCTGCCCACGCCCTCTGTTCTTTGCCTCCCACCTTTCTCCTTCTGTCCAGTTCATTGAGAGTTGCCTGCAGAATCTGCTGCTGTCTGGTCTGATGGGGGTCCAAAGAAGATGTCCTCACTGGATGGCAGGAGCAGGAAGTGAGACAAGTGCTCAGACCTAGGGCTCCTTCCCCTCATCTTCCTGACCTAGACCTCGGTCAGGGTCGGGAAGGGGGAATTCTGACGGGAGAGGCAGGGGAACCAAAGCAAAGCACGGATCCCTCTGGGCCCTCAGGCGAATTCTCAGTGATCATGTTGAAACGGAAGCCTACCAAGGCAGTTTCCCATACAACTTCCCCAGCATTCACTACTGTCCCTCAGCCACACCTCCAGCCCAACCCCCACAACAAACCCTGGCACTTGTAGCTTTGCCTGGCAGCAGAACTGTAACTATAGCTAGTGAGGTGTAGCCAAAGGTGATTACTTTTTACTGGGGCTTTTCCCTTCTCTCTCCTACCCTCAGCCTTCCAGCAGGAACCTGGCCTTCTCCCACCCCTCGATGTCTTCCTACCTGGGGCCTGAGTCTTGTATCGGAAGAGGAAGACATCCTGCAGGTCTTTCAGGTGGCTGATGGACTTCACCAGCTTCTGTAGAGGGGAGGAGACCAGGTGAGGCTGCTTCTGTGGGAGGAGGCAGGCTCATCCTGCCCACCCTGACTCTTGCCACATCTACCAACCTCCATCATAGCCTTCAATTCCAGGATCCGGGATTCAATCGCATGATGCTGGCTCTGCACAGGTGCTTCGAGGGCTGGCTCTTCTTGCTCCTGAAATAAGAGGCTCTGAGCACATTCAACTCTGACCTTTTATCCCTAAAATCCAGTCCTGAAATTATATGACAGGCTATTTGGGGATCTTATTCAGAGACAAATTTCCTGAGTCCTTTCCATGGTCCCTCTCCACTCCAGGGGCTTTCCATATCATCAGCAAACTGCTCTCACCACTTGAGCCCTCTGAGCCTGCATCAGAATTCTCTTCTCTTCCAGAAGGAGGTTAAAGATCATCTCAGCCAATTGGATAGGGCCCCGGGGTAAGGCCTGCAGGAGGCAAAGAGAGAACATTGATCCCATTCAACTGCCTTCAGTGAACATTCCCATCAGTGATGCAATACTTCCCCTCCTTCCGGGCCCCTAGCCCTTCCCTTTCTCACCACAGGTCCACAAACCCTGGTCTCTTCCCAACAGCTTCATCTAAACACTGACCTTCTCTCTGCCAGCGATCCCCTAAATCCAGACTCTGCTCCCCTCTCCCCAGGGCTGCCCCTGTCCCTTTGCACCTCCAGGTCCTGTTCTATACCCAAAACCGTACTCTACAGCTCCCATTCCTACTTTGTTATTGCCACTCCTCCAAGTACCTGAATGTCCTGACAGAATTTTCGCAGGTTATGCTGTAACAACAAGCACTCGGGGTCCTGGCTGCAGCGGGCACGCTCATAGTTTAGTTGGTCCACGAAGTGGAAGCACAGCATATTAGCCTGGGAATTATCATTGCCCAGCGCAGCTTCCTGCCTGGAGACCAGGAATGACAAAGATTAGTATCTCCGCAGGGTTGCTACTATCTTCAGGCCTTCTAACCCATCCTGCCCTTGGTGTCTACAGGATCCTAGGGGCTCAGAAAAAAGAACCCATTTTCCTCATTCCCCACCACCCAGCTTTCTGAGAGCCTCACCAGTTCTGGTCTTCAATCCAAACAGCCATGTACTGTCGAATGTCCACCGGCAGGAGGCTATTTGTGTAGAGCTGGTGCAGCTGATCCTGAAATCGGCTGTCGAGATTCTGCAGCATCTCCCACTGCGCCATTTGGGATCTGAGTCTAAAGGATTTAGGTTCCCAATTGTAAAGTTTGCTGGACTAAATCACCCACAGTGTCATGATACTTTATTATTACATATTAAAAATGTCTTTAATTATACAGGTAAGAAAAAAAAAGGGGGGTGTCTATTGATTTCAGAGAGGAAGGGATGGGGATAGAGACATAGACCCCACTCCCAATCTTGGTCTCTTCCCCTCCTCCCCAGAAACCAATATTATTAGTTTGGTACATATTCTTCCAGGGAGTACCATTTAAGAGCTCCTGTACCAATCCTTCATCTTCAACAAACATTAATGACGTTTCTACCATTTGTAAAATCTATCCCCCCCAATACATCTATCTGTATAAAAGACTAAGCGACCATTATGACCAGTCAACTGCTCGACCAGTCGCTACGATGATGCACTGACTACCAGGAGGCAGACACTCAAAGTAGGAGCTGCCCCCTGGTGGTCAGTATGCTCCCACAGCCAACCTCCCATGGCCGGCCAATATCCCCCTAGCCAGCCGGCCCTGATTACGGGCCAGGCTGAGGGTCCCCACCAGTGCATGAATTTGTGCACTGGGCTTCTAGTTTATTATAAATTTACTAGAGGCCCGGTGCACGAATTCATGCCCCAGTGGGGTCCCTTGGCCTGGCCTGCGGGGATCAGCCAAAACCGGCAGTCCTACACCACCCAAGGGATGTAGTAGTGCCGAAGTGGCAGGAGGCTGGGGAGGAGTATGAGCCCTGGCCGGGTGCCGCGTTGCTCCTGCTCATCCCGGCCCCACTGTGCCTGCCCGCTGCCACCACCGCTTGGTAGGCTCGCGCCACTCCGCTGCGGTCTCCACACACCTGTCCTAAGGCAATACTAGCGCGCGCTCGCCAGCCATGACCCCAGCGTTTGGCGCCCATTGGTCAGCTGAGCAGTGCTCCTACTATGGGAGCGCACTGACCACCAGGGGGAAGCTCCTGCATTGAGCATCTGGCCCCTGGTGGTCAGTGCACATCATAGCTACTGGTCGAATGGTCAACTGGCTGCTTAGGCTTTTATATATATAGATATGTTTGTATTTGTTTATGCTAGAGCATTTAAAGATAGTGTGGGTCATAAGTATTTATTTCAGCATGATCCCTGCTCGCTCCAAAGCTTTATTAGGGGCTGAAACCTCCTTGGAGATAAAATCTATATGTATAAAAGACTGATATGCAAAGTGTCCTCTTGGGAGTTTGACAGGGAGACTGGAGTTCGATCGCTCGCTATGACATGCGCTGACCACCAGGGGGTGGTGCGGAATGAAGGAAGGCCCAGGCCGGTGGCTGGCAGCTGGGGAAGGAAGGCCCCGGCTGGCAGCCGGAAGGCCCTGATGGGTCCTGATTGCCGGCCAGGCCTAGGGACCCTACCCGTGCATGAATTTTGTGCACCGGGCCGCTAGTATCCTATATAATAAAAGGCTAATATGCAAAATGACCGAACGGCGGAATGACCGGTCGCTATGACGCACACTGACCACCAGGGGGCAGACGCTCGATGCAGGATCTGCCCCCTAGTGGTCAGTATGCTCCAACAGGGGGAGCACTGCCCAACCAGAAGCCGGGCTCATGGCAGGAGAGCGCAGCGGCGGCTGTGGGAGCTAAGGCAGTGTGGGGAGCAGGCCTAAGCCGGCAGTCGGACATCCCCTGAGGGCTCCTGGACTGCGAGAGAGTGCAGGCTGGGCGGAGGGACACCCCCCAAGACCACCTGAGTGCACCGGTCCTCTAGTACTCTATAAACTGCTCTCCAAGTAGGAAGAAAGAGCTCCATTCTAGATGTTTAAAAGCTGTGCAAGGGGCCCGACCAGCGTGGCTCAGTGGTTGAGCATTGACCTATGAACCGGGAGGTCATGGTTGGATTCCCAGTCAGAGCATATGCCTGGGTTGTGGGCTCGATCCCCAGTATGGGGTGTGCAGGAGGCAGCTGATCAATGATTCTCTCTCATCATTGATGTTTCTCTCCCTCCCTCCCTCCCTCCCTCTCCCTTCCTCTCTGACATCAATAAAAATATTTTTTTAATATATTTTATTGATTTTTTACAGAGAGGAAGGGAGAGGGATAGAGAGCTAGAAACATCGATGAGAGAGAAACACCGATCAGCTGCCTCCTGCACGCCCCCCAGTGGGGATGTGCCTGCAACCAAGGTACATGCCCTTGCCCGGAATCGAACCTGGGACCCTTGAGTCCGCAGGCCGACGCTCTATCCACTGAGCCAAACCGGTTCGGCCATCAATAAAAATATTTTAAAAAAATAAAAAGAAAAGCTGTGCAAGAGGTCATTCAATCCCTAAGATTGTGTCACCTTTTATGATCTTTGTTGATCTCTGAGTCTTCATGTGGGTTATCAAATTTGTCAGAAACTTAGAAACTTTATTCAAAACTGGTTTTTGCCTGTCATCAAGTAGACTAGGCAGAAAATCTTTCTCCCTAATTTGCCCCACCCACTGCCATCTGTCTGTTTAGGAAATGAAAACTTACTCTTGTTGCAACTTCAACCTTACAGAAAAGAACAAACATGCACATCTGTGGTCTAAACATGTCATATGATTTTATTATAAATGAAAGAAAAATTTTAGGGCGGGAGAAATCGTTTCCACCAGTATGAATAATTATGAGCTGCCTTTCTACATCTAGGAATTAGGAACAGGGGAAGGACAGGATTGGGCAGGGGCTCTTATTTTACACTTTAACCCTTTTAGTAATGCTTGACTTTTAAAACTATGTATACCTGTATTGCTTAAAAAAAAAAAGAAGAAGAAGAAGAGGCTCCAGTTCTCAAGGAATGAATTGCGAATTGGCTATTAAAAGAGTAACGCAGTATAAGAAACAACAGGAAAACAAACAAAATACAAAGAGGATAAAAGAGTATGGCAACAAGCAAACCCTGAGGTTTAAATATGAAAACAAACAAACCTTTTTTAAAAAAAATCACCTATCTTGCCCTGACCGGTTTGGCTGAGTGGATAGAGCGTCGGCCTGCGGACTGAAAGGTCCCAGGTTCCATTCCGGTCAAGGGCATGTACCTTGGTTGCAGGCACATCCCCGGTAGGGGGCGTGCAGCAGGCAGCTGATCGTTGTTTCTCTCTCATCGATGTTTTTAACTCTCTATCCCTCTCCCTTCCTCTCTGTAAAAAATCAATAAAATATATTTTTAAAAAATCACCTATCTTTACATATTTATTTTTAATCCTACCCGAGGATGTTTCTTTTTTAATATGTATATATATTTTTATGTGCCCTGACCCGGAATCCATCCGAGACCTCCAGGTTCATAGGTCGACCACTAAGACCTCCAGCCAGGCTGGAGGATACTTTATTTTATTTTATTTATTTTATTGATTTCTGGAGGAAGGGAGAGGGAGAGAGAGACAGAAACATCAATGATGGGAGAGAACCACTGACTGTCTACCTCTTGCACGCCCCCCACTGGGGACCGAGCCCGCAACCCAGACATGTACCCAGAATGGAACGGAGCCGGGACCCTTCCTTCAGTCCGCAGGCAGACTCTCTATCCACTGAGCCAAACCGGCTAGGGCTGGGGGTGGCGGGTATGTCTTTACTGAGTTTTATAGAGAGGAAAGGCTAGAAAGAAACATTGACGCGAAGAAGAAACTTCCATCGGTTGCCTCCCACAGGCGTCCAACCAGGAATCCAACCTACAACCCAGGTATGAGCCCTTCACCGGGAATCCTTCGGTGTGGGGGTGGACGTTCTAACCACTGAGAACACTGGCCAGGGCTTTATCTTCTAATTTTTTTAAAAAATTGATTTTAGGAAGAGAGAAAGAGAAACATCAATGTTTGTTCCACTTAGGTATTCATTGGTTGCTTCTTGTATGTGCTGATTGGAGATGGAACCCGCAACCTTGGCGTATGGGGAGGACGCTCTAACAAACTGAGCAACCCGGCCAGGGCTGTATATTATACTTTAAACATAACAAATAAGGATGATAAATCGTATCTACCCTTAGACATTGACTTTTGTGGGTGTGTGTGTGTGGGAATGAGAATCAAAAGTATCACAAGCCAGAGGTAAAATCGTTGGCAAGGCAGTAAACCAATGCAACAATGTCAAGTTCCGGGTTTGGAGGTTGTAGGGGGGCTTGGGGGAGTGGAGGGGTGGGGGCTACAGTTGGGGACCTAGACCCGACAAGATGGGGGTGACCAGGTTGCAGCAGATGACTGACAGCGCCTATTTCACCGGGTCATAGCTCCCTGACAGCGCCTATTTCACCGGGTCATAGCTCCCGGGCCAGGCGCACTTCCCAGGGGTAACTCGCGCCTCCACCCCCAATTCCCGCGCGCCCTCTCGGGTCCGTACCTGGTGGGGGTCTCAGTCCCCGCTCCCGCCTGTGGCTCTGGTCAAGGCTTCCTTTCCCCACTGGGAGCTCCGCACCAGCGCCTCCCGCCCCTCAGACCCCAGGCTGTGAGTTCATTGGCTCCGCCGCAGCTCCTCCCTCTCCGCGGGGCGGGACCAGCGGAGCGGAAGCCACACCTCCAGTCCCAGCGATTGGTGGGAAAACCTCCAGTAAGCCCCGCCCCCTATCTGCGGAGGGAGGAGTCCAATTAATGGAATAGCCCTGGACTCCAACTGCTGATTTCCGAGAACCCGCTCGGCGGAGAAGGAAATGAGACTAGCTCGCGACTGTGGAAGCGCTTAGGGCTCCATAAGAAGGGGTGGGACCGGAATTTCAACATTTTGGGATCGGAAGGGGAGGGCTGAAGTAATAACAAAATAACTATTTACTGATGGTACTGTGCTAAAAGCTTTAGGTTCATTGTTCCTTTTTTAAATTTCCACAAACCCCATAGAACTGAAAATCATCATCCCCCTCTTTTTTTTTTTAATATATATATTTTTATTTTTTTACAGAGAGGAAGGGAGAGGGAGAGAGTTAGGAACATCGATGAGAGAGAGAGACATCGATCAGCTGCCTCCTGCACGCCCCCTACTGGGGATGTGCCGGCAACCAAGGTACATGCCCTTGACCGGAATCGAACCTGGGACCCTTCAGTCCACAGGCCGACGCTCTATCCACTGAGCCAAACCGGTCAGGGCATCATCATCCCCCTCTTTAGAAATTTTAATAACTGAGCTTGGAGAAAGAAGTTATTGGTTAGTGATCATCGAGGCTCAAACAAGTGGAGCCTGGATTAAAAACCAAACCCTCTGCCTCCAAACCCCAAACTTTAAAACTCCTACATTTTGTAGCACTGCCTTCCTCCCCTGTAACAAATCAGAAATTTGGATTCTGCACACAGCTTGTCATGTTACAGAGAGCCGGAATAAATCACGCAATGCTCAGAGAGTTTGGAGTTACACTTTATTCACTGCAGTGGGCTTAGAGAAAATGAATTCAAATTCTAAGCAGAGCTACAAGCATAACTTCCCTTTTTATGAAAGAGCCAGCTCTCTGTGTGCTTAGTGGTTATCTCACTGGTAGCCTTGAAAACTACACAGTTCTATCTAATTAAAAAAGGCACCTGGCATGGCATTGAGAGTATGGGCGTATCTAGTCTCTAGCCTACAAGGTCAGACAGCTAAGTTTATCTTCCTCATTATTCAAGCAGGCTAGAAAGAAAAGTTATTATTTTTTTTAGAATAAGAGGCCGTTTAAAGAATAGTAGAGAATTCCAAACAGTAGTTTTACAAAATAGGGGTTAGCCTTCTCAGTCAGAATACTAGATTTATTTATTCTGTGTTTACCTTTTATATTCCAAAACTCTCATTCTCAGGATCATATTCATAGTCCTGGAATAAGGGCCACTCCCAGTAAGGAGCTGAATTCACTCCGTCTGACACCAAAGCGGCCACCATAGAGGTGCTGCCCAAGCCCTCTTTGCTAGTCTCTGGAGGAGAGGTGTTTGCCTCTTTTTTTAAAAATATATTTTTATTGATTTCAGAGAGGAAGGAAGAGGGAAAGAGAGAATCATTGATTGACTGCCTCCTGCACGCTCCACACTGGCGATCGAGCCGAGCCTGCAGTCCGGGCATATGCCCTGGCCAGAATCGAACTGCGATCTCCTGCTTCATAGGTCGCTGCTCAACCAATGACCCACATAGGCCGGGCTGCCTCGTTCTCATGGTAATACTCGATCAACTGTTCAACCCCAGCCTTCACTGCAGGTTTAAGTGCAGTGCTGATCATTAGTCCCATGGGCCCCCCTCCCAGTCCAACCATGGTCATTAAAAGGTCATAACCCAGGTCTATGATCCCATCTTGGCCTCGTTCCTTGGCCTTGTCCAAACAGTCCTGAGTAGCATAATACAAAGCTGTGCCCAGGTTGTAGTAGGTTCTCACTGTTGGCAACCACTGGACTATACTGTGCACATCCTGCTCCTTTTCAAAATCGCAGTCCTGGATGGTGGAGCGTCGGGCCCTTTCTGGGCCTAGCTGTCCCCTGCCCAAGAGCTGCAGGGCAGAGGCCAGGGCATCCACTGACACTCCCCTCCCTGTGTTTCTGCCTTTCTCCAGCCGTTGAAGATGTCGGGTGAGGATCTGTGTAGCATGTATACCGCCCTGGCGGTAGAGCTGAAGCTGCAGGGCCTGTGCATCAGCATGGCAGCCAGCTTCCTTCAGGGCCATCATCAGTGACAGGCCTACCAGAAACTTGGGTAGAGGGGCCATATGGGCAAAGCCAGGCAGGGACTTTGGGAGCAGGGTCTGGCAGGGCAAGGGGCCTGAGGAGGGTGGCCAGGATTCCAAGGATGAGGGAAGGTGCATCAGGATATTTGTCTGGTTTCCATATGAAATGGCATCCACAGGGTGCAGCAGGAGGTAGCAACAAAGCAGCAGCTCCAGCGGTATGATGAGTCTGAGGCCACGCATGTCTGGGCCAGAGTACACTGGAGAGGGGAAAACCAGAAACATAGCTCCCCTGAGATGTGGTCTGGAAGTTCCCAGGACTCAGGGCATACCTCCTCCAACTACTTTAAGCTTCTGTTCTTTTTAGGCTAAGGCCTAGGAAAAAGGAAATGCAACTCAGTTGTTTGCACTTGGCCTTCTCTCTAGGTTATCAGGGATTTCCTCTGCTTTATTTCCACCCATTTATAGGGGGCCCCCAAATTACTTCAGTCCAGGCACTGAGAAGTGAGACTACCTTGACAGGTGGGTAGCTGCTCGATTCAATGCTGCCCACTTCTCTGTCCCATGAATAATAGACATATTTGCTATCCCCTATGATCAGTAAGAGATGTAATCTCTGCAAATATTTGTCCATTCGTACTGGTGCTCAGACCTTGCCCCTTGTTGCACACTTGACCTCAATATCTAAGACTTTGTTCTTTTGCATTTTCTTTCTTTTTTAAACTTTATTTTTTTAAATATTATATATTTTTATTGATTTCAGAGAGGAAGGGAGAGGGAGAGAGCGAGATAGAAACATCAATGATGAAAGAGAGTCATTGACTGGCTGCCTCCTGCACACCCCATACTGCAGATTGAGCCTGCAACCCGGGCATGTGCCCTTGACCAGAATCAAACCCGGAACCTTTCAGTCCACAGGCCAACGCTCTATCTATTAAGCCAAACCGGCTGGGGCTTTGGCATTTTCTACAGGTCCCTGCCATGTTCCCACTCTAGCTCATGAGAGACGCCAGGAGACCCATAATCAGAAATTCGATATATATCT